>NC_063449.1:46804945-47119834 GCF_020379485.1 Brassica napus | reverse complement strand
TTGTTTTCTTTTTACCGATCAATCCAGCAAAGCAGTTGAACATCTTTATGTTCTTGTCGGAGATTAAAGCTTAACCGTAATCTAGGGAAGCTTGGGAAGCACCAAACCGATAAATAAAAAGGGATAAATGACGCCGGAAAAAGAGGAGGCAGTTCTTGAGCCGACCACCGCCGAAACCGCTGATGTGTCGGCCAGAGTTTCTGAAATCTCGCCGTACTTTGTTTTTAGATTATCTTTCACCAATACAAAACGATGACAGCCACTAAACCAAAACAGAGAAGAAGAAGAAGAAGAAGACTTATGAAAACGACGAGTTTTACAGAGCATGCAGGAGAGCCACATGTAACTTATATCTATGGTTTGTTTATATCGCTTCGGTCTTAAAGACATATAAAAGTTGTGTGTACGTATTTAGTATATCATTCTTTACTATAAAAAGAATAGGCTTATTCCTAGTAATTGGTTACTGTATTTCTTTTTTTTTTGTTAACAAATATAATTCAGGATGCATATAATTAAGCTACAAATTATGCGAGGAATCCGCGGCTAAGACACGGAGTCAATGATTTCAATTTTCTTATTATATTATTTCCACAAAGTATAATAGAATAACATTCCCATCGCGTTCATGAAACAAGATTAGTTAGTGACTGAAAAATTAATAAAATATAAATATATGATTTTTTTTAATCGATAATGCGAAATTCTTTTCGTCATCAAAAATATTTCACAACAACACATTATGATTGCAATAGTAGTGAGCAAATTTGTCATCCAGTTATGTAAATTGAATTATTAACTTTTAGCTAATATAGCTGCATATCATTGCACCACACAATTTTTATTAACTTTTATTGCAATATTTTAAAATATCCCATATATATTTATTTGTTGAAGTTTGAAAGATTTAAATAAATGCTATTGGATTAGTGTATATATTTATGTACCAAAATCCAAACTACTATCCCAAAATTATGAATTCTTTCAAACTCGATCATACACAATATACTTTCAGATATATAAAACTACTATAAAAAACGAACTATTAAATGTTGAGATCGTGTTTTTCTTTCTAAAAGCTCTAAAGAAAAGACAAGCAACATTAGCCAGAGCTTTTATTTAGAAAACGAAAAAGAAAGACAAAACGACTGAAAGACAGTAAGAGAACGTACGTAAGCATCAGGTCCGGTAGTTGCGTCGGGTAGCCGCAAGTAACGGCGTCCATCCAATCGGCGGTGAACTTCTCTCTTGGGATTCAATACTATCCGTCCATGGCAGATATTTACATGTCCTACCATCATACGTGCAGCTGTACGTTGGACCCAGTGATGAAGTGGCTATGACTCATTAAGTAGAAGACTACATCCAACTAATGGTCCCTCGTGTCACATGCTTTAAAACACTCGAATCATTCAAGCAAAAACAAGCACTCTCTCATGACACATGCATATGAGTGATATAGCAGTTGAAAATATTACTTTATTTCGACGAGAAAACAAATACTCCCTCCATTCCTAAAAAAATCATATTATAGAAAAAACTTTTGTTTTAAAAGATACATATTTTATATTTTCAATGTAATTTTTGTCAACTAATAATAAAAAAATCGTGAATTTCAAGAACATTAATTGCATTTCTTAAAATTTTATTGGTTTTAAAATATAGGAATATAAAATTACAAAAAAAACTATGCAGTTATAACTAAGTTTTAATATATTTTATTAAAAAATGTAAAAATTCTAAAACATAGATTTTTTAGGATAAGGTGATATTATAATGGTGAATAACCAAACAATACAATCATATAGTACTTGACTCTATCTTTTTTTTTTTGCTAAAACTGACACTATCATTGATATGGATTCATAACAGTATGGCTATTTCTGAATTAGTATGGTCGATTAAAAAATAACGACATATATTTTGGTAAATTCTTTAAGTGATGCTTGCCTCGTAGAAAATAACGTTAACGTTGGTTTTCTGTTTCTAGAAAGTTATTACCCCTTCCGTATTGTAAGTAGTTTTAGAGAAATTTTGTGTTTCGAAATATAACTATTTTTATATTTTAGATAACTTTTACATTTATTAGATATAGTGGGACCAATCAAACAAAATAGACATATTTATGATTGTTAAGTAATATCTAATCTATATATTAAATAATATTTTTTAAACAAATAATAACTTTTTAATCTTTATGCTTTTAGGTAAAACTACCTGCATTAGGAAGAACAGAGGGAGTATTTTTGTTTATAGGTTCCCTTTCGCTTTCTTTTGAGAAAACGTGAAACTTGGCACACATTAAGCATCACACAATCTCGAAAATTTTATTATTCAAAACAAATCCCAACGGTTATAGGCAAATACACAAAGTGGACGTAAGCGACATGGAAAAGTTTATAAACATGTTGTCCTTGTTTTTTATATACGTGTCGTGTAAAATTACGTAAAACATAGTAAAGAATATATATCCAATAGACGTTTGTTATGTACTTCTGTTATCTCTTTTTTTGCTAAAATGTTATGTTATCTCCACAAATATATATAATCGGATTTGGAGAAATGACGCTGTATATTACAAAACTAAATTAAAGAATGGGTCCAACGAAAGATATATATATATATATATATACTTGTTGTGATAATTTTAATATATCAATGAATAAGATACTTATTACCGAATTTAAAAAAGGATTTTTGACAAAACTAACCCACAACTTGATTTTAACTCTAAATATATACCCAAACTTGAATCAAATGCAAAACTAACCTAAAAGCCTAGTGAAATTACAGCTTAGCTCTTTGCGACCAAACAAAAACACAGAAGCCATTTTTACGAATATAGCCCTAGTAAATCGTCTGAGTCGTATGAGATGTTGGAAGTCGTCTAGACGACTGAAGTGTAAGTCGTTTGGTACCGGTTTATTTTAAAATAATTTATAAATCTTGTAAAAAAAATTTTGATGCGTGAAAAATAAAAATCAAGTAATTATAAACAGTTTTAAGTGATATAAATTAAGATATGATAAAATTGATTTGTTTTGAAGATAGATGAGTGGAAGTAGTGAATCATGAAATACTTTGGTTTAGGAGTTTGGCAAACATATGTTGTAGTATTGTATGTATTGTTAGGGTTAGATTTTGGAAAACTAAAATTTTTTTCAAAAATTAGTTTCACCTATATGTGTTTATTTATGTGTATAGTAAACACTTTTCAAGTTTGATTTGATTTTATGAAGTCTTTAATTAGATAATTAAGTTTAGGGGTTATGTTTAGGGTGTAGACGACTTATATTTCAGTCGTCTGTTGAATAATTTATTCGGACGACGTATATTTCAGTCGTCCACATCGTACCGAACCTTTAATTTTACCAATGTACGTTTTAACCTAACCGGATCATTTTACTCGGACGACTTACATTTCAGTCGTCTGGTGAAGAAATTAAAACAGACGACTTACATGTAAGTCGTCCAAATATTCCCGCCTAAATTTTTTTAAAAAATTATTTTTCCGCATAAATAATTTAAACCAGACGACTTACTTGTAAGTCGTCTGGAAAGTCTTCTATTTTAGTTTCCCGCTAAAAATATTTAATTTCCCGCCAAAAATATTAAACTCTTCTGGACGACTTACATGTAAGTCGTCTGTTTTAATTTCTTCACCAGACGACTGAAATGTAAGTCGTCCAGGAAGTCGTCTGAGTCAAAAATATTTAACTTTATTGGATTTTTTGTCTCCTTATATAAAAAAAAATTTACACATTCTCTATCCTCCTCTCAAATGGCTGCAACAAAATGTAATGTTCATCATTCTAAAACTCTCCAACCTCTCTCTAATCTCTTTGACTTGAAAACACCAAACTTTATATGAATTTTTCAGTTTTGTCTCATGTATTTCTTACTAATCTATCTCTTTTGCAGGTTTTTAATCAAATGATACTCATCTTCCACTAATTTAAAGGTAAATCTATTAATTTTAGATATGTATTTTTGTGTGTTCTATAAATGTAGATTTATCTAATCTTCCACTCATTTTCTCTATTTTTAAGTCATTTGAACGTTTTTGGATATGCAGGTTTTTCGGATCTGGATTTGATATGCAGGTTTTTCAGATCTGGAAGACTTCTTGGACGACTTACCTGTTAGTCGTCTGGAAGTCGTCTGGACTTCTTGGAAGTCTTCTGACAAAGTCGTCTGGACTTCCAGGAAGTCGTCTGGACTTCCAGGAAGTCGTCTGGACTTCCAGGAAGTCGTCTGGACTTCCAGGAAGTCGTCTGGACTTCCAGGAAATCGTCTGGACTTCCAGGAAGTCGTCTGGACTTCCAGGAAGTCGTCTGGACTTCATGGAAGTCTTCTGACGAAGTCTCCCTTTCATAATAGATCTGAGCGTTTTGGTAAGTTCTTATGTCTGATTTTTCTTCATTTGGTAACTTCTTGTTGTATAAAGTTCTTACTTTTTTCCAAACTAAAACACTCCAAACTCACTCTAATCTCTTTGACTTGAAAACACCAAACTTTATATGAATTTTCCAGTTTTGTCTCATGTCTTTCTTACTAATCTATCTTTTTTGCAGGTTTTTAATTAGATGGTACTCATCTTCCACTAATTTAAAGGTAGATCTATTATTTTTAGATATGTATTTTTGTGTGTTTTGTAAAGGTAGATTTATCTAATCTTTCACTCATTTTTCTGTTTTTAAGCCATTTGAACGTTTTTGGATATGCAGGTTTTTCAGATCTGGATTTAATATGTAGGTTTTTCAGACCTGGAAGACTTCTGGGACGACTTACCTGTTAGTCGTCTGGAAGTCGTCTGGACTTCTTGGAAGTCTTCTGACAAAGTCGTCTGGACTTCCTGTAAAGTCGTCTGGACTTCCTGTAAAGTCGTCTGGAAGTCGTCTGAACTTCCTAAAAGTCTTCTGACAAAGTCGTCTGAACTTCCTGGAAGTCGTCTGGACTTCTTAAAAGTCGTGTGGTCTTGTCTACTCAAGTGGAATCCAAGCTTGTCTTTGTAGAGGAATGATCTATAATAGTTTTGTTTGTGGTCTGTTTTGTGAATTGCATGTCTACTCTTTTAGTTGTGAATTTTTTGTAAAATCAGTAATAATGTTTTCCAAGATGTATTAAATGTGCTAACAATATGTTTACACATTTACAAATCAATGAAATAATAGACTTCAGTAGCCTTTTTCTTATCTTTGGATTCATATGCAATAATAAACTCCAATGGCCTTTTTCTCATCTTAGTAAACAAGAATGTTGGTAGCTTTATATTGATACAACATTTTAAGAAGCATTTTAACCCTTCTTCCAACTCATAACAATAGTCATCATTATTGTCTATAACAATAATACTTAAGAGATGGAAACAAACAATAGTAACTAGTCAAAGCATATCATATTTTATTATAAGTTTGCGTTGAAAAACTTTGTCAAATTTAGTAAAACTAAGGGAGAGAACATATTTTGTAAATATGAGTTTTACATATCTTGAAGTTACTTATCACTCTTAAAAATACAAGTTATTCAAAAACTAAAGTAGAAGACTTAAAAACTAGCGGAGAAGACGCGGACGACTTCAATCTAAGTTGTCCAGACGACTAAACTATACGTCGTCTGGTCAACGCAGAGGTTATTTTTGCAATTGACTTTGAAATCTGTTATTTCGGACGACTGAAAAATAAGTCGTCTACTATTGTTTGGCTAAAAAAAAAACTCCAAAAAAGCTAGACGACTTACATTTCAGTCGTCATAGGTTAGTTTTGCATTTGACTGGATTATTTCAGAAGTTTAACTTTTTTGGACGACTTACATTTCAGTCGTCTAGTGAAAATTAAAATAATAATATTTTTTAAAAGTAGACAACTTACAGTTAAGTCGTCATAGGTTAGTTTTGCAACTGGAAAAAAAAACTTCAAGATTTAATTATATACAGACGACTTATAATTCAGTCGCCCACGAGACGACTGAAATGTAATTCGTCCAGGATTTACGAGGTTTGACCAGAATCTCGGAAAAAAATCATGGACGACTTACAAGTAAGTCGTCTCGTGGACGACTGAATTATAAGTCGTCTGTGTATAATTAAATTTTGAAGTTTTTTTTTCAATTGCAAAACTAACCTATGACGACTTAAGTCGTCTACTTTTAAAAAATATTATTATTTTAATTTTCGCCAGACGACTAAAATGTAAGTCGTCTGGGGAAGTCAAACTTCTGAAATTATCCAGTCAAATGCAAAACTAACCTATGACGACTGAAATGTAAGTCGTCTAGGTTCTTTGGAAATTTTTTTGAAACCAAACAAAAACAGACGACTTAACTTTCAGTCATCTCAGGTTACAGATTTCAAAGTCAATTGCAGAAATAACCTCTGCGTTGACCAGACTACTTCTAGGTAAGTTGTCTACAGCCAGACGACTTCCCAAGTAAGTCGTCTGACGAACAGATCTGGAAAAAAACTCGATGTCATACCTTAAATTGGTGAGATAAGTTTCTAGCATACATAAGGCTTCTCCAAGCACACAGAATCACAAACGAAAGTAACCCACCCAGAATCGTTAGCTTCTATGACTTTATGAACCATAAAAAATTTAGAATCAAAATCTTGGGTTTTTTTAGCTCATTGTGGAGAGAAAGTGAGAGATATGTTGTGTTTAGTTCACAAGAATGGAAAAAGAAGAAGGGTAAATCGATTTTGAGAGCATTAAGAGCTTCAAATTGGTTGTTCATGGTGGTTGTGGTATTGATGACAATAGCAATCTTGTAATTACTTGAAGATGATGAGGGTGAGAGAGTAAAAATGTCATTTTCGAAAAAAAAAAGAAAAAAAAAATTGATGGCATTTTCGTAAATTATATGAACTTGTAGGGTAAATAGGGCAAAACCAATTTTCAAAAAAAAAAAGGTTAGTTTTGTGTTTGACTTTAAGTTATAGGTCAATTCTGCGAAAAGCCCATTTAATAATACGATAAAAAAGAACTTTGTATAAGTTATAGTGTGCATTCCAAAGTGACAAGCAGTCGTTTAACCGAGAGGGCTTGCAATTGTAATGGGGTCGTCCTGAAGCGTTCCTACTGGGTCGTATACTTGGCCTTGTAAAAGATCTATCTTGGACTGCAAATATATGGGCTTCTCTCCTCCGCCTACATATAAGGTTATATCACTATCTTCTTTTATGCTTTTGTTTATAAAAGCATAATTATAATGTTGAATTTACATCCTACTTTCAAACCTTGTTAATATATATAAAACTTATAAAATAAAAATATTTAGTATATATTATAGTAAATTTAAATATAAATAGTAAAATAATGGATGCATATAGATTCTAGTCAATATAAATTTAATATTAACGAAAATATAGATTATTAATCAATCTATTTAGCTACTTTTTTTTAATTGTGAAGATAAGACCCTTAAAAATCTTGACAATGTCTCATATTTATATACAGTCATAAACTATATACATGTTCATCTAGTGAAACATATCCAACCTATACTGACATCAATTATATTTATTTGGAAAGATATATATGTTTTTATCTTAAATATTTAATTTAGATTTATCTTCTTATCCTCATCCTAAATGTTTCCTTTTGTTTTATAAATATCCTATCAATTTTTCTTAATTTTTCCATTTTACAAATTGTTTTGTCAATTCCTTTCTTACAAATTTAATAATATCTTTTGTATAGTAGTTTATGATATATATATATATATATATAGACCTGTTTTGACGCATGGTTGGGTTCGGTAATCCATTTTTTATCTCCATAATCACTTCTCTTCAAAGTTTCAACTAATCTGACATCGATCATCCCTTTTAATTCACATTAAGAAAACAATACAGATAAACTGGTGGAGATCAAATCTATGGAAAACGATAGAGGGAAGTTGATTTACATGGCTACGATTGCTTACCTAGCTAAAAGATATGATGGTATAATTTCACATAGTTGCGTTTTTCAAACTAGACTTGCGTCGTTACACTACTTGATCCTGATCTAAAGCAGTATATTAGGACAATTTTCGATGGTTAATGACCATGCTGGTTTATATGTTTTCATGCGGTCGTCCAGTCGATAGTTGTATAATTTCGCATAGTTGCGTTTTTCAAACTAGACTTGCGTCGTTACACAAGTTGATCCTGATCTAAACCAGTATATCAGGACAATTTTCGATGGTTAATGACCAAACTGGTTTATATGTTTTCATGTGGTCGTCCGGTCAATGGTTATATAATTTGTGGTATTGAATTACATATTAGTTATGTTTACAAATCACATGATTACAAACTTATGTTACGTGGCAGATATGACGAAATCGATGAGAAAAGTATGTGAGTATGAAATAGAGCTAACTGACGTAGAGAGAGAACTACTAGCAATTGGCTACAAAAATGTGATGACGACTAAGAGAGCATCATTGAGAGCATTATCTTCCATTGAAGAAAAGGAAGACTCCAAAGGAAACAAGCAAAACGTGAAATTGATTAATAAAAAGCTAGAGATAGTTAAACATGAGTTTTTCAGTGTTTGTAATGACATTTTGTCTCTCATTGATTCTCATCTCATTCCATCAACTACCAATGTCGAGTCAACCGTTTATTACTACGCAATGTGAGTTACAACTTACATCCCATCATCATAATCAATGTCGTTATCGTCACCGTCATTGTTTTTTCTTGTTTATTGTGTTTCTTGGTATGCAGGAAAGCAAATTATTTTCGATATATGGCAGAGTTTGGTTCTGATGCTGAACGTGAAGGAGCTGCAGATAATTCTCTCGAGGCATATAAGGTCATCTTTCAGTTGTGTTTTATCTCTTATATTTTGTTTTTTTTTGTTAATTTGATATAATATATAAAGGGCTTGTATGTACTTGTAGATTGCAATGGAAACGGCAGAGGGTGGTTTATCGCCAACGAATATGGTTAGACTTGGCTTGGCTTTGAACTTCTCGATTTTCAACTATGGGATCCTTAAATCTACTGAAAGGTATGCATAATGTATAACTGTGCACGCATTTAATAAATGCTTTAATGTTTTAGAACGTTAGATAATAAAATATTCAAGTGTTTAAAAATATACAGTGCGTGTAAATTGGCTAAAAAGGCTTACGACGAAGCAATCTCTGAACTTGACGGTGCTGACAAGCAGTCGTACGAAGATACCATGTTTATCGTAGAGATACTTCGAGACAATATTTCCGTGTGGACAGACGGTAGTAATATACATAAGAGATAATACAGTTTTTTTCTTTTTTATCGCCTTACTGCTGGGGTAATTTTTCTATTGATATTCTATTGATACTAATCAGAAGAGTGAATATTTGCAGAGCTGATTATTGATACCCCGCAAAACAAGAACTAGATCATGTTTTTGAGACGATGAAGGGGTAAGCCCTTGGCCGTGCAACTTGGGTTTAGCGCATATAAAGCAATTTATTTAAGAAAAAAAAGTTCTGATAAAGGAGAAAGTCTTTGACTCTTTGATAAACAATATGACTAGTCTTTTTAATATCTCTTTATTCGTCTTAATTCAACCATATTGTTTTCCATCCGAATAAATATAGTCAGCAGTCCATTGATTAATTTAATCTGCGTAGAAATGAAGCATCTTTTTATCGAACATATATATTCCGTACAAATGAAAAGATGTAGCGACGTTATTGATTACTTGACACATGCAAAACTACATCGAAGCTAATAAAGTTAGCTACCAACATATCTACTAATTTGGCTTTAATTGGATGTCATTGTCAGGTGTCACAAAAACTAACTAAAATAAGATGAGCCATATAACCATATTATTTTCATTGCTTAATGAAATTGTGGATGGTGCTTGGAATGCTAGTACACAGAAGTGTGGTATAAGATGTATTTTCCGTGGTAATTAATACAAATCTGGAAACAATATGGTTCTCGACTCGCGAAAGTTTATTCAAGTAGTTCTACTTGATGATGGGTGTTTACGAGAAGGCAGTAACAAAGGAATTAGATGAGTTCATGTTTTCTCCGATTCTCACTCCTTAATCAATATGATTAACATTTAACAAGGGAAAGGAGAACACATTGAGCTGACCAATATGCTAGTTGTTACATGGTTCTCAACATCATATAATGTCATATTATAGAGATTGTTAAATAAATTCTAACGGTTTTATAATAAAAAGTACTGATAATTTTTTTGGTGATTATGCTCTTGTCACTTCAACTTAGGCTGATTACTTTCTGATTTTTATTTAGAGAAACCAATATGTTAGCAGATTCGATTGCTAATTTGAAACTCTTGTCTTATCTTTTGAATAAAATGAGATATTGTTTGACAAAAGAAAAAGAAGAAGAAGGATCTTTTTTTTTTTGATCAAAGGAATGATCATTTTTTATTCTCACGATTTTCAAATTAATTCTAGAAAATATAATTTTATTTTCTTCTATAATATTGATAGATGGAAAACTTTTTCATGATTTGACAAAGAAAAGACACTTTCTTTTACCAAATTTGAACGACGCGTTGTTTTTGGTTTGTGTCTATTTCACAAGCTGTAATCTTATCGAGTCTTCAATTCTTGGATTTTTTGTCAACCTTCAATTCTTGGATTTATGGAATTAAATTTCAAACCTAGACACTGTCATAACTTTATGTTCCCATTTAAGATTACCACGTGCGCCTCGAATTCAGATACAAATATTTTCGTAAAATGTATACAATTTTTGGCTACCTTTTAAAAAGATTTGATTGTACAGCCTGACAAGAAAGCAAATACTAGTATGTACTAAAGGTAAGTAGGTAACACAACGCATATTGTACAGATTCTACATTCGTATTCCTTTTTATTGAAGATAGAATTAGAGAAGATAAATAAATAAACTGATTCTTGTAAAAACATTTATTTTCTTACTAATAATAATAATAAAAAATGATAATTTATTGATCTCTGTTACATGCAAAGAAAACTAGCTTCAAGTGATGTGACTCCATAGTTTTAAAAGAAAACATATTTCAATATAAGCCTCCTGACGTATATAAATATTAAATTTCTGATGGTTGGCAATAAATCCCCAACCAATACCAGAGAACCAAACACAACACACACCACAATATATTCTACTCAATTTTTTTTAGAAACTTCACATTTTAAACTCTCTTTTTTGTAATGACAGGTTGCTTCAGCTTCTCTGAAGTAATAGAAGGGGCTTACAGATACGGGTTCAAAAGATCCGGTATACGACCCGTAACCATCGACTTGAAAGACGGAACCGTGGTCCATTTCTGGGTATCCAAGACCCGAGACGAGTCCAAACCCAACCTCCTCCTCATCCACGGACTCGGAGCTTCTGCCATCTGGCAATGGTACGACGTCGCACGACGCCTCTCTCCTCATTTCAACCTCTTCATCCCCGACCTCGTTTTCTTCGGCGGATCCTCCACGACCCGACCCGAAAGATCCGACGTTTTCCAGGCCCAGACGCTTATGCGGGCCTTAGAGGCCCAGTCCGTGAAACGTTTCAGCCTCGTCGGTCTTAGCTACGGCGGGTTCGTCGGTTACCGAATGGCGTCGATGTACGGAGACGCCGTTGAGAAGGTGGTGATATGCTGCGCCGCCGTGTGCGTGGAGGAGAATGACATGAGGGACGGCGTTTTCGCCGTCTCGGATCTTGATGAAGCTTCCAAGATTCTCGTGCCGGAGTCTGTGAAGAAGCTACGGGAACTTATCGGTTACATCTTCTACAAGCCGGCGTTGGCGAGACTGGTTCCTCCTTGTCTGCTCCATGATTTCATCGAACATGTGAGCTACTTTCTTCTTTTAGCTTGTTCATCCAATGATATTTGGACATGTGTCTACCTGTCTTAATGCATTTTAACAGATACAGTAGTAAATATTATTATGATCAGAAAAAGGCGAAAAAGTTTTTAAGATGATAAAAATCTAGCAAATGGGAAAAATAGTCTTCAAAAAGAGATATTTGAAAGATTCTAACTGTTTTTAGATAAGATATTAAATTGTCCACTTGAAGTTCTAGAGAGACCTGTCTAGCTGGATTTTTTTCTGTATAATTTCACTTTTCGGTTTTTAATTTTTTTCACTATATTTTTTTTTTGTCAAAAATTGCTAATCTTTTAGACTATATTTGTGAAGTGATTTTGCCTCGTGTCCTTTCTACGATCAATTTCACAAAACAAATATGACGTGGCTACTGAAATTGATGACATGTCTTATAACTTAATATGACATAGACAATTGCATTTAATGTTAATTTATATTTTTGATAAACTTTTTAAAATATGGCAATAACTTATATATTACATTTAATTTTAATTTGTATTTTTGGAATTTTTTTAAAAATATGAGAATAACTCATAAATCATCATTAAAATAAATATATTCAAATATGACATTATAAATTTCGAAATATAATTTAATTATATATTTTTAAATTATACAATTTTATTACTAAAATTTTCAAAAATGTATACAATTTTTTTAGAAAATTATAAAAATTTAATCGTAAAATCATTATTTTCTTATATATCTACAAATTTTATAAATATTGTTTAATTTTAATTTTTGGTTGTCATGCAACTTTTGCAAATTTATTTAATATATTTAATTAAAATAAATAGATAGAAAAATCTATCTAAGATTATAATTTCAAATATATACATGCATATTCTTAAATATAATTTTTATGTTTAATGAAATCAAATTTATATTAAAATATTGATACGAAAAGAAAAAAATTACAATATTAATAAAATTTTGTTTTAAAATATAATTTATATTTATCTGTTAAAAAATATTTTAAATTTTTTTACTGCACATGGTGTAGGAAGACACCTAGTTATACTTATATATATAGTTAAATATGCATGCATATATTATTTACTAGAGTATAATGCAACTTTTTATTAATATTTGTTTGGTACTTCATTGTGGTACTTGTTATGGCAGTTCTTTTGCAGAGTACTTGTTCTACCTACACAACAAGAACAAGTTATTAATTTTATCCACTATATTTTGTCAAAAATTTATAGTAGATTATACACATATATTGAAATATGTATACATCCATATTTTTTACTAGATCTCATTTATAATGCAGTTTTCAGACCTTTTTTATTAACATTTGTCTGGTACTTTATTGTTGTACTTCTTATGGCAGTTCTTTCGGAAAGTACTTACTCCGCGCAGTGCGCACAACATGAACAACTTATTCTTTTTGTTTAACCTTTTATTTTTATTTTTTATTTTTTTATTTTTTTTCTTTAAGAAATAAATATTTTTTCAAACCCGAAAACGGGAATTCAGTTTCGGTTACAAGTTCCATTTGAACAAAATTTCCCAAGTCAGAGTATTACAACCTAGCTTCGCCCACCCACTAGACCCGGCACATTCCGCTAACCTTTTATATTTACATGAAAAGTTTACTAATTTGTAAAAAAAAAATGTAAATGAACCAAAACAGGCATTGACCAGAGAAAATGTTAAAGAAAAGAGGGAGTTGATCAAAGACATACCAAAAGATAGAATAGTCTCCGAAATTCCAAAGCTCACACAGGTTCATCCCTCTTCTCGAATTTTCTCATTAATCACTCTCACTAATCGTCATTAATAACTTTTTAATTATGAATGCAGCCAACTTTGATTATATGGGGAGAGCATGATCGAGTGTTTCCATTGGTGATGGGTAAGAGACTTAAACAGCACTTAGGAGATAATGGGAAGCTTGTTGTCATCGAAAGAACTGGTCATATCTTTAATTTTGAAAAACCTAAAACTTATGTTAAACATCTGAAGTCTTTTCTTATGCAGACTAAACAACAGGTTCCTGTCTCTAACGGATCTGTTAAGTCTTAAACATCTGTATTATTTTCATATCTTGTAAGGATTATTAACGCATGTAGCAGCTAGTGAATTTCTATTAAATGTAGAAAGTGTTTGATTCCTAAACCAAACATTTCACTGGTTATTAATTTCGTATTAGGCTAAATTACGTTCACATTTATGAGATTTAATTAGTTGGCCATAGGAAAAAGTTTCATGGAAGTGTGCTTATTTTCAATCAAGATAAATCAAAATAAATAATATTCTCTTTGTTATTTTCAATGTTTTTCTTGTTTTTGAAATGAGATGATTGTAAATGTTGGAAGAAGAAGGTGGATGTACCAAAGAGAAGGATAATATTTGCAGAGAGAGAAAAATCTTTGCAAATAATAAAAGCCCTCTCGTGATGGTGAATTGATATTTGCCTCCAGAACAAAGCTAACAAGAATGTATCTTGCTGCTGAAAGAAGAGGCATATCTTTCTTCCTTATACATAACAAAGCTCAGAATCTAATGAAAATATTAAACGAGAACATAGAACTATTGACATTGGAGCATAAACGCTTGTGATTGATTGTATATGATGTTTGCATAGCATTTGGTATTATATTAGAGGCGGTCTCTAACTTCTTGCTTCGAAAACCCTACGTAGGTTATAAAACATACTGCTTTTCTGAAAGCCTCATGGGCCTATATTTAGGCCTTTTATAAAAGCCTTGTAAAATTGTAAGCCTACTGATGTGGAATGCATATGGAATGATTGATTATTTTTCAGTTATATGGTATTGGTTCAACCGGAAGCCGGATTCCGGGTTTAAACGGTTTTTTGTGGATTTTACCAAATTTTTAAATAGTGGATTTTGCCAAAAACTCAAACCGGATTATATATTGGATCACCGGATTTACCGGTTCGACCACAGATCTGGTTGGATTTCAAAACACTGGTTATACTATATGGAAGAAAATGTATAAAACATGTATCAAAGAAAAATAGAGTATCAAATAGATCAGTTATTCATTATTCCAAGAATATATCTTCAAGACTAAATTATTAATCAAATTTCTATTTTGTTTTTTTATATGATAAGATGTTATCTGGTTTGTCAAACTAAACTCCTAACATTTTGAGACTGCAAACGTACCAAGAATCAGAACAAACTGAGCCGGACCCAAACAAGAATCACATAAGCTGAATCTATCATCTATTTAAACCGGACAACAATGCAAGATATGTCATCTTTACTGTTTCTTTTCAATGCTCCAACAACTAGTTGTTTAGCCGCTTTCTTTGGATCTTTAAACTTCAAAGCTATGTCAACTGCTTCTTGGTTTGCCATCACCTTTGAAATACCGTCACTAGCCAAAATAAGAATCTCTGTGTGGCTATCAATTTTGACATCCTTAATGTCAGGCTCTCTATTCATAAACGCTTTGAGGTCCTTATCACCAAAGGTACGAGACACAGCTAATATACCATTCACTCGAGCAACATCACCTGCTCAAAACTCACAAACATGAGAATCATCATCACTATTATTTAATAGCTATATGTATAATACTCAAAAATATAAAAATAAAATATTAATTAACCTGGCCTGTTGGTTACAAATCCACCTTTACTCTCGATCATACTCCTTTCAGCATCAGTATTAGGATCATGATCAACACTTATCTGCGTTGCTTTACCTCTACGAGACACAATGGCTCTTGAATCACCCACATTAGCTATCCACATAACCTTCCCATTTATCAAAATAGCAGTCACTGCGGTTGAACCACCACTCCATAAATCCGAACTAGTATCCGACAAAATCGCTTTGTCTGTATTCTCATAAGCTTTTACTATCGTTCTTCGAGGATCAACCAAGAACTCTCCCTAGAAAACATTAACACATTATAACTAATCATAATACACAAAAGTAAACTACAATATTTTGTAAGACTTACATCTTTAAGGATGTTGGAGAAGAGATGTTTCTGCAAATAAGCAGCTACTTGATCACCTTTATGACCATCAAAGATTGCAAATAAACCAAGTTCATTGCCTTCGACGTTGATGAGCTTAGCAACATGATAATCCTCCAATGGATGCTTAGCCTTCCCCTTCATTAAACTATATCCAAACTTGATTTCTCCATCGGGTTTTCCTTTACTAGAACGAGATTTTTGTCCTAGTACAATCTAGCATTAAGATGGCGTAATCAGACATAACATAATCATGTTCCACCAGTTTGTCCGTACAAAAACATTCATATAGGAAAATATAAAATTCGAAAATAATACTCAAGGTAACGATTAATTACTAGTGAATAAAAAAATAGAAAAAAGGGAGTTTGCTTGTTTACTTGTGTATCAGAACGAGAGCAGCAGATCCTTTTCATCAGGAAGCTAAAGAGGAGGAAGATAAAGCAAGATCGAGGAAAGAAATGAGCGTAACCAAACTCTCTTTAATCTACAACCCGAAGAGATGAAGAAGCCTTCGCTCTACTTCGTTAATGTCGTTTTCTTTGTATCCACTTTTTTTGGCACAATATATCCACTTATAATAACTCAATCTGGTTATTCTGTAAATTAAACTCATATGATATGTTTATTTTATAACTCTTTTTGCATGTTTTTTTTTGGAAAAAATACATAAATATTTCCACAAAAGGAAGTATATAGTCTATTCTTTTTCTTTTGATTTTATTTCCATTTATTTTCTGTATTGATAACTATGCAATAATTACAATTTGACAAATTAAGCTTGTGTGTGTGTTGTGTATCAAATTATGACAACTTATAATGAGACTTATATGTAATTTAGATAAACAAATTATATCTATGGATTAGTTGTTTACTATTTTTAGAGCACTGAAGAAATCTCAAAGCTCTCAACATGAAATGACTAAGACTAAAAGAGTAGAAAAAAAGTCAAAAATGTTATTTTTGTTCTTTAAAACTATGATAGATGTCAATTTGTATATAACTTTATTTTATTTTCTATTTAATTTTAATTTCATAACAAAATAATACAAATCTTAAATTGAGAAGGTGTTACTTTTTTCTTTCTCTCTGAAGTTACACTGAATATTGAAGATAATCAGTCAAGATCCCAACTCGAAAACAGAGGGGGAGTGAACCCAAAGATGTTCTTACTCTTTTGTGGTTTATTTCTAGCAGATTTGTTTCTTTTATATCACATATATTCTTCATTTTACCTTTCTGGGAAAAACTATTTTTATACAATATTTTTCGTGATCATGCATAAGTCATACAATAGAAAATTTCTGATCACTTTGATAGTAAGTTACGGACCTATGGTACTAATGGACTTACAACCTTTATTAACATTTTCATTTCTAGCTATCGGCCTTAAATGGATAAAGCCCATTTACACAACTAGATTCTAGCTAAACCAGACCTTTTCGTCAGTCATCGCCCACCACGACACATCGCCGCAGAGAGAGAGAGAGAGAGAGAGAGAAAGCGAGAGGCGAAAAAGATGAGGTTGATAGTGCACAATATGTTGACTTGCAACATCAAGGGAGTGGTCAACAAGTTCCCTCTCCGGATCGAAGCCGAGAAGGTGATCAAGAAGGAGGTTGACTTCAACCCTGATTTTCTCAGACACATGCTGGCCAAGATCGAGTGGAAGGCTCTGGTGGACGGTGCACGCTCCATGGGGTACACCGAGCTTCCTGGTCACGCACCGGCGCTAGAATCCGACGAATCGTTCCTCAGGAAGTTCCACCACGCGTTGCTCGAGCTCCACCTCGAGGAAGGCTCGCTCGTATGCCAAGAAACCGGTAGAAAGTTTCCAGTCGAGAAAGGAGTCCCAAACATGCTTCTCCACGAGGACGAAGTTTAAAATAGAATCAAACTATTATTGCCTTGTGTTATGGATGAATGATCTTCATACACCTAGCCAAAGTAACTTTTTTTTTTTTTTTTTTTTTCCCCAAAAAAACCAAAGTAACTTACTGAATCTTATAGCTAAAGCACTATCTTCATACCGGTTTGCTTTCTCGGTAACCGGTACAGTGCACAACAGACTCGGAGTCTGAGCATTTGGAGGAGATGGATTCGAAGAAGGAAGAGTAAACGCATAGTGGTTTGGTTCAAGAAACAAGCCACGGGTGCTTTACAAAGCTTCACTGGATAGATCACTAGAAGTGGTTATTGGAAATGTCCATAGCAAGAACTCAATTGAGTGGTTATTGGACCGGTCTGGGCCTCTGTGATTTATTTAATTTCTTATTAAACCGGTTTACTGACGTCAGCAAACGCACGGTGTCAAGTTGCAAGCCACCGGTGCTGAAAAAAGCTTCATTGGGATATGAGTGGTTATTCGACCGGTTGGACCGGTCTGGGGGCCTCTGTGATTTTATTTAATTTCTTATTGAACCGGTATGCTGACGTCAGCAAATCCGCGTAATGACTATAAATAACCTGACGGGACGGAACTTTATTTTCTGTTACATCTCAGGGAGAGGAGGAAGCGCGGGAGAAAAGGCGATTTCGAAATGCAGAAGCTAGGGTTTCCAGCGATGAAGAGCTTGGATCAGATGCGATCGATGGCTGGATCGGGGAGGAACCTCGCCTTCTCCTCGCGTCAACAACCTCACGATTCCGTCTCTTCCGGAAACTTCTCGAATCTCAAGTCTACGGCAGGTTCGCCTCGATTCGACGATTTTCGTTCCGATAGTTTCTCTAATCGCGTCGTTTTGACGATTCGCGATGTATCTCCGTTTCTGTTTTTTTTTTTGTGCAGAGAAACTGGTGAAGGAACAGGCGTCGATGAAATCCGATCTCGAATTGGCGGTATTTCGAAATGCTATCCCGTTTTCTTCTTACGTTCTGCGTCTTTTACAAACTTTAGAGTTTGATCGATGTGTTTAAGAGGTATGTATGGTGGTGTTGCTATATAGTTCGTAGTTTTGAGCCGATATGAGCAGGAAGACGCAGATCTCTCTTATACGCTACAACATTTTATGATGTATTGATAGATTCGAGTTATTGCTATATATAATATCTCAAGAAATGCATCTGAACGGACTTTGATTTAGGATATTTTTCATATGATGTATTGCGAGAAATGTATTTGATAGAGAATGTTTTTCTTTGAATCCAGAACTCTAAGCTGAGAAAGTCGATGGATCATATAGTCGCTTTAGAGGAGAAGCTGCAGAACGCTTTCAACGAGAATGCTAAGCTCAGGGTGATGCAAAAGGAGGATGAAAAGCTTTGGAGAGGGATGGAGTCCAAATTCTCTTCGACGAAGACTCTTTGTGATCAGCTTACTGAGACTCTGCAACACTTGGCTTCCCAGGTTCAAGAAGGTAATAAATAATAGATGCACATTCGAGTTGAATTCTTCAAAGTACTTCTGGTTTGTTGCTTTATCTGTTTTCCCAAATTGTCTCTACAGCTGAGAAGGATAAGGAGCTTTTTGAGTCCAAGTTCTTTACTAGTGCGGAAGTAATAGACTCTTTAAAGCAGCAAATGGGAGACCTGTCTTCAAGATTGGGTGTTGCTGAAGAAAACATCAAAAGCCGTAAGTTGCTGGTTTGTTTCAGACATGTTTTGTTGATTTTTATACATGGTAGTAACATTGAAGTCAAACATGCAGGGGAGAAGGAACTAGAGGAGCTCAAACTTGAGAAAGAACAGACAGAGAACTCTTATCTGAATGAACTGTGTAGAACCGCCAGTCTCTTAAAGGAGAAAGGTAAATTCCATCTTCTTTTAGCTTCACAAACCACAATGTCATTTCTCACATGCAGTATATCACATCTTAAATCTGGTTTGATAGCTTAGAAATGTACGCACACTCCAAGTAGGTTGAAAAAACTCAATGCCTGAAGAGTGTTGACTATTTAAATGGAAATAAGATAGCGAGTTCTTAGCTTGCACACAGATTATTATTTAAAGGAACACACTTTTGTGATGAAAAGTCTCGGTATGTATGGGATCTTAACTATACCTCTCTGAACGTGTTGTATACTTGTATATCAACTTGATCACAAGATTTTTTCTAGATTACGGGATAAGAATTGTATTTAATGTTGCAAGAAGGATATACACTACATACATGAAGCTAGAATTCTCTTCTTTTTTTGGACGTGCCACAGCTACATGATAGTATTGGTATTTGAATTAAAGCTTCTTGTCTTTCTTCTTTGTGGCAGATGCTACGATAGTGAACTCTGAAGCAGCTATAGCTGAAGCAAAACTCAACATTGAGAATTTAAACCTCCAACTTGAGAAGGTGCGTGTTGAGTTAACATCAAAGGAAGATGAGGCCAAATACCTTGTTGGAGTCAAGGAGAAGCTAGAACGAGACAAGATGGATATTCAGCTGAGTGCTGATAATCTATCTGAGAAACTGATCAACTCAGACCAGGAGGTCAAGAAGCTCGAGGGATTTGTACACTCTTTGGCAACCGAATTGGCTGAATTGGACAAGAAGAACTTGGCCTTCGTGGAGAACTTTGATAAGCTAAATGGTTTATATGGCACTCACCTTATGTTGCTCCAGAAGGATAGAGATATTGCTTCTGATCGTGCTCAAAGATTATATAATCAACTCCAAGGAGAGTTGTCGACTGTAACCGTCCAAAAAGAAGCTCTGCAGTCATCAGCCAACGAGTTATATGAACAAAAAGAGGAACTGAAGAAAGCCAAAGAGTCATTGGTTTCTCAACTTGCTGAGGAACGCTGCTCTGCAAAGCAGGAAATTGAAAAACTAGAGTCTGAAGCAAAATGTCTGGTTTCAACAAATTCTGAGACAGAAGCAGTATTATCGGAGCTGAATGAGGAATTAGAAGCATTGTCTGAAAATCTGAGGGCCTCAGAGAATAAGACGGTAGATATATCTTCCTTCTCTTTGTGCAGTCTCTATCAATTATCAACGCATAGTCTAAATGCTTAATCTTTTCATGTATCTCGCAGCAAGAATTGTTGTTAAAGCTTTCGACATCAGAGGCTGAAAGCAAAGAGAACTATGAGAAGCTGCAGGCTGATGCAGAGAGAAAGGCTGAAGAAATTGAGATTTTGCAGAAGGAGAGCGAGAGCAATCAGCTGCGTGTGGAGTCATTGTTGAAAGAGGTGAACCAGCTCCAGAGCGTTATTGAAGAGAAAGAGCTTCTTATCAATCAATGCAAGGAAAATGAGAAGAAGCTGGACCAGAAAACTAAAGAGGTCTGCGAAGATGTCTATTGGTTAACACTTTATGAGTATTATCCACCTTTTAGTACTCATCAAATATGAGCTCCATTGCAGGACAAGGAGCTACTTGCAGCTGCTGAAACCAAACTTCTAGAGGCGAAGAAGCAATATGATCTGATGCTGGAAAATAAACAGATGGAATTATCTAGACACTTGAAGGAGTTATCTCAGAGGAATGACCAGGTACTTATATATGCTTGAATAGTATGCAGAGGATTTACTTAGAGCCCTTAATTGAATCCAAATATATTACCCAAGAAATTGACGTATAAGCTATTCTGATGCCTTTAGGCGATTAATGAAATCCGGAGGAAATATGATGAGGAGAAGCAGGAGATTATTAAAGCTGAAAAGGAAAAGGTATATGCTGACAATCTTTTATTGCAATCGACAGAGAAATTATTGATCATGGTTTTGTGGTGCTTTTGGTTCTGATTCAGGTTGAGAAGGTTATCAGAGAGCTATCCACTAAATATGATAAAGAACTTTCTGACTGTAAAGCCGAATCAAAGCATCAATTGCTGTCCATTCAAGAGGATCATGCTTCTCTGGTATAGTAATCTTCACTTAAACCTGATATTTCTGAACATCAACGAGCATGAATAAGCTTATACATGTGTTTAGTAGCAGAAGATGCACATACGAGAACCAAAGTCCCTTTTCTTTTGCCTCTCTGTTTGTAAATTCGACACTGAGCAGGTTTTCAAATAGCAGACAGTCTGATAAAGCTGCATGTTCTGCAGATACTCACTGTTCGTGAGGAACATGGAAATAAGGAGTTCAACCTCAATGCCAAGCACGATGAGGAACTGAGACAAGCTCAGATTCAGGCCGAAACTGAATTGAAAGAGGTACCAACTGGCAGAATTTGATAGTTCCATAGGATTATGGAGACTCTGGTATTCAAGTGATTTAATGCTATCATGCAGAGGGTAACAACAATCAGGAACGAGCATGATGCTCAACTGAAAGCACTTAAGTGTCAGTACGAAGATGATTGCAAGAAGCTGCAAGATGAGTTAGATCTTCAGAGATCAAAAGTTAGTGTTTATCAAGATTCATTATAGGATGCACCTTTTAAGGTTAAAACGTACTGACGTAGATGAGTTATCGTTGCAGGAAGAGAGGCAAAGAGCTTTGTTGCAGATGCAGTGGAGGGTGATGAGTGACAAAGCTCCAGAAGAGCAAGAAGTGAGCTCTAGGAAGGTTAGACCACGAATCAGTTTGATCCACTGAAATATAATACTTTAGAATACTGTATCCACGAATCAGATTCATCTTGCAGGAATACTCAGTCTCATCTGTCAAAGTGAGAGGCTCTCGTCCTCCTATTAGCAGAAAAAGCCAGCATACAACAGTGATGCTTGATGAAGATGAACAGGTAGGAAATAAAACACCATATTTTTTGTATCTTGTTTCTGCTTTTGTCAAAGTCTGCACGTATAATGTATACAATCCTCTCTCATGGATGAAATGCAGGATTCCCCTTTTGTAAAGGAAGCAGAAACACCTGGGACAAAGATGCTAAAGAAAGTTGAAAATACAAATACAAGAAGCATAATGAGCAGCCAAAAGCAACATAGCAAGGTAAAAACATTGATAACTACATTTGACATCAGCTCCCAACCTCATCATCTGTTTTTTTCTGGGTTCAACTTGGCAGGTGACTCGTCGTGAACATGAAGCTGAAGCGAAGGATGGGAGGACCACTAAGCGAAGGAAAACAAAAGGCACAGTCATGTTTGAGGTAACCTGTTCTGCGCCGCCAGTAACCCTCAGATATTCTGATATATTTCAACAGCCATCTTCTGTGAGTTGAGATTCACCTTTTGTTATGGCTACAGGAGCCACAGAGGCGAACGACCCGGTTTACACCAAGAGCTAAGACCACCCCAAGAAGGTAAATATTTGGAAATGTATAAATGCCACCCAAAATAAATTAGTGCTGAAGCAGGATTGGTTAACTATCACTCAAGTAAACTAGTCTCTTGCTTTCTATTGACTGCCCTTTCTATACTAGAACATATATTTCAAGAGTTGAAGAAGAGAACATGAATATGAGTGGTAAATGTTAAGGCTAGGTTTGTACAGTGAAACATTTTTTGCCAGTTTTGAGGTTTAACGCAGTGAATGTCTTGGACATGTGCAGGTGGCAGCCATAAGCAGCCATCCACCACGGTCTGCAAACATTGGAGATCTGTTTTCAGAAGGCTCTCTCAACCCCTACGCTGATGATCCATATGCATTTGACTGAGTAGAATTTAAGCAGCAAAGCTCGGATCATAAAATCGTGTCCCTCTTCTTTGCTACACTATGGAAGTTAAATAAATGTTGCTCCTCACACCCACCCTTTGTACAGACGTGTGTTAAACCTATTGCATCAAACTTTCTCATTTGTTAAATTGGGTGTGTGTAAGGTTGTGAAAGTTGAAGAACTTGTCACTAGTTGCCGAAATACAAAACCGTATCTTTGATAGTTACTCTTCTACGATCCCAAAAACAAACGCAGCTAACTTTTTGTTGAATTTGAGCAGTTCACGTTATAAAAAGCAATCGAAATCTTGTCAAGCAATCCCTTTATGTTTCCTTTGGAGGGAATTCTTGTTTGAAGATCTGCACTTGTTTTACCTTATAAGCGGCAACAGTCATGCGTTATTATTCACAATTCACAAACTATGGTTGTTTTGATCATTAATCTGGAATTTCGTCAGATGAGTTTATAGTATGAGTTTGTAAATGTTAAACATTTTTAAGCTAGGTGAAGAATTAAGCAAAATGATTTCCCAATAACCAAGCCACAATTATTCACCGCCAATACTATAATGACAGATTATGTTTTTCAACGTAGCTACATTTTCAAAACCTTATTACACCACACCACTAATCTTCGTCTGGTGTTTATACGTCAGGTTGCATCTTGGTATTGTTCCCCCTCCCCCCCAACCTGTTAACAATACAGGGCTTCTTCTTCTCCGGTTTATCATTAGTTCTTGTGGTAAAATATTCCCTTACCTGAATCTCTCTCTCTCTGATCATATTATTTATACGATATGTTTGAGCTTTTAAGTAAACAAATCCTATCATCCTCAATTTATAATCCATATATTTGATTTCAAGACTTGTCAATAGTTTTACAAAAAGGCATCGTGGCCTGCTGCTACTGAACCATGATCTTGGTTTATAACAGCTTTATAAATAATCTTTTTTTTTTATCCTCCGGTGATATTATCGATAGTGACAACACTCAGAAGTTAACTTGACAAACTCTGGCATATCATTCCGTGTACGTGTTATCTCAAGTACAATTCAATGCAAATACTAATAGGTTGAGAGATCTAAACCATGAACTAAGATATGGAATATTCTTCGTAGAAAGCATAAAATAAAACTTTTGGTACTTGGGAGTGTATATACATAACATTCTCCTTTATCTTGTCTCTTGATCGTTCATATTATTCCGTACAAATTTCATAGATCCAGTAACCCTGAAGATACTAACACAGAAGCCTAAGCAAATTCGATGGCTTAAATAGTTTAGTAGAGCTGTGATCATGTGGGTGCATGAACTTGCAGTTGGGACAAACAGGAGTTGATGTGCACAACATAACCAGCATGTGGCATTTCATGCACACTTTTGTTACCATCTCTTGCTCCTTGTGATCATCATCATCACCACCTTCAAAAGCAAGCCATGACAATGATCGGTTTAGTCCTGTCCCAGTCGTGGTCTTCTTACTAGGGCCTGTCAAATTCTTACCCTTCGAAGATGGCACGGTTTCATTGTGATTTGAGGATTCCTCTATTTTCTTTGTGGTATTTGTAGGTGAATAAGAAGGTGAGAGGTTCAGCTCAAGGTCTAGGCTCATCTTTGGTCGCTCAACAAGCAGTGAATCTTTGGGGTATGTCCTTTGATCCACAGATGTTTTGGAATAGCCCTGATAACATAAAAATTCATGTTTTAGATGCATGTTTGTTTGCATATAACATATATATTGACAATTACAAAAAAAAAACTGAACACATATATGAATATATACCTTAGTTTCTGTGGTTAGAGGAGTGTGGAGTTGAAGTTCAAAATCAAAGGTAACTGATCTCATACTCTCTGAGTTTGATCGTTCACTGAACATGGTGCTCTGAAGTTTTCCCAGTGATTGATCGTCTTGTTTGATCTTCTTGAATGAATTGTGAAATTCTTCTCCATAAGCTGTGAAATCTCTCTTTCTAGAGAAAAGGGTTCCTTCTTGTCGAGAAACCATTAGCCTCAGTCTTTATTTCCACTGAGTAATTTATGCTTACAAGGGAAGTTTAAACTCTCTCTGATCTTATGAGGAAATGAGCAGATAGACTTGAAAAGTATGTAAAGGTCGTCTCTATTTATATACATGTAGGAAAATCTTCAGGGGAGTTATTGTCTCCACCGGTTCATATGGAGTAATTGAATTAGATACCAATATAAGAATTTATTAATGGTTGATCAATTAGATACTCTTGAATAAAAAATATAGTATATAAATATTTAGAATTTTCAAAGATTTACTAGGCAATAAACGTGATCTGCCGACTGCTGCATCTTAATTTGGATTTTTGGAGGAATAAAAAAAAGAGAGGGAAGTAATGTGAAGTATGATGTGTGAGTTCCAAGTTGGATGTCTTCAATAACTCCAACCAGTCTCATTTAAATGCTTAGATGTGAAGTGCTAACCGATTTCTCTTTCTGGTTTTCCCTTTCTCATCTACCACCACCACCATCATCATCTTATTGTCATCACAAATCATCTTTAATTACTTCATGTTCTTTGATATATTGTTAAAATCTAAAAAGGATGAAACAGATTGTTGGTGAAGTCATATGGATGTATATATGTATCATGAATGTATGCATGGTGATAAGAATGGTGTATATGAAGGAAGAAGAGTTTGGAAAAATGGAGAGGTCAATAAATGGAGAGACAATAAAGACAATTAAAGATGGGAGAAGGGAGAAGGGGAGGTTGATGAATTGATGAATGCCGATGCAACTTTAATACTCACATTAACTCCATCTCCCATTTTTGGATATATAACACAAAATATACGCATTACTAACCAACCTCCCTCACACAACTTTATTATAGTTCTATTTCATTACAAACAATTTAAATTAGCCTCCTATGTTCATATGCCAAGTCAGATTTATGAAATGGGATTTACTGGATATTTTTTAGTCTTTGGATGTCTCCGGATTATATAATCATGCGATCCGTGTCATGGGAAATTGTTTAATATAATTAAATAGTGTATTTATAAATTATAACTAAAATAATTAATGTTTTGATATTTATACACTTCTTTACCTTATGAAGTTTGTTCTTTACCTCATGTGGCATGATTGCACTTATAGATATGTTAAGTCTTTGGACTCCAAAAAAACAAAAACAAAAAAACAATTTCAATAACTAAAGCTTTCAACGGCCTCCTATTACATGTCATGTCATGAGCTTGGCTTCCTCGTTTATATTTCGGCTGTTTTGGCTAGTTTCCTCATAAATTCTTTCTTTTTCTTTGTAGTACAGAAGTTTCCTCATAAATTTCCAACTACTATATTTTTTCTTCTTAATTTGAAACGATACATTTTCGGTGTGTTAAGTTGCAAACGTAGTGTAGATATTTCTGTGTATGTTTTACATAGAATATAAACATAGCTTACTATTTTCTACAAGGTAACTAAAATTCCTCTCTTAGTAGTACCCGATCATTAAGCACTAATTACACCCACAACAAACAAACAAAAAGCACCTAACTAAGTCACATTTATCAAACCGAAGTACCTTTGTGAATCACTTCTCCACTAATGATATTGATAACTGCGGGATATTGAAAAAAAAAATCTGTTAAACCCAAAGAAGGATGTATAAAATGGTGTTTTCGAATGACTACTCAGAATATGAATAATGTCGAATTATACCTAAACGATAAGTTGCACACGATGTCTATAGCTCGATCTACTTATAACTCGAATCTCACTCATAGGAAAATGTATCGAGATATACATGTATATTTTGTTTAGTCTTTTTAACATGATCATGTAACTGTAAGCCATAATAATTTCCTTTTAGGGTAAGGGTGATCGTGCATGTCAAACTATGAACCGGAACGCATAAGCCATATTTTTCTTTTAGGGTTTCATATATTGATTGTCTTTAACTTTGTGAATTAAATTACTAGACAGAGTGTGTTTTTAGAAGACATCATGGGTGCAACTGGATTGTATTTTCTTTGGAATATTATCTTTTTGAATGCTTGTTTTTTTTCATTCCATATAGGTTGTATAACTAGTAAGGCTCTGGAGGACCTTGGCTTTTACCTTACAGCCAAATCTCATCAAGCTTCTTCCTTTGTTTGCCGGTGCAGTGGTAAAGACTTATCAAACCCCACCTTGGGGCCAGGAGAGACCACTTCCACGCTCCTCCTTCGTTGAGGAGAAAGTTGGTCAATTGTTTGTCTCCTCCATGAGAGGTTCACTCTGTCCGGATCCAATTCCGGTGAATTTAACCACTGTCCTAACCGTTTTGGTGAGAACCAAGGTTTTGAAGTGTCTGCCAAAGTCACAAGTTAAGGTGACGATCCTCAAGTTAGAAGCTTTTGAAGTACGTTGGGAATCCTTTGTGATTCTGTCCGCAAGTGGCTCCTTCGAAGACTTTTCTAATACTTTATCAACCTTGTCAAAGCTTGTGTACCTATCCTTCTATCGCTTTAGCTGTTTTGCTGTTGTAGCTACCAGGCTTGCACATCGGATATGTCCAATGATGCGTTCTAGTCATGTAACCGATTAAGCTTATAAATGAAGTTGTGTTCAAAAAAAAAAAAAACTGAAAGGAATAATTATTAATAGAATTTTTGATTATCTATATATATATATATATTGCAAAATATAAAATCTAATAAAATACCCTTGGTAAAAAATACTAAACTTGAGTAAAATAATAATTGTCATTCGTTTTTTGAGTCTGTTATATAATTTTGATGATACTTTAACTAGTAATAGATCAACAGATCAACACACAAATATAAATGCAATTGCTACAATGCAACACTATTTTTTTCTATATTAAACTCTATTTTAGAATGAAATATATATAAAAATAGTGTTTCATAGGTGATCTAAAACCTTTAAAGTTTTAACTCAGGACAAAAATAAAAAAACTGTGAAAATATATAAAATATATATAAATTTTACATTCATATATAAAAATATTACAGTAAAAATAACGTACAATAAATTTTCAAAGGATGGGAGAACCAGCTTTTAAAGCTCCCAACATCCGATCCTCCATGCATGCAACTACAATTAAGATCCATGTCTCTTCTCTTCAATTTAATTCGTACTATAAACTTTATTTCATAAATTAAAATATATACTTTTTTATAAAAATTGTATGAAAGCTACAACGAATTATGGATAACCTAATAAACCTACACGGTTAGATGGAATCATAATTCTAAGTCTCTCAGTTAATATAATTATTTTCTGACATAAATTAGTTGCTATTTCCTGGTGGAAGAATTAAATAGTCAGTACTTGTCTACCCGTTTCCATTAAATAATTGTGAACCGATTATAAATGCGGAATTCAAGTATATGCATTGATGTATATATCTACTTGTCAATTTAACATAAATTTTATCATACATCTATCAAACCATATGAATTAAGAATGCGTCAGCCCATTGAAAAACATACTAGTTCGTTTAACAAATTTATATGTTAACAAAATTAACAGAATTTTTGTACGTAAATTACCAAAAA
This sequence comes from Brassica napus, assembly GCF_020379485.1. Lineage (NCBI taxonomy): Eukaryota > Viridiplantae > Streptophyta > Magnoliopsida > Brassicales > Brassicaceae > Brassica > Brassica napus. Next base: position 47,091,007 of record NC_063449.1, on the reverse strand, counting down.
AAATTATATGTATTTTGATTTTCTATTCATAAGAATCGTTCATTTTGTTTACATATATTAAAATAAAACATATTGCATATTCCAATTTTTATATATTTCCATGTAAACTTAACAACAACAAAATATTTTTTTGGTGCGAAATGTAAAATATTAAAAATAAAACAAATAAATAATAATATAAACGTCCTAAACATTTTATTTTTTATTTTGATTACTAACCTAAACGTCCTAAACATATAAATCTAAACACTTCTATAAGAAAATAGGGTTTTGCAAGAATCAGTTATGGCATGCTCTCATAACGCCCAAGGTTTTGTGTATGCGGATGGTTCCATGCAAAATGTCACAATATTTTTTACGTCCGCATAGATCAAAGACTTCTACGTGCGGCTTTTGAGTTTTGACCCTTTTGTGCTACCAGAAAAAAAAAGTCGCCTCGACTCTAACGGTAATGTTATATCCTGTTATACGATCGATTTATGTTGAACATTAATGTAAGATATAGTCAACACCATATAATAAAAACATCTAATGTAAAGTTAATACGAGTAAACAATTAATTTGTTTGAAAACAAATTGCATGTGACGATGAACATTAAATAGGGTATATGTTCTTATTGATTACGGTTGATTTGCCCAAGAATTAGGTTTGAGAAGATGTGTTCATAATTTGAAATAAATGCATCACCCATAAATTATGTCAAATAAATTTTAAATGCAAATGGAAATATATCTGAGTGCCGGAAGAACGTAGATATGCTATATATAAATCATATAGACTATTTGTAATCATCCTCGTCATTGGATTATATTTATACAAGGCAGGCACACTATGTAGCATATTTTAAGTTCGTGTACTTATAGTCATCGTGCTATATTATAAGGCTACAGAAAAGTTATTAGACAAAAAATTATGTGTCTTGATTTAAACGGATTGAAAAAAGGTATAAGGAGTACTAGTATATAATAACGCAAACATAATCCGATACCCTGTCCTCTTTGTAAATTTGATTTTACAATTTACATTGTTTTAGTTCGAGGAATTTAATTGGATTAATGCTTCTTTTCTTTTGGGATACACGCCCGATCGTGCATGGTTTTATATTAATGTGAATGATAGGGATTAGGGAGATTTTTCGTTGGGATAGGGAGAGTTAAGAGACTTAAAATAGGCTAAACCTGTTTCAACGGCTTCGTTTAAATTTTATCCCCTAATAAGTCTCCATCTTTACAAGCTGCTAATTGAGGTAACCATAACATTTGTTAATTGGACAGTTTTTGTGTAATGCCTTTTTATTTTGTTTTCCACAACTAATTTTTAAAGACTGCAAAGCCGTTTTCACAAAAAAAAAACAAAAAAAGACTTTAAAGCCAATGAAAGTATTGAGAAAGCAATTGAGTTAATGAGAATTAAATTATGACTGGGCCAGGTACAGACATCCAACTTATAGATTAATCATATCTAGACATAAACAAAGCCCATATAATTGTTGAAAGCAAATAGAGAAGCAATTAGTTGATATGTGTTTCAATTTCCTCTTTTCAATTTTTCCATAATCTCTCTTTTGGTAGCAAACAATACTATTGGACGTAGTAAACGGCAAGCAATTAGTGGATGTATACACAAGGACATGCGTTATTTAGTGGCTGACAACACTATAAGCTTTCCATGTAACTCCAGTGGACAAAATCGATATCCTTGCATGCTACAGCGCCGGCTCAAGAGGGAGGGCGAAAGTCCGCGTCTCACCCTAGAATCAAACAAATTTAATAGTAAAAAGACCCCCAAATTTTTTTTTATCCAAGGACCCATAATTTTTTTTTAATCAGCTATAATGCATAAAAAGATATTGTCCAGGGGACCAATAAAAAGTTAAGCCGGCTGCTATTCTCACCATCATCATAAACATTTAATTTACTGTGTAAATTACTTAAGAGCATCTTTATTGGTGTCCTTATACAGAGTCCTAAGCTATATTGGACTGATAAATAAATGAAAAATGCAGAAATTACAATGAAACGAAAGTCATTTGTCCTTAATTAAGAAGTTTTTTGAGATGGTGATACATGCTGAGAATCAGGCAAGACAAAGGATCGACCAGAGGTTCAAGAACTCGGACTGGACAGATCGGACAGTTGGCTATGGGCGGCTAGACGGTTGCGATGGAGAGGGGAGTGACCGATCTGGTTCCTGAAACAGATGAGTAATATTTTTATGAGTTTTTCTATGGATTTAAAATGATGAACTGAAAGAAAACTAAATGATGAACTAAGAACAGAAGCAAATATGACTTTTTATGGGTTTTTAAATTGAATGGAACTCTAGAACTATATGATGCAAGAATGAACAAAGTAAGAGAAGGATAGAGATATGGTGGATGGATCCTTGTTGCTGGATGTGTGTCTCTCTCAACAAGAACAGTGGATGGAGGTGGATAGATATGGGATTTGGCTTGCTGGATGTATATCACTCTCAAGACAAATCGATGGGTGGAATGGAAGTGAAGAATCGCCACAAGCTTGGTGGTTTGGAGCTTGATAAGACTCGGCTGCTCTCTCTGTTTCTCACAGGGAAAAGACTTAGGGTTTCTGAGTTTGCAAAGGCAAAATTATTTCATAAAAGGTATGGCAAAAATCGCCTAGCACATAGAGTTATATAGGGTTTTTCCCTTATGGGTCTCAAAATAAAAAGGTCTTAAAACATGCTGGCCAAAAATAAGGCTGAAACAAAAGCCCAAAGCCTTAACCAAATAAATAAATAAAAATAAAGATAAACCAGACAACTGGTTGTCGGTTTGAGAAGGCCTAAACCAGAATTCATAGTATGCTTGCTTGTTGCCTCGTTAAAACCTTTCGGGAAAACCCAGTGGGACAAAACCCGATAAGGAAAAAGAGTACAACATCATACCAATCCTTCTGATGTCGGCTAGTTCTCAGAACCATGAAGAGTTGGAGTGGATGAAATGGAATTGGGATCTGGTCCAAGCTCGGATGTGGAAATGAGACGTCCGGCTTGGTTGAGTCTGAACTGGATCGGGCCGGTCGCGTCCTGAACCTCTGTTGGGCCGGCTTGATCTTGAATCTTCAACTGGACCATCTCCTCAATCAGCAGCTGGTCCTGGTCAGTCTGTCCATCTCGATCAAGGATTTGTGGACAGCCTTGGTGAAACCTTCTCGCAAAGCCCTGGTTCCACTCTGGGTAGTCGGACCGCGTCTAACTATGGGAACCTCTACTTGGATGGCCTCATCATTCCCTCCCCCTTGAAGAGGTTCTGACCTCAGAACACCGTCATCTGCAAAATCATCAAAGCTATCTGCATGGAAAGGAGACAAATCCGAGACATTGAAAGTATGTGAGAATTTAAATTCAGCCGGGAGGTCAAGGATATAGGCATTATCGTTGATCTTCTTTAAAATGCGGAATGGTCCTGTCCCACGGGGAGAGATTTTGGACTTCCTGGCTTCCGGAAACCTCTCGGGCCGCATGTGTAACCACACCAAGTCTCCGGGCTCGAACAGCACCTCCTTCCTCTTCTGGTCATACTTGGCCTTGACCTTAGCCGTCTTGGCCTCTATCCTCTCCTTAACCTTCAAGTGCATGTTCTTAACAAACTCGGCCTTACTGGCTCCATCACGACTGCGGTACATGGCGCTGGGCAGTTCGGTGAAGTCTAAAGGAGTCTCTGGCTGAAACCCATAAACAATCTCAAAAGGTGACAGGTTAGTAGTAGAGTGCCTAGCATGGTTATAAGCAAACTCAACAAAAGGCAAACAAGACAACCAATTTCTTAAATTCTTACCGACCGTAGCTCTCAACAGTTGAGAGAGTGTACGGTTTACTACCTCAGTCTGGCCGTCGGTTTGGGGATGACAAGTGGTGGAGAATAGCAGCTTGGTTCCCAACTTGCCCCATAGTGTCTTCCAGAAATGGCTGAGGAACTTGGTATCTCGGTCAGACACAATGGTTCGAGGAACACCATGTAGTCAGACCACTTCTTTGAAGAATAGGTCGGCGGTCTGAGTAGCATCATTTGTGGCGTTGCAGGCTATGAAATGGGCCATCTTGGAGAACCTGTCTACCACTACAAAAATGGAATGCTTGTGGTTTATCTTGGGTAAACCCAGCACAAAGTCCATAGAAATGTCTACCCAAGGGTGGTTAGGAATCGGCAATGGCATTTGTAAACCGTAAGGATGTGACCTGGACTTGGTTTTAAGGCAGGTAGTGCACTTGGCACATATGCTCTCCACGTCCTTCTTCATGTTTGGCCAAAAGAAATGTTCAGTTAGGACACTCAAGGTCTTGTCCCGACCAAAGTGCCCCATGAGGCCGCCACCATGGGCCTCCCGAACCAGCAGTTCCCTCATGGCTCCTTTGGGAATGCACAACCTCTTTCCCTTGAACAGGAACCCTCCATGCTGGTAGTATTGTCCGAAAGCTCCCTTCTCAGTGTTCCTGAAAGCCTCATTAAAATCAAGATCAGTGGCATAAGATTCTTTAATATGTTCGAAACCCATGATCTTGGCCTCCATAGTCACAATGAGAGTGTGTCTCCGGGACAGTGCATCGGCCACCACATTGTCTTTGCCCTTCTTGTACTTGATCACATAGGGAAAAGTCTCCACGAACTCGAGCCATCTGGCGTGCCTCTTCTTGAGCGTGGTCTGTCCCCTCAAGTGCTTAAGTGTCTCATGATCTGTATGAATAACAAATTCCTTAGACAAAAGGTAATGCTGCCAAGTTTCAAGGGACCTTACTAGAGCGTATAGCTCTTTGTCATAGGTTGGGTAGTTGAGGGCAGCTCCACTCAATTTCTCACTAAATAATGCCACTGGTCGGCCTCCTTGAGTAAGAACAGCTCCAATGCCTGTACCTGATGCGTCACACTCAATCTCAAAAGTTTTATGAAAATCAGGAAGTGTAAGAACGGGTGCATGAGTTAAACTATATTTAAGCTTGTTGAAAGACTCCTCTTGGGCAGGGCCCCAAACAAAGGATACATTCTTCTTGATCACTGAGGTCATGGGAGCAGCAATGGTGCTGAAGTCCTTGACAAACCGCCTATAGAAGCTGGCTAGGCCATGGAAACTTCGGACATGCCCAATAGTGGTCGGCGTGGGCCAGTCTTGGATGGCCTTGATCTTCTCCTCATCGACCTTCAAACCCTGTGAGCTCACAACAAAGCCTAAAAATATTAACTGGTCAGTGCAAAAGACACACTTCTGGAGATTGGCAAAGAGACCTTCCTGCCTGAGCGCCTTTAGAACCTGTTCTACATGACTAATGTGATCGGATAAGCACTGACTGTAAATCAATATGTCATCAAAATAGACAACCACAAATTTACCAATGTAGGGCCTTAGAACCTCGTTCAAAAGCCTCATGAAGGTGCTAGGGGCGTTGGTAAGACCAAATGGCATCACAAGCCACTCATACAAGCCTTGCTTGGTCTTAAAAGCAGTCTTCCACTCGTCACCCTCCTTCATCCGCACTTGGTGATATCCACTCCTAAGATCAATCTTGGAAAACATGGTGGAACCACTCAGTTCATCTAACATATCATCAAGTCTAGGAATGGGGTACCGATATTTTATGGTGATGTTGTTGATGGCTCCAGTCAACACACATACGCCATGTACCATCCTTCTTAGGCACCAAGAGGACGGGAACTGCACATGGACTGAGACTCTCTCGAATGTATCCCTTGTCCATAAGGTCTTGGACCTGTCTCTCCAGCTCCTTAGCCTCATCCGGATTGACTCGATACGCGGCTCGGTTTGGAAGTGGGGCGCCGGGCACAAAGTCTATCTGATGCTCAATGCCTCGGAGAGGTGGTAAACCGGCTGGTATCTCCTCAGGAAACACGTCCTTGTACTTGTCCATTAGCACTTGCATCTCAGCTGGGCAATCTGGTGCCTCAAAACCTGCAAAACAACCTTCCTTGAAGAACATTAGTAGCACCTGTGTATCTTGCTGTAACGATTTAATCACTTTACTAGAAGAGATGAAAAGGTTAGTTTTACTAAACAGCCCAGACTGGTCCATGGCTCTCTGCATCTCGTAGACCTCTTGGGGGCTGAGAGGAGCCAGGCTGTGCTTCTTGTTGTTGTGGATGAAGTTGTAGGTGTTAGTCCTTCCACGGTGAATGGTATCCTTGTCAAACTGCCAAGGCCTTCCTAACAGCAGATGTCCGGCTTGCATAGGAACCACATCACACTTCACCTGGTCCTGGTACTTACCAATACAAAAGGGCACAACAACTTGCTCCGAGATTTTAAGCTCCGTCTCATCATTGAGCCATTTAAGCTTGTATGGTCTGGGGTGTGGCGACTTTGCTAGCCCTAACTTGTCAACAAGGTACCTGCTGGCCACATTAGTGCAAGAGCCACCATCAATAATTAGACTACATACCTTGCCCTCCACGCTACACCTCGTATGGAAGATGTTCTCTCGTTGGACGGTCTCTGGATCAAAGAGAGCACTGAGAGCTCGTCTGACCACCAGTAGCTCACCAGTCTCAGCATAGTCCACTATCTCATCTCCTGATTCAGCCGACCCTACATTGACCTCGTCTTGGGACTCATACTCGCCGTCCGCCTTAAGGATCATGACACGCTTGTTCGGACAGTCCCTGGCGTAGTGCCCCTTCCCCTGACATTTGAAACAAGTAATATCGCGGGTTCTTTGGGCTGGAGTTTGTCCCTTACCTGGTTCGGATGAGCCTGGTTTGGACTGATCGGATTGGTTCTTCTTGAACCGGCCTTCCACTTCAACGGACTTGTTTTTCTCAGCTCCTTTGGATCCGGATGGAGCCCATGGCGTCTTGTTCCTGGCACTAGAGGCGTTCTTCCTCCTAATGTGCTGCTCGGCCTGGACGGCATAGTGGAGGAGGTCGTTGAAGTTGACGTAAGTCTGCCTCTCCACCTTGCGAGCGATGCGGTCTTGAAGGCCTTCTAAGAACTGTGCCATCATAACTTCTTCGGTTTTGCGCGTCCTGAGCTTGTTCTTGAGAGCCTCGAACTCTTCAAAGTATTCCTCCACGGTCCTAGTACCCTGAGACAACTTGCGAAAACATTTTAGTAAATCCCGCTGATAGTAAGAGGGAATATACCTTGCTCGGAGTTTAGCTCGCATCTCATTCCAAGTCTCGATCCTATAGACCCGGCCAACCTCGGCTACTTCCCTATCCCACCAAGTTAGGGCATTGTCCGTCAGTTGGGCTGCGGCTAGGGCGATCTTCTTGGCCTCAGTATAGCGGTAGTACTCAAAGATGTACTCCATGCGCTTCTCCCATTCAATGTAGGCGTCCGGGTCAACCTTTCCAGCAAAGGTTGGTGGAGTGAGTTTGAGATCCTTGCCCCCTTGCCAAGCGACCTCCTCATCCCGGAATCTCCTACGGATCGGGCTACCATCGCCTTGGACCCGATACTGCCGCCGGTTCCCACGCCCAGCCCGTTCGTTCCGCGGCTCGTCCGGTTCGGTACGGTCAGTGTCCGAGTTGTCCTCACTGGATTGGGATTGTTGCTCTTCTGGAATGGGTCGGTTTCTCCTCCTCGGCGGTGGAGCGTTAGCTCGGTTCCTCCCTGCTATCTGAGCCAGCTGCTCAGTCACCGTAGCCAGTGCGGCTTGGAGTTCAGCATGGTTAGCCAACAGCTGAGCATTGATCTCGGCTTGTGTTGGGGCTCCATCTAAGTCTCCCATGTCTCCTGCGACCAAAGGAGAAGAAAGAACAAGTGATTTGCCAAGAATTCAAAAAGGAATGAAAGAAATATCTAACTAAGGCATGCAATGAATGCAAATTTTTTTTTTTTTTTGAAAAATGGAAAGGAGAAATCGAAAATTTAAAAATATGGAAAGTACAATAATTTTTTTTTTTTTTTAAATAGGGAAAACTTGAATTGCAAGCCAAGAAAAAAAATTTAAATGTAATTAAATGAAAAATCTGACCAAAAAGGAAAGTAAAAATCGATGGATGCCAAAAACAAGTTAACTGAATGAAAAATGCACAGACATGGATCAAAAGTTATGCAAACAAAACAAGTTTTGAACTCGCCAAGAACAGCAAGAACAAGTGCAAATTTTTTTTTTTAAATAACAAAGGTAAAAAGGATAGGATACAACCGTAGGTGTAGGAGCTTTGAGCTCTGATACCAAAAATGATACAGGCTGAGAATCAGGCAAGACAAAGGATCGACCAGAGGTTCAAGAACTCGGACTGGACAGATCGGACAGTTGGCTATGGGCAGCTAGACGGTTGCGATGGAGAGGGGAGTGACCGATCTGGTTCCTGAAATAGATGAGTAATATTTTTATGAGTTTTTCTATGGATTTAAAATGATGAACTGAAAGAAAACTAAATGATGAACTAAGAACAGAAGCAAATATGACTTTTTATGGGTTTTTAAATTGAATGGAACTCTAGAACTATATGATGCAAGAATGAACAAAGTAAGAGAAGGATAGAGATATGGTGGATGGATCCTTGTTGCTGGATGTGTGTCTCTCTCAACAAGAACAGTGGATGGAGGTGGATAGATATGGGATTTGGCTTGCTGGATGTATATCACTCTCAAGACAAATCGATGGGTGGAATGGAAGTGAAGAATCGCCACAAGCTTGGTGGTTTGGAGCTTGATAAGACTCGGCTGCTCTCTCTGTTTCTCACAGGGAAAAGACTTAGGGTTTCTGAGTTTGCAAAGGCAAAATTATTTCATAAAAGGTATGGCAAAAATCGCCTAGCACATAGAGTTATATAGGGTTTTTCCTTTATGGGTCTCAAAATAAAAAGGCCTTAAAACATGCTGGCCGAAAATAAGGCTGAAACAAAAGCCCAAAGCCTTAACCAAATAAATAAATAAAAATAAAGATAAACCAGACAACTGGTTGTCGGTTTGAGAAGGCCTAAACCAGAATTCATAGTATGCTTGCTTGTTGCCTCGTTAAAACCTTTCGGGAAAACCCAGTGGGACAAAAATCGATAAGGAAAAAGAGTATAACAGCATACCAATCCTTCTGATGTCGGCTAGTTCTCAGAACCATGAAGAGTTGGAGTGGATGAAATGGAATTGGGATCTGGTCCAAGCTCGGATGTGGAAATGAGACGTCCGGCTTGGTTGAGTCTGAACTGGATCGGGCCGGTCGCGTCCTGAACCTCTGTTGGGCCGGCTTGATCTTGAATCTTCAACTGGACCATCTCCTCAGTCAGCAGCTGGTCCTGGTCAGTCTGTCCATCTCGATCAAGGATTTGTTGGACAGCCCTGGGTGAAACCTTCTCGCAAAGCCCTGGTTCCACTCCGGGTAGTCGGACCGAGTCTAACTATGGGAACCTCTACTTGGATGGCCTCATCAGATGGTCCTTAGTAACAGCTGGCGATCTTTTTTCTTCCTCCTCCTCTGATGATTTAACAATGGCGTTTTATCTATCCATTTCTCGAAACCCTTAAACCCTTCTAAAACCATTTAGTGAAACAGAAGTAAGAGAGAATCATCTCATTCCACGAAAAGATTCGATTCAGGTATTAAACTCTCTTACGGAACCAAGCCATAGGGTTGATGAATTGCTTTCTGCTTTGCTTAAGAACAATAGCTCACATCTTCTAGTCAATGATTCATACGATGTTGGTGTTTGGAGTGCTCCAAAGGTTGAACAAGCATACATTTTAGATATGGATTCGGTGGAGAAGTTGGCTCAAAAGTCAGTGGAGGCTATTGATTTAGTTGCACATCAGCTGTTTGATCAAATGTGTTTAAGAGGAAGAAGAGAGAATCAGCAGAAGATCGTGAGTAAAATGCTAAAGACATGGAAATTTAAGTTCAAAAGAAAGGAGTTGACTGGAACCAGGCCACAACTTGACCATAATAATCAAGGGTCACATGCGAACATTGGAGAATGCAAAAGGTGTTGATGGGAAAGGGACTCTCGGGTTTATCTCTTTGTGTTAGAGTGTGGGAACCGGGTGCTGTCTTCGTTAAGCTAGCTAAGTGGAATAGATTGGAGACTTGTCATGTATATGGTTGGCCGATGAGAGTGATAGGTGTTGGTGATGTCAAGTTTGTCAAGAACCAGAATGCAAGTTTGCTATCTGTTGTGGGTGTGATGAACCTTGCTGGCCACGAAGTGCTAGAAATGCAGGAATGTTTTTATAAAACATGGAAGGATAAGTACAAGAAGATAGAGCACAAGGAATGTTCCAAGAGTTGGTTCGTTTTATTTTCAGAATCAAACGTAATACAAGTTTTGTTTCTTCACAAATTTCACCTTCTTCAACAAATGAATTTCACCTTCTTCAAGAAATGAATTTACCCTTAGGACCAACATTAAGTCCCACCAATAATCCTAATTTTCGTTAAAAGTCCTTAACATTGTCCTAAGCTAGAAATAATAATAAAAAACACTAAGGACCAAAAAAATAGGGACATGGATAATCATGTCCTAACAAGGTTCTTAAGATACGGGCATGACTGTGTGCCACTACGTAGACGGCTATACCAATGGCTTAACAAGGTTCTTAAGATAGGATTATTATAATTTATGAACTAGGCCGGCTGCTATTCTCACCATCATCATAAACATTTAATTTACTGTGTAAATGTCTTACCAAGGTTCTTAAGAGCATCATTACAGGAGGGACCCAAATTAAGTCCTTAGCATTATTATTGATTACCTTAGGGTTTAAGGACAAAGTTAAGGACTTTTGAATTTTTGTTGATTATTGGTAAGGACTTTTATGAGTCCTTAGAAAATTTTGATTGTTTATTTTAATAACTAAAATAAATGTAAAAGATAAGTTTTACATAAAACATATAACATTAAACATTGAAAACATAAAAGAAAATTACGAAGATGAAAAAAAAAATTACAAAGTTGAATAAAAAAAATTCAGAAACATGATAAACATTTTATTACATTAATAGAAACTTAAAAATTACATATTATTTTGAAGATTTCCAAATTTAACCCATATATGTTCGATCAAATCATTTTTTAATTGTTGATGGACTTGTCTATCCCGGACTCTTGTTCGTCGTTGAAGCGTATTACCGAGATTTGTAGGCATTTCGACAGAATATGTGAGGTCCTCATTTTGTCCCTGTTGAAATTCTAAAAAGTCATACTGAGTGTATGAATCTATTTCATCTTCGACAATCATATTATGGAGTATGATACATGCTCTCATAATATTTGCTATTTTGCGTTTATCCCATAAACTGGATGGATTTTTAACCACGGCGAATCTAGCTTGCAAGACTCCAAAAGCACGCTCGACATCTTTTCGGACTGATTCTTGGGTTGTAGCAAATAACAATTTTTTTGGTCCTTGTGGTAGTGAGATAAATTGAATAAAAGTCGCCCATTTCGGATAAATACCATCTGTGAGATAGTAACCGAAATGTTAGTCTGTTCCGTTGACAGAGAAGTTGACACCATCATCATCATCATCTTTGTGGTAATGATAATGGGAAGATGATGCCATTGAAAATTTAAAAAAGAGAGAAAAATTTTCAAAAGAGAGAAAAATTTTCGAAAGAGAGAAAAGTATTCGAAAGAGAAGAGAAGAGGGGTGATTCACATATTTTAAAGAGGAGACCATATCATATTTATACACAAGGAGTGCATCTTGTTGTTCTTCTGACCCCATGACAAGCAAACCTCTCGTGAACATTAGAAAATTCGAACATTACAAAATCTTGTGACTTTGTAGTACACCATGTGAAAGAAACAACCAAAAAATGCTTGTCACTTTACATAACCATACAATACAAGTCCATGGTAATTGAAACAAATACAAAGACATAACCATAAACATGTTTGTAGCTTGGTTCACAAGTTTTATGGTTTACATATAACACAAATACTCTCACCTCACGTTTACATAACCATAACCAACACTCCTAATAATAAGACTAAAACCAGAACCATTACACCTATTCAAACAACAATCATTCAATCACAAACAACAATCATTCAGTCAATTAACAATACAATCAAATCTCACAACGAGGTACAGAGGAGTGAGATTACCTTGTTTACAATCGATTCGATTGAGAGAAGGAGATCGTGATTCGGCGGATAGATCAGAGAAGTGAGGGAGAGGAGATGCGATACGCAGAGAGGTGGCGATTGTAACCGAGATCGGAGAACGCGGTGTCGAGGTCGGTGTCGTCTCCTGCAATCGCCGTCGCCAGAGAAGGAGAGAAGATAGGCAAAGAAAATGAAGTCGATACTTCAAGCGTTGTAACTCTCCCGATTCGGTCTTCCTCTCGGGTTGCGACGCGTGTCCTTAAGGACGGGCATTAAACGTCTACTAATTAACAAACGAAAACTTCGTCTCTAACTCACTTTTGTTTTAAAAATTAATAATTAGAGGTTAAGGACAGTATTAAGGACAGAGATAATGATGCTCTAAGATACGGGCATGACTGTGTGCCACTACGTAGACGGCTATACCAATGGCTTAACAAGGTTCTTAAGATAGGATTATTATAATTTATGAACGTGGCTAAAAGTTCGGGCTTGTGAGTCAGTGACTGTACAGTTCAGAGATGTTACGATAATGCTTTGGAAGGTTTTAAATATTTTAGTACCCGTGTTTTCTACCACAACCAATCAAACAACAATCTATAAACTTAATTTCATCGCTGGAAGAAAATATTTTCTTGGTTATTTTCCCTACTTTTTTTTTAAGGAGATGAATATAATCATAATGTTTTGAAGAAGAAGAGATGTGCCAAAGAGAAGGATGATATTTGCAGAGAGTGAAATAAACTGCAAATAATAAAATCCCTCTCATGATGGCGGATTGATATTTGCCACGAGAACAAAGCTAATAAGAATGGATCTTGCTGCTGAAAGAAGTGGCATAATGTTTCATTGTTTCTTCTACCAACAAGTCAACCCTCAAGGGTCAAGCTAACAAATAAAATAAAAACAAAAACCCGTTTTCTTTATCTATCTATATTATGTGAAGCAATCTAAACAAGAACTAGTCATCTTAGATTTCGGGAAACGTTAGAAACTAGATAAAAAAACGCTTACAGTGATGATTATATGATGAGGGAATAGATATATAGATACAGAGGCGCCCTCAAGTGTCCTGCTTCCAAAACCCTAATGCTCCTTATGTGTAACGGTTTAGAAGCCACATAATGAGCTTATTTAATAAAGCCCATCTAACATGTAAGCTTAAGCCTGCTGATATGAATGGCTCAAAACAGTGAATAATGAACTTTTACCGAATTAATACAAATAAGAATTTATTAAGAATTTATTCAAAGACTAAACCGGGTTAAGAAACACGGTTTGTTACAACATGAAATTAGCAGAGACAAGACAAAAAAACAACAAAAGAAACAACAGAACAATACAATAGAAACAAAGAAAACAACAATGAGAGCTCTTAATCTCTGGATCCAAGATCACACTGTGTCCAGAGATTATTATTCATAAGAACGAACAAAGCTTGATGAGTAAGAACAACAACAGATTCTTGAAATTACAGACTCAGCAGCATATTCTTTCACTTCTTCAGTAGATTCCTCGAGAAAATCCTCTTGCAATAAGGATTATTACGCAGAATCGAATGTGGCCTTATCACTTCCACAAGTGATGCATGGAGTGGACCCTGTAGATACGTTCAGTTCCGGTTTAAATCGGTTTAAACCAAACCAAACCAAAAAGACAATTAATCAACTTGGTTGGTATACCTTTGTGGCGGCAAGAGCCGCTTGGATGACGAAGTTGGCGTAAGGGTCTTGAAGAAGGTGATCAAAGTGAGGAACAGAGACAAGCTCACGCACTATCTGTGGACGACTCTCGGGACAATGCATGAGACATCTCTCTACCATGTGGCTACTAAACTTCTGCATGGATAGCTGAACGTAATGTCCTTTTAACTGAGCCAACATCATAGCTACCGCTGATGGAATCCTCAGTTCTATAACGAACTGCACTGCGTAGTTCCTGCAAAGAAAAAAAGATCATCCAAAAAGTTTTAAATTAAATCTTCGTGGCCTGTAAACATTTTTTGGGTTAATCTTAACAAAAAAAATATTTTTCTACAATTTATGGACCGTGCCATTTATATATAATAGTATTTTAAAAATTGGGAGTCAATGCTAATGTTTCATTGGGATGTGTATAGAACCGGCCAGCCTATCATGTTTACCCAAAGGGGTCTTGAGCAAGAAGGAGACTGTTTCTAGAGATCTCAGCGATCAGCTTCTCTCTTTGTTGCCTCATTGAATAAGCAATGCATTTTTGGAGCACACAACATCCATGTCGATGTGTTGCAATCTCAGTACAGAACTTTGTAGCTGCGTCAAAGATAAACTGTCCAAACCAAAAAAAAACATAAACGACATTTAACCTAATAAATATCAATAGTAACAAGAGAGTGAAGTTTATTTATTTCAACCTTGTTATCTTCAGTGCCAAGGCACTGCAAGCAACGTTGAATCACATGGTTCCCATTTAAATCCTTGATCAAATCAAGAAAACCAGGTCTCAACGCAGACTTCACCATAGAAACCTGCTTTCCTGTTCTGATAGTTTCCACTAATCTCTGAACAACTCGAGTACTACAAAAAAAAAAAAAAAAAAAAAACAAGATTTAAAACATTATCCTTAAAAATCAAAACATCATGTAATAATAATATTTTTAATTACCCGTATGCGTTGAGAGATATCCTTATAAGTTGACCAGGCTCAGCAGTAGCCACAAGCACAATCTGCGTCCTCTGCTCCTCAGTACAAACATCTAGAAGCTTCTGCATCAAGTAATTCCCAAAAGGATCCATCATAAGCTCAACCACATGAGAGATCACTTCATTGAATATTATCATGGCGTCAACAGGAGTTCCTTCATCGAATATCCTCTGTAAGAATCTACATCCGTGTTGGTCTTTAGCCATCAAGTAGACGTATCCTTGAATGTCACACACGTTAGGTAGACTCGTGTGACATATCTCTGTAGGATCAGACATCAATCCTCGAGTAACACCGGTTCTCTGATGGTCCATGAAGAAACTCTCATCAGAGGCAAATGGTTCGGACACTTTAGAAGCCTGAGCTCCTTGGCAGAACAATGGCAACATGTCTGATGATGTTGTTGTTGGTGTTCTGTAGTAAGCTGAGTGTTCTCTTGTTAACCCTCCTCCAAGATTCATACCTAACCCTAACATCTCCTGACCGTTGATGTAAGGACTGTTGCTGGTTGGGTAGCTAGGCCATCCAAATTGACGAGAGTTGGCTATGGAATCTTGAGTCTGATGACCAAACATGTCTCTCTTGTCTTCGGTTTGGTCGTTGTTGAACCACGTGTCAAATGGCTCCTTTTGCGTGTGGAAGAAGCCACCGTTGTTCCTCGGCTCATAGTGTGAGAAATAGAGTGGATCTAGAGATGAGCCAGTATGATTCGTCTCAAGAAAGGATGCGAGAGGATCTTCTTGGACGACATCTTCTTTGATTTTCATACGGTAGAGATCGTTGCACAGACCAAGATCATCACCGTTAACACTCTTCTCATGGTGATGATAAGTGAACGGAGAGGAGTGATTGTAGTTAGGGATAAGCCCGTTAAACGGAGGAGAAGCAGAGCTATCGTCGGAAGAGTAGAATCCGTTAGAGAAGGAGCTCGAGAGTGAAAATTCTGAGGAAGAGTTGAAAGAGAATCTGTTGTTGCTCGGAGAGAAGTCTCCATGAACGTAGTTTGGACGGGGAAGACTTTGGTTAGGAGAATGAGACGGTGTTCTTAGAGGAGATGAAGATTCTCGAAACTCACCCATCTTCATTTATATACTTGATTCTACAAAAAAACAAGAAGACAAAACAGAGATAAATATAAACAAAGGAGAAAAGACAATAGAGAGCATAAGCTAGTTTGGTTTCTTTACTGTTAAACCTGTTGTTTAGGCCATTGAAATGAAAGTGGGAGGCTTAATATCACACAGTGTATAGAGAGAGTGGTAGAATAAAGGGAGTAACGTTTCTGTTTTTGGGCTGTGTTTTCTCTAACAACTTTGGATCAAGTATTTTTCAAATCAATAAATAAGATCTCGTAGATATCTGTTTGATTTACTATTTTTGACATATACTCTTTTTTGATTTTGTAGTGTAAGACTAAATCAACAAATTCAGATTTAGACTAAATCTTCAAAAATTATCGTTATCATTTGAATCGGTAAACTTTCTTAAATTTCTTTATACTTTATTTAATTCAATTGCAAAACTAGTATATTATTTTGAAGCTACTTTTGAATATGTATATGAGCTATACACATACACAAAGTACATGTGGTAAATACTAAAATTATAAATTTGATGTAAAATAGTAGATGTTACATACTAAAATAATAATATCTGTTAATCTTTCAAAATCTTTGTTAAAGTTTTTGCTATATCATTTTCTAATTAGTCATACATATATATACTTGTTTTAAATACGACAAGATAAAAATATTCTTTTCTAGAAAAAAATAAATCAACTTCAAGAAAATACGAAACTTAATTTTTGGGTATATTTTTAGTATATTCTATTTAAGGCATTAGCCTGAATTATTATCCACAATCCGTGATCCTAATTTTTTGCAACTAAATTTTAAATCGCCAAAGATCATTTGTTTACTTTACACAAACGTATTGATTAGAGAGAAATAAAAGGGGAAAACCAAAACTGAAAACTTTTTTTAGGGAGTAATATAAATGAATTAATAGATTGACAAACAAACAAAATATAATGGATTAATGAAATACTTGAGCGCAAATTCTACGATAAAAGGGTTTAAACTGAATTCTATTGATAAAATATTGGGTTTTATTTTAAAGTCCATACTCAGAAAGAAAGCAAAATTTTCAATATATAAAACATTTACCGAAAAATTTAATATTTTCGTATAGGTTAACACGTAGATTTTGAGAAATATTCAAAAATATAAAAATATTGTTTTAATGAATAGTTGCATCTTTCACGAACATATGATGAATGTTAAAAAAGTTTGGAATTTTTGTTGTCTCCGTTTCTCTAGAGAATAACGATTTTATATTAGTTAATCCACCAATTTAAGAAGTATTATTAAGTTTTACTAAATTGATTGACAAAAAATTAAAATGATGCCCATGTACCATGAAACAGAGTTTAATATACATTAATACAAATCTAGAATTTGTTTAGAAAATTAAAATAACACCAAAGATCATCGGCTTCAGTATATAGAACATTTACCAAAAAACTCAATATTTTCGTAGAAGTTAACACATGGATTTTGAGAAAAATTAAAAAATATGAAAATACTGTTTTAATGCATAGTTGCATTCTCCACTAACATATGATGAATGTCAAAGAGGTTTGGAACCTTTGTTGTCTCCTTTTTTCTAGAAATAGCGATTTTATAGTGGTTAGTCCATCAATTTAAGGAGTATTATGAAGTTTTACTAAATTAATTGACAAAAGAATAAAACGATGCTCATGTACCATGAAAGAGAGTTTAATATAATTTAATACAAATGTATAATATGATTATAAATTTTAAAACAACACCAAAGATCATAGGCTTCAGTATATAGAACATTTACCGAAAAATTCAATATTTTCGTTAACACATAGATTTTGAGAAAAAATCAAAAATATGAAAATACTGTTTAATGCATAGTTGTATCATTCACTAACATTTGATTAGGTCAAAGAGGTTTGGAACTTTTGTTGTCTCCGTTTTTCTAGAAAATAACAATTTTATAGTGGCTAGTCCACCAATTTAGGGAGTATTATGAAGTTTTACTAAACTAATTGACAAAAAAAGTAAAACGATGCCCATGTACCAGAGTTTAATATACATAAATACAAATGTAGAATGTGTTTAGAAATTTTAAAACAACACTAAGGATCATAGGCTTCACTATATAGAGCATTTACCAAAAAAATCAATATTTTCGTATGGGTTAACACATAGATTTTGAGAAAAATTCAAAAATATGAAAATACGGTTTTAATGCATAGTTGCATCTTTCACTAACATATAATGAAAGTCAAAGAGGTTTGGAACTTTTTTTGTCTCCGTTTCTCTAGAAAATAGCGATTTTATAGTGGTTAGTCCACCAATTTAAGGAGTATTATGAAGTTTTACTAAATTAATTGACAAAAAAATAAAACAATGCCCATGTACCATATATACCATGAAATAGAGTTTAATATAATTTAATACAAATGTATAATATGCTTAGAAATTTTAAAACAACACTAAAGATCATAGGCTTCAGAATATAAAACATTTACCGAAAAACTCAATATTTTGGTAACACATTGATTTTGAGAAAAAAACAAAAGTATGAAAATACTGTTTTAATGCATAGTTGTATTCTTCACTAACATTTGATTAAAGTCAAATAGGTTTGGAACCTTTGTTGTCTCCGTTTTTCTAGAAAATAATGATTTTATAATGGTTACTCCACCAATTTAAGGAGTATTATGAAGTTTTACTAAATTAATTGACAAAAAATTAAAACGATGTCCATGTACCAGAGTATAATATACATTAATGCAAATATAGAATGTGTTTAGAAATTTAAAAACAACCCTAAATATCATAGGTTTCAGTTACCGAAAAACTCAATATTTTCGTAGGGGTTGCTAACACATAGATTTTGAGAAAAATTCAAAAATATGAAAATACTATTTTAATGCATAATTACATCATTCACGAACATATGATGAAGACCAAAGATGTTTGGATCCTTTGTTGTCTCCGTTTTTCAAAAGAATAGTGATTTTAGTGGTTAGTCCACCAATTTTGGGAGTATTATGAAGTTTTACTAAATTAATTGACAAAAAATTAAAACGATGCTTATGTACCATGAAAGAGAGTTTAATATACATTAATAGAAATGTAGAATGTGTTTAGAAATTTTATAACAACACTAAAGATGATAGGCTTCAGTATATAGAACATTTACCGAAAAATTAAATATTTTCGTAGGGGGTTATAACACATAGATTTTGAGAAAAATTCAAAAATAAAAAAATACTGTTTAAATGCATAGTTTCATCCTTCACTAACATATGATGAAGGTCAAAGAAGTTTGGATCTTTTGTTGTCTTCGTTTCTCTAGAAAATATTGATTTATTAGTGGTTAATCCACTAATTTAGGGAGTATTATGAAGTTTTACTAAAATTAATTGACAAAAAATTAAAACGATGCTCATATACCATGAAATAGAGTTTAATATACATTAATGCAAATGTAGAATATGTTTAGAAATTTTAAAACAACACTAAAGATCATAGGTTTCAGTATATAGAATATTTACCGAAAAACTCAATATTTTCGTAGGGGGTCATCAACACATAGATTTTGAGAAAATTCAAAAATATGTAAATACTCTTTTAATGCATAGTTGCATCATTCACTAACATGAAGGTCAAAGAGTTTTGGAACCTTTGTTGTATCCGTTTTTCTAAAGAATAGCGATTTTATAGTGGTTATTCCACCAATTTATGGAGTATTATGAAGTTCTACTAAATTAATTGACAAAAAAATAAAACGATGCTCATGTACCAGAGTTTAGTATACATTAATACAAATTTAAAATGTGTTTAGAAAGTTTAAAACAACACTAAGGATCATAGGCTTCAGTATATAGAGCATTTACCGAAAAATTCAATATTTTTGTAGGGGTTAACACATAGATTTTGAGAAAAAATCAAAAATATGTAAATACTCTTTTAATGCATAGTTGCATCCTTAACTAACATATGATGAAGGTCCAAGAGGTTTGTAACCTTTGTTGTCTCCGTTTTTCTAAAGAATAGCGATTTTACTGTGGTTAATCCACCAATTTAGGTAGTATTATGAAGTTTTATTAAATTAATTGACAAAAATTAAAACGATGCCTATGTATCAGAGTTTAATATACATTAATACAAATGTAGAATGTGTTTAGAAATTTTAAAATAACATTAAGGATCATTGGCTTCAGTAAATAGAGCATTTACCGAAAAATTCAATATTTTCGTACGGGTTAACACATAGATTTTGAGAAAATTTCAAAAATATGAAAAATATTGTTTTAAGGCATAGTTATATCATTCACTAACATTTGATTAAGGTCAAAGAGGTTTGAAACTTTTGTTGTCTCCGTTTTTCTAGAAATAGTGATTTTATAGTGGTTAGTCCACCAATTTAAGGAGTATTATGAAGTTTTACTAAATTAATTGACAAAAAAATAAAACAATGGCCATGTACCATATATACCATGAAAGAGAGTTTAATATAATTTAATACAAATGTATAATATGCTTAGAAATTTTAAAACAACACTAAAGATCATAGGCTTCAGAATATAAAACATTTACCGAAAAACTCAATATTTTCGTAACACATTGATTTTGAGAAAAAAAACAAAAGTATGAAAATACTGTTTTAATGCATAGTTGTATTCTTCACTAACATTTGATTAAGGTCAAATAGGTTTGGAACCTTTGTTGTCTCCGTTTTTCTAGAAAATAACGATTTTATAGTGGTTACTCCACCAATTTAGGGAGTATTATGAAGTTTTACTAAATTAATTGACAAAAAATTAAAACGATGCCCATGTACCAGAGTATAATATACATTAATGCAAATATAGAATGTGTTTAGAAATTTAAAAACAACCCTAAATATCATAGGCTTCGGTTACCGAAAAACTCAATATTTTCGTAGGGGTTGCTAACACATAGATTTTGAGAAAAATTCAAAAATATGAAAATACTATTTTAATGTATAGTTACATCATTCACGAACATATGATGAAGACCAAAGATGTTTGGATCCTTTGTTGTCTCTGTTTTTCAAAAGAATAGTGATTTTAGTGGTTAGTACACCAATTTAGGGAGTATTATGAACTTTTACTAAATTAATTGACAAAAAATTAAAACGATGCTTATGTACCATGAAAGAGAGTTTAATACACATCAATAGAAATGTAGAGTGTGTTTATAAATTTTATAACGACACTAAAGATGATAGGCTTCAGTATATAGAACATTTACCGAAAAATTAAATATTTTCGTAGGGGGTTATAACACATAGATTTTGAGAAAAATTCAAAAATAAAAAAATACTGTTTAAATGCATAGTTTCATCCTTCACTAACATATGACGAAGGTCAAAGAGGTTTGGATCTTTTGTTGTCTCCGTTTCTCTAGAAAATATTGATTTTATAGTGGTTAATCCACCAATTTAGGGAGTATTATGAAGTTTTACTAAAATTAATTGATAAAAAATTAAAACGATGTTCATATACCATGAAATAGAGTTTAATATACATTAATGCAAATGTAAAATATGTTTAGAAATTTTAAAACAACACTAAAGATCATAGGTTTCAGTATATAGAATATTTACCGAAAAACTTAATATTTTCGTAGGGGGTCATCAACACATAGATTTTGAGAAAAATTCAAAAATATGTAAATACTCTTTTAATGCATAGTTGCATCATTCACTAACATATGATGAAGGTCAAAGAGTTTTGGAACCTTTGTTGTATCCGTTTTTCTAAAGAATAGCGATTTTATAGTGGTTATTCCACCAATTTATGAAGTATTATGAAGTTTTACTAAATTAATTGACAAAAAAATAAAACGATGCTCATGTACCAGAGTTTAGTATACATTAATACAAATGTAAAATGTGTTTGAAAGTTTAAAACAACACTAAGGATCATAGGCTTCAGTATATAGAGCATTTACCGAAAAATTCAATATTTTCGTAGGGGTTAACACTAAGATTTTGAGAAAAAAATCAGAAATATGTAAATACTCTATTAATGCATAGTTGCATCCTTAACTAACATATGATGAAGGTCCAAGAGGTTTGTAACCTTTGTTGCCTCCGTTTTTCTAAAGAATAGCGATTTTACTGTGGTTAATCCACCAATTTAAGTAGTATTATGAAGTTTTACTAAATTAATTGACAAAAATTAAAACGATGCCTATGTATTAGAGTTTAATATACATTAATACAAATGTAGAATGTGTTTAGAAATTTTAAAATAACACTAAGGATCACTGGCTTCAGTAAATAGAGCATTTACCGAAAAATTCAATATTTTCGTAAGGGTTAACACATAGATTTTGAGAAAATTTCAAAAATATGAAAAATATTGTTTTAAGGCATAGTTATATCATTCAATAACATTAGATTAAGGTCAAAGAGGTTTGAAACCTTTGTTGTCTCCGTTTTTCTAGAAATAGCGATTTTATAGTGGTTGGTCCACCAATTTAAGGAGTATTATGAAGTTTTACTAAATTAATTGACAAAAAAATAAAATAATGCCCATGTACCATATGTACAATGAAAGAGAGTTTAATATAATTTAATAAAAATGTATAATATGCTTAGAAATTTTAAAACAACACTAAAGATCATAGGCTTCAGAATATAGAACATTTACCGAAAAACTCAATATTTTCGTAGGAGAGGTTAACACATTAATTTTGAGAAAAATTCAAAAATATGAAAATACTGTTTAATGCATAGTTGTATCCTTCACTAACATTTGATTAAGGTCAAAGAGGTTTGGAACCTTTGTTGTCTCCGTTTTTCTAGAAAATAATGATTTTATAGTGGTTAGTCCATCAATTTAGGGAGTATTATGAAGTTTTACTAAATTAATTGACAAAATATTAAAATGATGCCCATGTACCAGGGTTTAATATACATTAATACAAATATAGAAAGTGTTTAGAAATTTAAAAACAACACTAAATATCATAGGCTTCAGTTACCGAAAAACTCAATATTTTCGTAGGGGTTAGCTAACACATAGATTTTGAGAAAAATTCAAAAATATGAAAATATTATTTTAATGCATAGTTACATCATTCACGAACATATGATGAAGATGTTTTGATACTTTGTTCTCTCTGTTTTTCTAAAGAATAGCGATTTTAGTGGTTAGTCCACTAATTTAGGGAGTATTATGAAGTTTTACTAAATTAATTGACAAAAAAATAAAACGATGCTTATGTACCATGAAAGAGAGTTTAATATACTTGAATAGAAGTGTAGAATGTGTTTAGAAATTTTATAACAACACTAAAGATGATAGGCTTCAGTATATAGAACATTTACCGAAAAATTAAATAATTTCGTAGGGGTTAACACATAGATTTTGAGAAAAATTCAAAAATATGAAAATACTGTTTAAATGCATAGTTTCATCCTTCACTAACATATGATGAAGGTCAAAGAGGTTTGGAACTTTTGTTGTCCCCGTTTCTCTGGAAAATATTGATTTTATAGTGGTTAATCCTTCGATTTAGGGAGTATTATGAAGTTTTACTAAATTAATTGACAAAAAATTAAAACGATGCCCATATATCATGAAATAGAGTTTAATATACATTAATACAAATGTAGAATGCGTTTAGAAATTTTAAAACAACACTAAAGATCATAGGTTTTAGTATATACAAATATTTTCATATTTTTGATTTTTTCTCAAAATCAATACGTTAACCCCTACGAAAATATTGAGTTTTTCGGTATATGTTCTATATACTAAAGCCTATGATTTTTATTGTTATTTTAAAATTTCTAAGAATATTATACATTTGTATTAAATTATATTAAACTCTCTTTCATCGTACATATTGTACATGAGCATCGTTTTATTTTTTTGTCAATTAATTTAGTAAATCTTCATAACACTCTTTAAATAACCACTATAAAATCGCTATTTTCTAGAGAAACGGATACAACAAAAGTTCCAAACCTCTTTGACTTTCACTATATGTTATTGAATGATGCAACTATGCATTAAAACCGTATTTTCATATTTTTGAAATTTTCTCAAAGTCTATGTGTTAACTACCCCCTACGACAATATTGAATTTTTTGGTAAATGCTCTATATACTGAAGCCTATGATCCTTAGTGTTGTTTTAAAATTTCTAAACACATTCTACATTTGTATTAATGTATATTAAACTCTGGTACATGGTCATCGTTTTAATTTTTTGTCAATTAATTTAGTAAAACTTCATAATACTCCCTAAATTGGTGGACTAACCACTATAAAATCACTATTCTTTAGAAAATCGGAGACAACAAAGGTTCCAAACCACTTTGGCATTCATCATATGTTAGTGAAGGAAACTACTATGCATTAAAAGTGAATTTACATATTTTGAATTTTTCTCAAAATCTATGTGTTAACCCCTACGAAAATATTGAGTTTTTCGGGTAAATATTATATATACTGAAGCCTATGATCTTTAGTATTGTTTTAAAATTTATAAACACATTCGACATTTGTATTAATGTATATTAAACGTTATTTCATGTTATATATGCATCATTTTATTTTTTTCTCAATTAATTTAGTAAAACTTCATAATACTTCCTAAATTGGTGGACTAACCACTATAAAATAGTTATTTTCTAGAAAACGGAGACAACAAAGGTTTCAAACCTCTTTGACCTTAATCAAATGTTAGTGAAGAATAAAACTATGCATTAAAACAATATTTTCATATTTTTTATTTTTTTCTCAAAATCAATATGTTAACCCCCTACGAAAATATTGAGTTTTTCGGTATATGTTCTATATACTGAAACCTATGATCTTTAGTGTTGTTTTAAAATTTCTAAGCATAATATACATTTGTATTAAATTGTATTAAACTCTCTTTCATGGTACATATGGTACATGGGCATCGTTTTAATTTTTTATCAATTAATTTAGTAAAACTTCATAATACTCCATAAATTGGTGGATTAACCACTATAAAATCGTTATTTTCTATAAAAACGGAGACAACAAAGGTTCCAAACCTCTTTGACCTTAATTAAATGTTGGTGAAGAATACAAATATGCATTAAAACAGTATTTTCATATTTTTGATTTTTACTCAAAATCAATGTGTTAACCCCTACGAAAATATTGAGTTTTTTGATAAATGTTCTATATACTGAAGCCTATGCTCTTTAGTGTTGTTTTAAAATTTTTAAACACATTCTACATTTGTATTAATGTATATTAAACTCTCTTTCATGGTACATGAGCATCGTTTTAATTTTTTGTCAATTAATTTAGTAAAATCTCATAATACTCCCTAAATTGGTGGACCAACAACTATAAAATCGCTATACTCTAGAAAAACGGAAACAATCAAGGTTCCAAACCTCTTTGACCTTAATTATATGTTAGTGAAGGATGAAACTATGCATTAAAACTGTATTTTCATATTTTTGAATTTTTTCCAAAATCTATGTGTTAACTAACAACCCCTACAAAAATATTGAATTTTTCGGTAAATGCTCTATATACTGAAGCCTATGATATTTAGTGTTGTTTTAAAATTTCTAAACACATTATACATTTGTATTAAATTATATTAAACTCTATTTCATGGTACGTGGGCAACGTTTTATTCTTTTGTCAATTAATTAAGTAAAACTACAAAATACTCCCTAAGTTGGTGGACTAACCACTATAAAATCGCTATTTCTAGAAAAACGCAGACAACAAAGGTTTCAAACCTCTTTGCCCTTAATCAAATGTTAGTGAAGGATGTAACTATGCCTTAAAACAATATTTTTATATTCCAATTTAAGGAGTATTATGAAGTTTTACTAAATTAATTGATAAAAGAATAAAACGATGTCCATGTACCATGAAAGAGAGTTTAATATAATTTAATACAAATGTATGATATGCTTAAAATTTTTAAAACAACCCTAAAGATCATAGGCTTCAATATATAGAACATTTACCGAAAAATTCAATATTTTCGTAGGGGTTAACACATAGATTTTGAAAAAAATTGAAAAATATGAAAATACCTTTTTAATGCATAGTTGTATCCTTCACTAACATTTGATTAAGGTCAAAGAGGTTTGGAACCTTTATTGTCTCCGTTTTTCAAGAAAATAGCCATTTTATAGTGGTTAGTCCACCAATTTAGGGAGTATTATGAAGTCTTGCTAAATTAATTGACAAAAAATTAAAACGATGTCCATGTACCAGAGGTTAATATACATTAATACAAATGTAGAATGTGTTTAGAAATTTTAAAACAACACTAAGGATCATAGGCTTCAGTATATAGAGTATTTACCAAAAAATTCAATATTGTCGTAGGGGGTAGTTAACACATAGACTTTGAGAAAATTTCAAAAATATGAAAATACGGTTTTAATGCATAGTTGCATCATTCACAAACATATGATGAAGGTCAAAGAGGTTTGGAACCTTTGTGGTCTTCGTTTTTCTAAAGAATATCGATTTTATAGTGGTTAGTCCACCAATTTTGGGAGTATTATGAAGTTTTACTAAATTAATTGACAAAAAGTTAAAACGATGCCCATGTACCATGAAATGGAGTTCAATATAAATTAATTCAAATGTAGAATGTGTTTAGAAATTTTAAAACAACACTAAAGATCATATGTTTCAGTATATAGAACATTTACAAAAAAACTCAATATTTTCGTAGGAGTTAACGCATAGATTTTGAGAAAAAAATCAAAAATATGAAAATACTGTTTTAATGCGCAGTTGCATCATTCACTAACATATGATGAATGTCAAAGAGGTTTGGAACTTCTTTGTCTCCATTTTTTCTAGAAGTAGCGCTTTTATAGTGATTAGTCCACCAATTTAAAGACTATTACGAAGTTTTATTAAATTAATTGACAAAAAAATAAAACGAAGCTCATGCACCATGAAAAAGAGTTTAATATATATTAATACAAATGTACAATATGCTTAGAAATTTTAAAACAACACTAAAGATCATAGGCTTCAGTATATAGAACATTTACCGAAAAATTCAATATTTTCGTAGGGGTTAACACATATATTTTGAGAAAAATTCAAAAATATGAAAATACTGTTTTAATGCATAGTTTTATATTTCACTAACATTTGATTAAGGTTAAAGAGGTTTGGAACCTTTGTTGTCTCCATTTTTCTAGAAATAGCGATTTTATAGTGGTTAGTCCACCAATTTAGGGAGTATTATGTAGTTTTACTTAATTAATTGACAAAAAATTAAAACTATGCCAATGGACCAGAGTTTAATATACACTAATACAAATGTAGAATGTGTTTAGAAAATTTAAAACAACACTAAAGATCATAGGCTTCAGTATATAGGGCATTTACCGAAAAATTCAATATTTTCGTAGGGATTGTTAACACATAGATTTTGAGAAAAATGCAAAAATATGAAAATACGGTTTTAATGCATAGTTGCATCCTTCACTAAGATATGATAAAGGTCAAAGATGTTTGGAACTTTTGTTGTCGCCGTTTCTCTAGAAAATAACGATTTTATAGTGGTTAGTCCACCAAATTAATGAGTATTATGAATTTTTAATAAATTAATGGACGAAAAAATAAAATGATGCACATGTACTATATGTACCATGAAAGAGAGTTTAATATAATTTAATACAAATCTATAATATTCTTAGAAATTTTAAAACAACACTAAAGAGCATAGCCTTCAATATATAGAACATTTATCGAAAAGCTCAATATTTTCGTAGGGGTTAACACATTGATTTTGAGAAAAAATCAAAAATATGAAAACACTGTTTTAATGCATAGTTGTATTCTTCACTAACATTTGATTAAAGTCAAAGAGGTTTGGAACCTTTGTTGTCTCCGTTTTTATAGAAAATAACGATTTTATAGTGGTTAATCCACTAATTTATGGAGTATTATGAAGTTTTACTAAATTAATTGACAAAAAAATTAAAACGATGAACATGTACCATATGTACCATGAAACAGAGTTTAATATAATTTAATACAAATGTATAATATGCTTAGAAATTTTAAAACAACACTAAAGATCATAGGCTCCAGTATATAAAACATATACCGAAAAACTCAATATTTTCGTAGGGGGTTAACATATTGATTTTGAGAAAAAAATCAAAAATATGAAAATATTGTTTTAATGCATAGTTGTATTCTTCACTAACAATTGATTAAGGTCAAAGAGGTTTGAAACCTTTGTTGTCTCCGTTTTCTAGAAAATAACGATTTTATAGTGGTTAGTAGGGTGTATTATGAAGTTTTACTAAATTAATTGAGAAAAAAATAAAACGATGCATATATAACATGAAATAAAGTTTAATATACATTAATACAAATGTAGAATGTGTTTATAAATTTTAAAACAACACTAAAGATCATAGGCTTCAGTATATAGAATATTTACCCGAAAAACTCAATATTTTCGTAGGGGTTAACACATAGATTTTGAGAAAAATTCAAAATATGTAAATACACTTTTAATGCATAGTTGCTTCCGTCACTAACATATCATGAATGCCAAAGTGGTTTGGAACCTTTGTTGTCTCCGATTTTCTAAAGAATAGCGATTTTATAGTGGTTAGTCCACCAATTTAGGGAGTATTATGAAGTTTTACTAAATTAATTGACAAAAAATTAAAACGATGACCATGTACCAGAGTTTAATATACATTAATACAAATGTATAATGTGTTTAGAAATTTTAAAACAACACTAAGGATCATAGGCTTCAATATATAGAGCATATACCGAAAAATTCAATATTTTCGTAGGGGGTTGTTAACACATAGACTTTGAAAAAATTTCAAAAATATGAAAATACGATTTTAATGCATAGTTGCATCATTCACTAACATATAGTGAAGGTCAAAGAGGTTTGGAACTTTTGTTGTCTCCGTTTCTCTAGAAAATAGCGATTTTGTAGTGGTTAGTCAACCAATTTAAAGAGTGTTATGAAATTTTACTAAATTAATTGACAAAAAAATAAAACGATTGCTCATGTACCATATGTACTATGAAAGAGAGTTTAATATAATTTAATAAAAATGTATAATATGCTTAGAAATTTTAAAACAACACTAAAAATCATAGGCTTCAGTATATAGAACATATACCAAACTCAATATTTTCTTAGGGGTTAACATATTGATTTTGAGGAAAAATCAAAAATATGAAAATATTGTTTTAATGCATAGTTGTATTCTTCACTAACATTTGATTAAGGTCAAAGAGGTTTGGAACCTTTGTTGACTCCGTTTTCTAAAAAATAATGATTTTATAGTCGTTAGTCCACCAATTTATGGAGTATTATGAAGTTTTACTAAATTAATTGACAAAAATTAAAACGAAGCACGTGTACCATGAAAGGGAGTTTAATATACATTAATACAAATGTAGAATGTGTTTAGAAATTTTAAAACAACACTATAAAGATCATAGGCTTCAGTATATAGAACATTTACCAAAAAACTCAATATTATCGTAGGAGTTAACGCATAGATTTTGAGAAAAATTCAAAAATATGAAAATACTGTTTTAATGCATAGTTGCATCATTCACTAACATATGATGAAGGTCAAAGAGATTTGTAACCTTTGTTGTCTACGTTTTTCTAGAAATAGTGATTTTATAGTGGTTAGTCCACAAATTTATGGAGTATTATGAAGTTTTACTAAATTAATTGACAAAAAAATTAAAACGATGTCCATGTACCAGAGGTTAATATACATTAATACAAATGTAGAATGTGTTTAGAAATTTTAAAACAACACTAAGGATCATAGGCTTCAGTATATAGAGTATTTACCGATAAATTCAATATTTTCGTAGGGGTTAACACATAGATTTTGAGAAAAATTCAGAAATATGTAAATACTCTTTTAATGCATAGTTGCATCATTCACTAACATATGATGAAGGTCAAAGAAGTTTGGAACCTTTGTTGTCTCCGTTTTACTAAAGAATAACGATTTTATAGTGGTTATTCCACCAATTTAGGGAGTATTATGAAGTTTTACCAAATTAATTGACAAAAAATTAAAACGATGCCCATGTACCATGAAATGGAGTTTAATATAAATTAATGCAAATGTTGAATGTGTTTAGAAAATTTAAAACAACACTAAAGATCATATGCTTCAGTATATAGAACATTTACCAAAAAACTCAATATTTTCGTAGGAGTTAACGCATAGATTTTGAGAAAAAATTCAAAAATATAAAAATACTGTTTTAATGCATAGTTGCATCTTTCACTAACATATGATGAATGTCAAAGAGGTTTTGAACTTCTTTATCTCCGTTTTTTTTTCTAGAAATAGCGTTTTTATAGTGATTAGTTCACCAATTTAAAGAGTATTACGAAGTTTTACTATATTAATTGACAAAAAAATAAAACGAAGCTCATGCACCATGAAAAAGAGTTTAATATATATTAATACAAATGTATAATATGCTTAGAAATTTTAAAAAACACTAAAGATCATAGGTTTTAGTATATATAACATTTACCGAAATACTCAATATTTTTTTAGGGGTTAACACACAGATTTTGAGAAAAATTCAAAAATATGAAAATATTGTTTTAATACATAATTGTATCATTCACTAACATTTGATTAAGGTCAAAGAGGTTTGGAACATTTGTTGTCTCCGTTTTTCTAGAATATAGCGGTTTTATAGTGGTTAGTACACCAATTTAGAGACTATTACCAAGTTTTACTAACGATGCCCATACTCAAAGTATTAATGAAATACTTGAGCGCAAATTCTGGGCTTAAACTGTCTCTTCCGACAAGTTTCAGAACTCATTCACGAGTTTAATGTGTGTTTATATTCTTTGTCGCAATTTTGATTCACGAGCTTTTCGTGATTTTCTTTTCCTTTTAAACGAAGCTTCGTGCTCAGTAGGCAGCCGCCTGAATAATGCCGATGACTGTTGTTTCCAGTAGACTTTCACCGGCGATTCTCCCAACCGGTTTATCATTCTCACGGTTGCTTTCCGTCAAGTACGCCGCTCAGAGACTCCCTGTTTCCGCTCTCATATCAGCTCGTGCATCTTCTGCCTCCGTCGAGACAAAGTCGAGTGTATGCTTTTGTTCTTCGTAATTTTGTTTGATGGTCACGATTTGCAGCTGATACAATGTGATTGGCCTGTGTAGGTGGATTATGTAGTCGAGAAGGAGAAGAAGAACATTCTAGCTTGTCCCATCTGTTATAACTCCTTAGCAGCATTGATTAGTCAACCCCATGAATCAGCGTGAGTCCTCACTCTTCACTAATGTGAATGCTTATGTTTCTTGATTGTCAAGTTAGACCATGTTTTGTTTTTGTACCTTTTCGCTACATTTTGGTTAATCTAGAAATAAATTAGGGTTGAAAAGTTTAAGTGAATGCTCATGTTTATTGATTTTCAAGTTAAAAAAGTTTTATTTTTTGTACTTTTTGGTAGATTTTGATTAATCAAAAAATTAGGGCTGACAAGTTAAGTGAATGATCATGTTTCTTGACTCTCAAGTTAAAGAAGCTTTGTAAAAAATTTTTATTTTTTATTTTTTTTATTTTTTTAACGCCCTACAGAGAATCTCCTGCCTCTGGTACTCACTTACAATGCAAAACCTGTAACAAGAGTTACTCAGCTAATGAGACGCATCTTGATTTGACTGTGGCTAGTGGAACCAAGCAATACACTGAACCACTGCCTCTTTCAATCGAGTTGTACAGGTAGATGATTATATGCTTTATCCTCTATTTTATCTTCTAACTAACGGAGACTCTTTGGCCCTGTTTGATTTTATAGGAATCCATTAGTCTCCTTCCTTTACGAGAGAGGTTGGCGTCAGAATTTCATGTGGGGTGGTTTTCCAGGACCCGAGAAAGAGGTCACCACGGTTCTTTATTTATGTGTTATATGTTCTAAATCTAGTCAAGGCATGACCGGACCTGTAGGCTGTAGACTATAAATATTTTTAGGTTAATTATAAAAACAAAACAAAAAATATTTTGATAATTTGATGTTATACGGTTTGTGTATAATAGCTCTTTAAAATGTGGAGATAAATGAGAATGTTTCATTCGGTTGTGCTAAGAACCAATTGTGACCTGAGGCAATATAACACTGTGTTACATTGTATTCCACAGTTTGAAATGGCTAAAGAATATTTGAAGCATGTTTTGGGAGGCAATATCATTGACGCCAGTTGCGGAAGTGGCATATTTTCAAGATTATTCGCTAAGAGTGAGCATTTTGCTATGGTGTACGCCCTTGATTACTCGGAGAATATGCTGCGACAGTGTTACGAGTTCTTGAAACAAGAAGCTAACTTAATTGACAAAAAGTTTGTTACTTACACCTTTTTATTCCATTATTCTCTAAATATGAAGTAACAAGATGTGTTGTTTTTTTTCAGGATCGTTGTGCTGGCTCGAGCAGACATAGCTAGACTCCCGTTTCTTTCGGGTTCAGTTGACGCTGTCCATGCTGGTGCTGCGTTACATTGCTGGCCTTCACCATCTTCAGCTGTAAAACCTTTTTTTAGCTGAACATTTAGCTAAACATCACATACAATGTTGATGTTCTCTATGGAACTTTTATAGGTTGCTGAGATAAGCCGTGTTCTTAGACCTGGAGGAGTATTTGTTGCCACCACGTTCATTTATGATGGCCTCGTCCGTTTTGTCCCGTTCTTGAAGGAGCTTCGCCAGGTGTGTATATATATATGTTACTTTTAAGCGTTAATTAAAAATATTCAGTTGATGTCTTGCATCATTGGTGTGGTCGTTGTTTAATTATGCATTCTGGTGATGCAAATGATAGGAAGTAATGGGGTATTCAGGTTCTCACATGTTTCTGAGCGAACGTGAGCTGGAAGATCTCTGCAAATCATGTGGACTCGTTGGTTTCACTTGTGTTAGAAACGGGCTATTTATAATGCTCTCAGCCACAAAACCCACCGATATGCTCACCCACTTATGAAGACCTTTAGTCCTTGAATGTATACACAATCTTTCTGTAGTTGAAAATTTTGGTATATAGTTACCAGTTTGCCATTATTAACATTGTAAAGAAGTGACATAGTACATTGTAACCTATGTTATAAAGCATTTTGCAAATTTATTATCTACTACTGCCGCTTGTATAATTGATTTTTGTTTTCTGAACATGGGCCTAATCTACCACTTGCTGGTGTTTGAAACAAGTCTTCTATTTCAAGTTCCAACGACTGAAAGAGTTTTAATGAGTAAGCAACGGTCCGTGTTTGGTAGAGACTTGGGATTGGAGCTAAAATCCTGAAGAATAACCAAAAAGAGTAAGTCTTCTTTTGTTCCCTTTTTCCTTCTAAGGCAAGCATATGTTGTAGTCCCAATGTGCCTTTGGATCATGTGCCTTTGTCATTCTAATACATTTTCCACACGAGTCAGTAGTCAATACTCCCTCCGTTTTGATATAATTGTCGTTCTAGGAAAAAAATTTCGTTTCAAAATAAGCGTCGTTTTATTGTTTGAAATGCAAAATTTATTATTAAAATTTTCTACTTTATTTTTTTATTGGTTGAAATATGGTTAGATGTATAGGTAATTGTGTTTTCTTTTGAAAATATACAAAATCATATGTTTTATTAATCTGTGTGCATAAACCTAGAACGGCAATTAAAATGAAACGGAGGGAGTAATATTTTATTTTACTATCAAATACTTAGCAAATCAGTTCTTAACATTTTTTTTGTATAAACTTAAGTAATAAAAAGCCAATTGACCAACATGACGACAGCTGATAAATTATGAATATTTTACTCAATATTTGAGGTTTTTAATTTTGAAACCTTTCATCACGATACAATCTGATATAAAATGAATATTGTATAGATATTCACGTCGTTTTAAATTTGCTTCTCCGATGCATGTATGAGTACGAACTAATATCAAATTCAAGTATTTCGGATATTTATAAGAAATTATCGCCTTTCCGCATTTTTAATCTTTAACCCAAAGGCAGCGTCGTTATTTTATTCCGTTCACTAGGTCCAGACGCCATAGATTCAATCATATTGTTTGCCATCTTTTACATTATTTGACTATGATTTGGTATTTACGGTGTCGGTACAGTTCCATGATACGAACAAACCCCATTGTTTTAATTGGTAAAATAAAACTACAGACAATTTTGTTACCAACCAGGCATTTTTCTTTAACCTGAAACTAAATTCCGCCGAAAAATAATTGAATACTAGCAATTTTTTCTGCATGTGTAAAACTTCTATAAGTGAAATTAAATTACTTGCCATACCAATGCGTCAAATAAGTTACTATTAATTATGTTTTTTGTAACTAACATTACAAAAAAAAAGTTACTACTATTATCCGTAAACTTTTTATCATCCATGCACAAATGAATTATACAAGGAAATATAAATTGATTGAACATGTACAATACATAACCGCAATCATCAAATCACTTATTTTCTTTTGTTTCATCATGCCTTTCTTAGAAACTATGATAAATTATAATCGGAATAAGAAACCATATATGTATATCTTATCATATCTGTAATGATCACGGGGTTGCATATAAAAGAATTTATGCACTTTGAGTACAGTACAGGTTTATCAAAAGACTTTCCTTACTGTATATATAGATTTGCGCATATCTTTTCCTTTGGGTATATTTTACCCATCGATCTTTTTGTTTTCGTCTTTAGTGCATACTACAAAATTTATATGACTCGGTCTACAATATACTTGGGTGAGGCCGTGAGGGTCAGAAAGTATTCGTCTGTAGTGCTATAAAATTTGTCCAGCTTTTCGTTATTTGTGACCATGAATTATAATAGGGCATGTTCTTTTTTTTTTTACAGAATTTTTTAATTAAATCGAAATTTAGACTAGTCGTAAGGTCTATATACCGCCACATACTGATGAATAGTATGCTTGTTCTTAAAGGAAAGATATCTTCAAAGTAGAATGATTATTTCAATTTCTATAAGTTATCAATCGTCAGTTTTTGACTACTTTTTGGTATTTATGCTGAAATGTTTTGAAAAAGAGAGAAAAACTATTTACGTGGCTTGTTTTGGGTTTATTATAACTTTGTTCGTAGCTTTATTCTTCTTCGTTTTTAAGTAGAAATCTTCTTATGTAGCACGAGTTTTTAAAGTTGTCGGCAAGCAAAAGCACATTCATTCCATGCATTGTTTCTTTTAAAAACCAACACGGCTAAATTTCATATACGGAGCATTTACTAAAAGAGCAAATTAAACAGAAATTAATACGCTCAACATACAAATTTGCTGACACTATATCTTATCTGAAAACATCTAACCAAGAGTTCTTGGCCTAGTGGTATTGGAACTTCGGCTGGAGTGCCCGCCCTGGGTTCGAGTCGCCTTGGCCACCTTCCCGCCTATAACCGTGCGTGCCCGGATGGAAGGCCTCGTGGAAATTAGTCTGGGCTTACCGCCTGGGAACCCCACGATCATCAAAAAAAAAAAAAAACATCTATCAATGATTCATGATATATTTAAATCGGATCTATTTATAAGTATATAGACGGAGCCTCAAGTTCTTTTATCTACCTTCTCTTAAGTGTGAGATGTTAGTCAAATCTATAACAAAAAGGTTGAGTTTTACGTGTTGGTGGAAGGACAAAAATGAAGAAAGAGTGGTCAAAGCCAAATTAAACATACAATAAACAAAGAAAGCTGCCTAATGCGACAGAAGGTCCCCGACAAAGCCGGCACCGACTCACACGAACGTACACAACGACAGTGTATACTCTATCTTCCACACGAACACAAATACTACCTCCTTTTCTAAAACTAAAATGTTTTAGATTTTTTATTTGTTCCACAAAAATAAATTTTTTATATGTTTAAAGTACTTTTTTATATTTTTAAGAAACATTAAATGAAAATATTTGAATTGATTAAATTTCATTGGTGAAAAGTTATTGGAAAACGTATAATAAAGTAAAAAAAAAATTATAAACATTTATTGAATTCTTAATAAGCGTGAACACTTTAGAAAATCTTACTTTTGGGAAAAGAGGGAGTATATGTTAATTTAGCAGTCCTAAATAATAATGTTTTAGTTTTTTTTTTTTTTTTTTGAAACACTTAATGTTTAGTTTATAATATATTTTAACACAAGTCGCTGTTTTGAAAAGATGCTCCCATTTATAATATTTAATTGCTTAAGCGGATTTTCAGCAAATTTCATTCACCAATCCCTTTGAGTGGATTTGGTTGTTATTAAAACAAACAAAAACTTGAGATTAAAAATAATAGTAGAAAGAAAAAACGAAGCAAACAGTTTGGTGGTTGTTATCGAATAATTATTGTGGGTATCAACCCACTATATTATTGTGAAAGCTTTGGCGTTTAAGAGGATAAACTTAATTATTCCACTAATTACTTTTATAAAGCACTATTAAACATTTGACCCTTTGGTTCTTTACTTTTTCATTTTTTGGTTAGTGTAATACATGCTAATTCCATTACCATAAGTTAGATAAAAATGATAATATATAGATGCGACTTAAAAATTATAACAAATATAGTTATTATAAGTAAGAAAATAAGAAGACATGTACAACTTTTGAAAACTGAAACAGAACAATCACAAAACTATAAATCTTAATATCTATTTTGAAACGATCAAATATGAAATAGATTAATATAAATTGAATATAAAACCACAAAACTGTAAAATTATTTGGCAACCAATAACAGAATTGTTGACTTTAGTATAAATCACTTGTTATTGCATTTACCCATTTTGTCCAACTAAAGGGTTTAATTTTCATTGTATTAATCATTAGCCAAAATGTCGACAAAATAATGATAACAAAAGCTATTTTAATGTTTTACTTGGCTCCAAATACATTTGAACAATCTATTGCATTTTTCGTCTTTATCCATTAAGACAATAAACAATCAACAATGGGGTCAGTATAATACAGTGTTTCTATCACTATTTCAGAAACGAATGTCTTAAAGAATCGACCCCATAAAATCAAATTAAAATCTAATTTTTGGATTTTAGAAAACAAAAGCAAGATTTTTTGTGTTAGAGCAAAAGGCAGACAAACAAAAAAATAAAGTTGGTTTCTTGTAAAGAACTCAATAGCAACTCTCGTGCTAGACTTATATAAATACATTAAACAGCTTTCATCTTCAACTTACTCCTCTGTTTCATCGAACTCTCTTCACAGTTCTTTACCTTCTTCAAAGATTTCAATATTTTCTTAAAATGACTAAAGCTAAGAAAATCTCTACGGATCAGAGATTGGGTTGTGAGAGTCTCCTTGGCTGTATTTTCCAGAGTTGGAGCCCTCGCCGCCGGAAACCCTCTTTACCGGAGAAAGATCACAAAGCAAAAGATTACTTGCCTCCCAAGTCAACCACCATTACTAACCCTAAAATCATTCCAAGAAAATCAACCGATTCTTTGGCTCAGACAAAGAGACCAGATCCACTGAAGACCAAACCTGACGAAAGTAACGCAAGAAAATCTTCAGATTCAGCAAGAAAATCATCAGAATCCGCCAGAAAATCGTTGTCCTCGGCTTCACCGAGAATAGAGAGTAAGAGGTTTTCACCTAACGGCGTGATGGGAAACATCATCGTGAAACCACAGCCCGCCGTTAAATCTCCTGACGTGGCACAGACAAGGAGTCGGTGGGAGGGCAAAACTGTAAATTACAGACATGATCCGGAGACACTGAAGAGAATGGGGAACGAAGAGTATTGTCGTGGAAGGTTCGGAGAAGCTCTTGTGTTTTACGAGAGAGCCATCTTAGCTGACCCTAAAACGCCGACGTATTGGTCTAACAAATCTGCAGCTTTGATCAGTCTTGGTCGTCTTTTAGAAGCTTCTGATGCATGCGAAGAAGCTTTAAGGCTGAACCCTAGTTATGAGAGAGCTCATCAGAGACTTGCTTCCCTCCGACTCAGGTAGAGTCTTTCTCCACTCTGTTCTTTTTGCTTTATTTCTTACTTGGTCCGTGTAGTTACGATTTTTTATCTTATTATACCCTAATTTTTTTTTAACTAGATTGGGTGAGGTTGAAAAAGCTTTGTGTCACTATAACCAAGCTGGAAAATACACAGAGACAAAACATATAGAACAAGTTGAAGATGTTATAAAATGCTTAAGGAGATGCGACGAAGCTAGGAGATCAAAGGAATGGAATGTTGTGTTGAAGGAGACTTGTTTTGTTATATCATATGGAGCAGATTCTTCTCCTCGGGTTAGCTTTCTTTCTTGCTCATATCATATCACATGTTTTATATACCAATGAGCCAAAAGCTGTATTAGCCTAATTTAACTCGTAATTCAATACCTCAAGGTCTATGCACTCCAGACTGAGGCATTATTGCATCTTCAGCGACAAGAAGAAGCTTATGATGTGTACCAGAAAGGAACAAAACGCTTTGATATTGATTGTTTCATAAAAAATTTTGGTCTTTCCATTACTTCCTACATCTTAATGGTCGGAGCTCAGGTCTACATTGCAGCAGGAAGGTCAGTAGTACTACTAACCCACCAGAGGCCTTGCCCTTTCTTTCATTTTAATAATTTTCTCCAATTTAAATTAGATCGGTTCAGAGTATAAAAATACTGATAAAAATCATATTTTTAAAAAATCATATGTATATATATGAGTTCATTAATATATTCGTTTGTATTTTATGGTAAGTGGTGTTTTATAGAAAAGAATTACTTCAAACTATATTATCTTTTACTTTAGTGAATATTTATTTAATTATATATTATTTTAACATATTTATTCTGAAAATTAGTTTAATATTGGTTAAATTATGTCTTATAATGATTTTATATTAAAATTTCTATTATTTTTATTTAAGAATATGTTTTATATATCAATAGCTTTATAAGTAATAAAAATATTATAAAAATTTAAGTTTTTACTATACCTAAAAAATTTAAGGACCAGAAGCATAACAACGCACTGGTTAAAACAACGCACTGGTTAAATTTATATTATATAACTAGCTTAATATCCGCACAATTGCGTATTTATTTACGTATTTACGATATTTTTTGGTAAATAAATTAAAACAATCATTTTATTTATTTTATATGGTATTTAACTAAATTTCAATGACATGGACATATATATATATAGTATATTTTAATATAAATATTTATTACTCAGAATTCATACTCATATGATAAACACAAAATTTATAATGTGCGAATTTTTGAATGCAAATTTTAAAATTAAAATATTAAGGTTTCAATACTTTTTCAATACAAATTTAGAAATTATCATATTTAAGTATTTTTCTATGTAATATAGTTTAATTTAAATTATATTAATATATAATATGAATGTCTAGTAAATGAAACTTCATATTCATACGATTTATGATCATTTGTATCTTGTTATTACCAAAAAAAGTTAAACCATTGGTCAGAACATTTTAGTGTGAGTCATTTAACGTTTTTAGTAATTTAGAGTCATTTTAAAATTTCAAAATATAACATAAACGAAAAAAATTAATTTTTTATTATATGTTAATGTGGTTGTTTAATATATTTTAATAATATAAAATTAAACAAAAAATAGCTAAAATACAAAAATAGTTATCAAATATTTATTATTCATAATCATTAATTGTCATATATACGTTAATCATATTAGGCAATTCCGTAACTTTTATTTAAGGAAAGTGTGAGAATATTCTTTTGTATAATATTTATCAATTTAATTATTAGTTTAATAGAAAATATAAAGTTAAGATGAACAACCCATTTTTTTAAGAATTCTGAATTTCATTCTCATGGTGACACGTGACTACGAAATAATGTCGAAATGTTTTTTGATTAATATATAAGGGATGATATACATTAGACAGTTACAAAATGCTTGTTGCAAACAAAGGCCACGTACGTTTCTTTACTTCTTAAACGTGAGGGGCCTCTTGAATTGTTTTCTTTTATGGACAGATTTGAAGATGCAGTAACCGCATCAAGGCAAGCTGCTCGACTGGATCCGAGCAACGTAGAAGTAAACGCAGTGGCTAGAAAAGCGAGGGCTGTTGCTGCGGCGAGACTCACCGGGAATTTACTATTCAACGCGTCAAAATTCGAAGCGGCTTGCGTGGTTTACACGGAAGGACTCGAGAAAGAGCCTTGCAATGCTCTCTTGCTCTGTAACAGAGCGGCCTCAAGATTCAAGCTTGGTCTGTTCGAGAAAGCCATTGAAGATAGCACACTGGCTCTCAATCTTCAGCCATCGTACCGGAAGGCGAGGCGGCGCAAGGCGGATTCTTATGCGAAGGTAATTAAAAGCTCATATTTAAAAACCGGCATAAACCGATCCGAACCGATATTGGTATTATTTTAAAAAAATGTTTTGAATGTAAATAAACCGATCCGAACCGATATTGGTATTATTTTAAAAAAATGTTTTGAATGTAATTAATGTTTATTTGGTATACTTTTAGTTAGAGAAATGGCAACACGCGATTCAAGATTACGAATTGTTGATGATGGAGACACCTGAGGACGAGGAGACTAGAAGAGTCTTGGCTGATGCAAATGTCCGGTTTAGGAAACAGACCAGTGAAGGTGTCCGGTTTAAAGGAGTCGGCTCGGATTTAGTTGTAGTGAATTGAGACGTGAGATTTGGGTTTTTGAGTAAGCTGTGAATTGTATAATTCTGAAGAGATTTTTTAGACGATTTGGTTGTGTTTGTTTGTTTGTTTGTTTGTTTGCCTTGTATTGCTAAATTAGGTCTCACTATTATCTGATCATTTTCTTATTTTAGGGATTTTTGTGTGTGCATGTGTTTACCATAAAAGTTTTGTATCCAACGGATATACTAAAACCTATCACATAAGAGGAAAGTTTTTATAATTTCTCTTCTCTACAAACTCATTATGATAATTTTGATCATTTGAAGGTTCTGGTTATATATAGAATTGAAACGGCATATTTCATATCAATGACCTTGCTTCGATAACCTATGTGTGATCTAGCTAAAGTTTTTTAAAGCCAACCATGTGTGGTAAGTGAACGGAAATTAGACAAGCCATATAGTCAAATAAGTTCACTAGCGTCCTGCATGGATTTCCTATTATGGGAGTTATTTTCTCTACTAGTAAAATTTATTATCAAATAAGTTTATAGATTACTTATCCAATAACATATTTTGTATAAAAGAATTCGTCTAGGTTTCCATATATTTAAGGTTGAAAACTTGTCATATTGTTTCTTGTTATGCGCTTCTCCATAAAATCGAGGAAACTCACTCATTATTGGCTGATGTCTTATTCGGAAAATGTTTCTTTTTTTTTGCTTAAAACTCTTATTCGGAAAATGTTATTATCAATAGCAAGAGAGCTAACATGTGTGTTATATTGATCGCTATGTTCAGCGTATGTGACGTTCAATCTGGTTATATATCTCCATCCCGAAACCGTGAATTATTATCTGTTTAAGTTTACTATGTTTTACAAGCATAAAATTAGAGTTATTGTCCACTGTAAATGGACGGTGTAAATAAAAACGTATGTTGTCATCTGAATCATATGAATATATGATTACGTATAATATGGTTCATTCATCAAACTCGTCAATCGTTTAAACACATAAAAATTGATCCATTAAGCATAGTTATGTAAATTAAAAAGACCATGTACATATTTACGTTACGTTACAAACGTCGTGATAAAAACACACTGAAACAAAGTAAAAACAAACCTTTTGGGATACGTAACAGAGTAACACTATAAACTCAAGAAACCAAGAGAAAAAAAAGTGAAAACAAGTACCAAAATTAATAAACAGATAATCAAAAAAATAGTATAAAAAAATCTTAATCATATCTTTGATAAGATGATTAATAAGTGAGAAATAGATCTGGTAAAAATTAGCTTTTCCAGCTTCGACTCCGAGACAGAGGATCTTGAACTCCTCCGACAACCCAAGTCTCCTTAGCTATGTCTGAAGAGAGTCTGTAATAATCAGTATCGTATCTCATCAACACTAGTTCCATATTCTCTTCCTCCATCAGTGATCTCAAATCCTTCTTATTCTTCTTCTTCACACTCATCTCTTGATCCTCTGCCTCTTCTTCTTCCTCAGTTTTCACTTGCATTCTCTCTTCTAACCAACTCTTCGCTGGAGCCGACCTACACCTCATCAACAAAAGCGCGTTCGGCGGCGGAACCGCCGGTTCCGCGTCTGCGTTTTCATCAACGACGCATTTCTTGTCGTTCTTGTCTCCTTCGTTAGTGCTCTCTTCCTCTTGTAAAACCATAAACCATTTGGAGAACACAGTCTTTGTATTCTCCTCTTCTTGTTCTAGTTCTTGATCTTCTTCATCATCTTCTTCCTCGTCGTCGCTGGTGATGACATCAGCATGTCTGAAATCACCAAAACATCTAAAATCAAACTTGACGTTCCTTAAACAAGTTAAAAACCCCATCACGTCTTTCTTCAACCCAAGAAACTTGCTCTGCGACTTGTTCCTATGTATCCTCTCTATCTCCTCCATCACAGACCGCCAGTTCTTTCCTCTCCCGCCGCATTTTCTCGGCCGGACTTTGATCTGACCGGCGCACGTGACTTTAGGAGAAGTGGGCTCAGCTATCTCGTCGTTACCCATGTTCTTACCACTTGCTTGTTTAGCCCACAAAGCAGGACTCGCATGCCCTCCTCCGGCGCCGTTTGAGAGTTTGCTGAGCTGGCGGCGGTGGTGTGGACGACGGTTGGTGGAGATGGAAGGGCGAGATGGGCTGCAAATGGGTTTAGGTGTAAAAGCTAAGTGGGTTCTTGAAGGGAAACAAACCAACAAATCTGCAGAGTAACCAGAAGTAGAAGAAGATCCTCTGTTTCCTTCTCTTCCTTTGATCATTGTCTTTTTTAATTTTTATTCTGTTTTTTTTTTTGTTTTCTTGGTGTTTTTTTTTTTTTGGATCGTCTCTCAATGGAAGTGTTCAGCTTTTTATGTTTGGTTTTTATAAAACTCTTCTTTCTTTTTAGGCATTGAAATTCTTGCGACAGCTTTTACATGCTTTTTGCTTTTGTGTGTGAAAAAACTTTCTTTTTGTTGAAACTCTTTTCACAACAAAAAGGTAAAAGTGAAAAAAAAATTCGGTGGTGTGATACCAACTGTCTTTTGTAAAATTGGTGGATAAATATGAAGAAGCAGAAGAATAAGAAGATGTGTTGGGGTCAAATGAGTGAAATTGGTTTATTACCACTTTATTCCAACTTAAACAAGAAGCTTCTTGACTGAATCATTTACTTTCAACATTCAATGGTCGTCCCCGCTTCTTCTTAATATTCATACATATTTGTTCATCATTTCACTGTTTTATCCCAATATCATACCTGATGGGTTTGTGTTTTTATAGTGAGCAAATGGGACATCAATATTTGGTCACTATAGAACCAATGTACCAGTCTAGAGTTTACCTTAATAAGCTTGATTACAAAGACAGAATGCATTGGTCATAGTTCCTATGTTTATCGATAAGTCGATCCACAATCAAATTCCAAAGGTTTTTTTATTCTAGTTCGTTTATATAAACATTTTATGTGTGTGTACAAATATATTCATTTTTCATCTAGTTTATTCACACAAAAAAAAAAAGAGAATAACATGTGAATGTGACAAGGGTGATGATGGGTTATAGTC
Organism: Brassica napus; assembly: GCF_020379485.1. NCBI lineage: Eukaryota > Viridiplantae > Streptophyta > Magnoliopsida > Brassicales > Brassicaceae > Brassica > Brassica napus. The sequence goes on along the minus strand of NC_063449.1, from coordinate 47,047,531 downwards.
GAATGCTCCAATATATTAAAGTTGGAAAACTTTCGTGGGCTTTACTTTTGCAATCTCAATATATAATAATCATAATATTATTATATGAATAAGAAAAAGAAAGACAATGGTATAGAGGAAATAAAGGAAAAGATTGTTAGGCACGAGGCTTGCTTCTTAATCCAATGGTACTCACAAGCTGTGTGGTCACATTTCCCTTTGTTGTTGTTATCTTCAACCACACACTCATCGATTCTCATTTGCCATTAGTTTAAACTACCATCCAACTAGATCACCAAACTAAAACACCAAATGAATGTGAATTTCAGAAGTGCAAACTCTTTTTAGGGATGTGAATGATGTGATATGAGAATGATGTGAAGTGAGAATGATGTGATAAAGAATTGAAATAGTGTAATGATAAAAGTATTTGGACATGGAAAATGAATGATTTGATATAAGTGTTTCAAAATTAGAAAAATATTATTGCAGATACAAATATTTGGAAAAGTTTTTTAAAACTGTGGTTCTCTTCAAAGAGTTTTATTTCTCTAATATTCTGCAATTTCATAGTTCAAATAATCACAGTGCTAATGGTAAGTAACAAATTAAACTTCAGCTTCAAACACAATATTTTGATTTATTGCCATGCTTCTCACACAATTTTTTTATCCTTATTTACTATAACTGAAAGAGGTGCAGCTCTGGTTCCGGCTTTAATTTTAGTATGGTTCCAGCATTTTTCATTAAACTCTTCCTCTAATCATCATTTCATAGCCCAACTAAAACATATATAGCATGGATATTTTGGACGTTTGGTAGGAGAACTATTGTGTGAAACTTGATGAATTGTTGCGAGTTTTTATAGATCATTAGACAATAATACACATTTGAGAACATGTATAATAATAATAATACACTTTTTGTCTTACTAGTAATTATGAAACTCAATTGTTACTACTATAATTTACATGAAATGGGTAAATAGGCATGCCGGTTCCCCACTTTCACTCTAGTTCTGTAGTTCACTTACATTTACCAATGATGCGCTTTTTGCGTTGATCCCTTTATCAGTACATATTTGTTGGAATGATAAATATGCATTTGGACCAACAATCACATAAACAATAACTATCATGACACAGCAATCAAATAGACTGAAGATGAAATGAAAAGTTAGGTATGTGTTATCATGTTAAGTTGCATCACACATAGAGGTAGGCCATTAGCACTAGAAATAAAGCTTTATTTAATAGTTAAGCAACACTTCCTTCCTACATAAATTGTGTAAAGGAACATATATTGTTTTGAAACTAATTTCCAAACAAAAAAAACTTATGTAAAGATAAAGATAGTGTTTGATTTAATTGTGCTCTTGAGAGCGACAACATTGAGAAAGCATGTGGGTAGGCGCCATTGGCACGGCACTAACAGCCCCATTCGAAAAAAGTTAGGCATTTCACATCTTACCCCTTTTAACAAATTTAAATCTTTTAGTTTTCTTTCTCAAATCACAATCAAACATACTTTAAGTAAAGATAAATTGTATAAGTATGTCGTAAACATAAGCTTAATTGCGACAAAATCCATGAAAAATGTGGCAAAAGGAAGCCTGATAAATATGAAAATTGTATTGCCTAACACTTTTAACTTGCAATCAAAGTTTTGGATTGAAGCATCATTCATACCTATAGGCTATGGTTGATTCACTCTCTAATCAAACTTTTATATGTGAAATTTATTCTGATATCATCTATAGGACCACCTTTTATTTATAACAGGAGATTAATTTATGGTTTAATTATAATGTTAAGAATTATATGAGTGACCTAATCAAATAACAATCTGTTTGATCATGATAGTGATAATACCACCCAATGGCTACAAAAGCTGATTAGTATATTAAACTATGTGTTGGTTATGATATCTATTCAATTCTTTATATATATATACTTTGTTGTTCACGAAAATTCGATAAGGATATTGAAAAGTCGAAGTACAGCTCATAAACTTAACCTTGAAAGAGATCAGCATCGATTAGATTATTGCTTTTCTCTAGGAACGATTTTAACGGGCCTTAATGAGCTTAACTGGGATCCAATAGAATTCAATCTCGACTCTCATTGCAATTTGCTTAATTGTTAATTGCTTGGTTTAATTCCATATAATACCCACACCATCATAAACCTCGTGATTCTTCAGACAAAAAGGGAATCTTACATAATTAAATACAACTATTTGTTTGTACTCTACCGAAACAACGCATTTAATGTGGTAATCATATTCTATTAATGTAATAATTCGAGTTTGACCAAAGTCGTACGCCATCAAGTACAGATGGCTTCGTACGGTGCTGTCGGTATACACTATACATAAAAAGGCCAAAGCAAACGAAAGCCCATTGGGCCTTTCCATTAATTCTAGAAGGAGTTCATCTCTAACACATTTCTCCTACGCTTAAGCAACGCCGTAACGGCTTCTCCGTACATACAATCGGCGGCGAACGCCTCCGTCGCCAGCTCAGCATCGTTATCATCGGAAGTCACGCCACTCGGCCTTACGACCACGAGCGTCGCGGCCTCGAGACAGATCCCGCTCTTCAGCTTCAGCATCGGCGCGTGTCTCATACTCATCCTCACGTTGGGCACCTCCGTGCGATCCCTCACGCGCTCTAGTCCTAAGCCTTTCTCGTCCACACGCGCCTCCGCCTCTCTGTACTCTTTCATCCCCGCAGCGCTCATCACCACCGTACCTTCCTCGTCTCTGTCGCGCACGGTTAACCTCTCCATCTCCTTGTGCTCCTTCACCAAGTCTCTCATCAGGTGGTGTCGCGTCGAGGCGGCCATCAGCGCGTTGATCGTCCACACCACGCGCGTCTTTAAACCGCAGACGAACTCCGAATCGGTCTCCACGGCGTTGACCGGAGATTCCGTTGCCGATGCGTTGACCGTCGCTGATCGGAAAGCGACGATGACGGAGCTCTTGAGAGTTTCTCCGAACTCCGCCTTCCACTTAACGGCGGCGCCTTTCTCGAGATTGGCGTCGCCGCCGTATAGCCCCACGTCCAGGTTCCGGATCCGGTTAAATCCGGCGAGAATCTGAGCCGGAGATTTCGGAGTCTCGGCCGGTTTAGCGGATCTGAAGAAGATCGGGAGGATGGATTTGAAGATCGAACGGAAGAAGTTAGCCACCGGAGAATTAACCTCCGGCTCCGACTCGACGGCGGCGAAGATCTGATCGAGCTGGAGAAGGAGCGAGTCTGACTGAGCAGCGAGCGAGTTGAATCGTTTCGAGACGGAACGACATCGTATCAGCGTTTTGACGTCAGCGACTTTGTTCAAAATGTCGATGACCACATGGTTAGGAATCGCATCAAAAGCGTCCATGATTATCTTTTTTGAAACCTTCGGGATCAACTAGAGAGTCTTCTCACTTTCTTTCTCTCTGTTCTTTCTTTCTTTATTATCTTCTGTTCTGGACTTGAAGAGATTCTAGTCTTAAATAAGGAAAAAAAAAACACATAAGGCGATATGATATTGATATTTTAATTACCGGCATGTGGGACCATTATTGTTGCCGTCGGTATATGATATTTAATCAATAAAGAACGATAAGTACAGCTTTTCTGAATTTGATTGGTGGGTTGGTATTAAATTAGCAGACATCAACGATTGAGATGCTCTCTATCAGGCGACATGGTCCTTGATAGACGGTTGAAAGCTACTTTAACATTTTTATTAAATTCCGGTCCATACTGGGGGAAATAATTGATAAAAAGTTAATTTGGCTGGATCCATAGATTTAATTCATTTTTCTTTAAAGAAAGCCGTGATCATATACAGATGAATAAAATTCTTGATATTTTAACAATATTCTCCATATTTTGTTTCTTTTATTGTGATATACAATAAACTTTCTTCAAAGTCTCATATTTTTATTGTCAATCAATAATAACATATATTCTACTAATGTTATACATTTCTCTTGGGTTAATATTAACAGTAGATATTATCATTGTGTCACCATTATTAAAATAATTATGCGTGTTGTCATAGTGTCTTCACCATATTTTAAAAACTCAAATGGTGACAACGTTAATACAGAAAGTATAACCATTAACCATTAGGTTACAGCGCGAATGTATCCTGGTTAATTTATCGTTAGTGTATTCGCGAAAAGAAAATGTATTTTATAAAGGGTGAGACAAATAATTAAATAGATATAATAGACGGAAAATAAGGTCTTTGAAGTAATAGCGACTTAAAACTGAAAGTATATATTCTGAAACACCAAGTATAGTAGTTAAATGCTGAAGATCGAAGAGTGTAAAATTCTAGATCCACATGCTTCGCCTTTCAAGAGACTCCAAATCATTGGAGAGATCGGATAGTTTGATTCCAAAGAGTTGTTAAGAAAAAAAAGAGTACAACACCTAAAGAAAAAAGACAAAATTTGCTGTTTTTTTTTTCGTTTACAATTAAATTAAAATTCACAAAATCTAATTATGAGGCTGGATATATAACCAGATGTTTATATGTGCGTCTAAGTTCTATGTCGAAAAAAAGTTCTAACGTTTATGTTTAGTAATATTGGTATAGAAAATATAATTTAGTTTAATAAAGTTTAAAAATGCATTTATCGACAGAAACAAACAATAACAGAAACCTAAATGTTTACAAAACCCGTGTGCACAAGGATTACCATCGTTCACACACTCCCGTTGCGTATGTACGGAAAGGTCAGCTGCACCCGTGTTCATCAGAATCTCTCTCTTTTAGCATTGATGAGGGAACACAAAAAAAAAATTGTTGTATTGTTTTAGATGCAACTATTATGTTATGTGAATGTAAATATATTATCAACAACATGTATGTCCACGGATTGAACTTTAACGATGCCACGTTCGTAATATTATCACAAACCACTAGACAGTATGGTGTAGATATATAATATACTAAATTTTATTTTCAAATATAAATTATAAATTTGTTTTATCATTGCTTTAATATGCAAAAGCTCGAGTGGGCGTAAGATTAAGTTGGGACAGGTTGTATAAATGCATCTTTTTGTCTTCTGAATTAATGCATGAATATGGGAGTTATTGTGGCATATCTTGTCACACGTTCTTCCAAGGAGATCCATACATCATGAACTATCTTGTGGCTGTGTAGAAATGTCTTACTCATGAGTTATGAGTCGTGATAATAGTTTAGAATATGGTTAAGCGGTCATGGAGTTAGTATTACTTATTTTCGCAATATTCGTAGCCTTGAAAAGAATAGTCGTTTGGATTGTAAACGGCTATATCCACCGTTACTAGAAATTCCGGTACGAAGTGCAAAGTGAAGATCAACACACGAAAATCGTTGATTCTTGATGATCTTGTCTCCCCTTAACATTTGCAAAAAAATTATATATAGTCTTTGAAATGGTTAAATTTATTTTTGTTATATATTTAAAAAAGAATAAGATGAGAATCAAATGGCACGGGAAAAAATGTCACTTCCAAAATTTACGCGATTGCCAAAAACACATCTTTCTGGGATAAGTGAACAAGAGGTAGGGTTCAACTTCCAACATTTATCTTTTGTCTCCTTTTCTCCTACTTTGTCTTTATTGATTGATTGTTACAAACAACTTGACACTATCTTCCAAATAATCTACGTAAATTAATAGTGTCCGCCTTAAAAACATATGTTAACAATTCTTTTCCCTTATGTATCTATCTTGCTCTACGACAACCATGAGTGAGTGAACCTGTAGAATTTAAAATCAGAGATTCTTCCAACCAGAGAATAACCATCAAATTTTATACCAAATGGTTTGTTCAAACTATTTATTTTATAAGATTGGTAAGCCAATTGGTATATCCGTATATGCTATGTACTATGCAAATACGAAATTGTTTAACGCTACAATTTTTATATAAACTAGTATATGCTCATATCAATAATTTATAGGAAGTGGATACTCATTATTCTAACTTAAATTTTTGGGGACAAGTGGACAACTCAGCCGTGACAATGACTAAACAATAGTTTTTAAAAGATCTTAATCATTTGCTTATTCAATATATTATTGACTATTTTATTCATTTTTATCAGAATTGCACAGCTAAGCTACTAATTTAAAATGAAATATGAGAAATTTTATACTCCCTCCGCTTTTTAATATAAATCGTTTTAGAATTAGACACATAGATTAAAAAATCATTAATTTTTTATATTTTCTGAACAAAAACATCATTAACTATATACCTAACCACAAATCAACCAATAATAAAATATAAGGTATATTATCATTGGTCATATAACATTAAGTGTTAATAAATTCTACATAGAAAACTAAAAACGTAATATAATTTGGAACATAAAAATTTCTCTAAAACGACTTATATTAAAAAACAGAGAGAGTATATTAACGCCAATTGGCCAGTTGGAATAGTGGTTTAGGTATCCCTTTAAATAGTATCAAGGCATCTTCAATCCCACTCTACTTTTTTACGCTAAACTCTATTATGGAGTAAAATCTTCTCCAACCCCACTCTATATCTCACTCTAAAATAGTGTAACTCTATTTCTTACTATATATTTGGAGTAATTCTTTTTTTACTATATTATAGAGTGAAATTTTTTATTTATATTTTAGTCCTATTAGTTTTTAATCTTTTTATTTGTAACTATTTATGTAATTTAATTATGCAAACATCACATAATTCTCTTCAACACAATATACAAACGTTGAAACTTATTATTATTATCCAAAGAAAACTTAACAAGCATTAAAATTAAAAATATTTTTATAAAATTATCCAAATAAAACAAATACTAAAATTAAAAATAATCAACATAACATAAAATTAAAATCATAGATAATTGTGATTTAATATTCTGGTAAATTGCCTCTAGATCTACCAAAATTGTTAAAGTATTGTCCAAATGAGGTAGATGAAGGAGTAGCTTCTTGTTCATGTTGTTGACCACATATATTTTTGTAAAATTCATGTTCGTTCCTCCTGAAAATATGTACGAACTTCTGGATCTTGCACTGAATTCAAGTCACAAAATACATATTTGTTTTCTTCTTTTAGCTCTCGTTGTGGTCTTGTCTTCTTTAGTTGTTCCAAAAATTCAGTATTTCCTTCTTTTAATGTATTAATAACCAATGTTGTTTGATCGATCACCAAGTTATAGATTGTTCAACGATTATTTTTCGGAGATGCCAGTGTACAATGATGTTATGTTTCAAAGGAGATATTGTATGTAGCGTCCTCTATTCCTTTGTATAATCGAAGCTGTTGAAAGTTATGACAACTACTTCATACAAAAAAGAGATGCATCGGGGAGGGTTGGATTATCGTCTCAGCAAAAAGTAACGGCCGCATTTCGGATGTTAGCATATGGTCTTCCTGTTCATTTGGTCGATTTAGAAAAATCAAAGATAAAGAAGTCCATTTTGTGTTTCGAAATTCGTTAATTGGTCATTTATGGGAAAAATACACTAATGGTGATGTTTAAGTTAAATGTATTATGTTTTAATATAATGTAATTTTTAAGATAATAAATGTTTGATATAAATATATAATTTATAAGAAGTTTCTGAAAAATAAAAAATAAGAGATCAATTTGTAAACTTTGTAAATAAAAAGTATTAGTCATGAAATAAAATAAAAATATTTAAGAATATTTATTTTTAGAATTAAATATAGAGTAAACCGTTAAAGAGAAACGCTACTCTGTTTTATAGTTACTCTATTTCAGAGTAAACACTACTTTAAAATAGAATAAACCATTTGAGATGTTCTTGTAATAAAAAAACGTATACACTTAGGCTTTGGAGGTGGATAGAGTACATAAGGGAGTTTGGATTTTGCGATGAGTATTTATTACGTGTAATAACATTATTATATACAAATGTATGTCTGGAGTTTAGGATTTGTTGGTATAAAAAACAAGAATATGCTGTAAATTCGTGTTAGCTCCGTCCCGTTACAATCATTTTTGCTTATAGAAATATGATAGCTTATCCCCTTGATTCTATCAAGAGAAACCATAAATTTTGATCAACATTTTTGGAAACCTACCAGCTTTAATTGATTAGTGGCAAGTTTTGATCAACATTTTTGGAAACCTACCAGCTTTATTATATTAGTGGCACCAGATCAACCATATTGAGCCTAGACTTCTAGTACTGATTAGCACACAATTCATTGCTCATTTGCTTCATTTCAGTTGTAAATATCATACTTATAAAAAAATCTAAAACACGCCAACATTACTTATTGTTTTAAGCTTAACATGTTAAATTTTTTTTCCGTTTTGTAAATGAAAATCACCAAAAAGGTCGTAAAATGTCAGTTTTCTTACGTGTGTTTCAGACACATAAAATGTCAAAGAAACAAATAGAAACTCTATATGTCTAACACAATTCTTACTCACTGCAAAAAAGAAGAAGAAATCTTATTAAAGTTTTGCTTAAACCACGCAAACAAAAAAAACTGGAACCTATCCGTTTCTTCGAATTCTCTTTTGGGCTACACTGATTATAGACTATAAGGCCCATTGTCTCGAACAACACGGCCGCATTAGATTACACTACCCCAGTGTTGTTCAAAAGGCCGATTTATATACCAATATTGATTACTTTGTTGGGCCCATTGGATTTTGCACAAGACCCGGTAATTAATTTGGCTTGTAAGACGTATCAAAGAAATTTTACTTTTAAAAATAAAAATGTATAAAATAAAGTATGCTGTGGAAGTTTTTATCAGTTTAGTGATTGACCAAAGAGTTCTACACTGAAAATATGAGATCCAGTTTTCAGAAAATAAGATTTCTACAAATTAATGGAGACAAATTTATAAGAATCTCTAACATGATATAAGTAAAAATATTTTCAAGATTTGTGCGCAGATAAAATTCTAAATACTGTGAATTTTACGTATTAGAATTTTCTGTTCAATTTTTTTAATAATTATTCTAAGAAATTGTAATAAAAATATTAAAATATGCAGAAAATGTATAAATGAGGTTTTAATTGCTAACTTCTTTTGTATTTTTATTGTTTTCCTTGGTGGTTACACTCAGCTTCCGGTCAGACCCATTTCAATAGTATCCTTGGTAGTTACACTCAGCTTCCGGTCAGACACATCTCAATAGTAAATTAGGTTCTGCGCTGAAGAAAAATTGAAGCATTTTTTGAATCTTTATCTGGAATTAATTTTTTTTTAAATTGTAATGGATACTGTGCAAATATGCTCTCATGCACAGAGCCAGACCTGTTTCCGTAATATTGAAATGAAACATTATATATATATATATTAGTTACCCATTATATGTTATATATATTAGAACTGTTAGTTGGAATCTAAGAACATATCTTGAGTGCTAATATAACAATAACCACTAGAACAGTTTATAAGATCTAAGCAACTAACCCTATAACCCCGACTTTGGCTTCTACAAATATACAGTTATATCCTTTCTCGTAATGCGATAAGATTATAAAAATTGTACGAAAAACCTGAAAGCGGATAATTATTGGAACGAAACTAAATTTGCTCCCCAGACGAAGATCACTTGATCACATGATCTGAAATCATAATCGTCCAATTAATTTAAACTTAAAAGCAATGTATACTACACACATTTCCTCTAAGCCTACAACATGGGAGAAGTAAACAGAGAAGAGAGGAGGGGACCATTAAAGTGACACGTATATGCTTAGAAACATGAATTATTGCCTCACTAAACTTAATTAGCTAATAATAAGAATCTAATTAATGGTCCCCGTTACCTTTTTAAGATGCCTGTTAGCTTTAATTGGTCCCTGTAGCTTTGTGATATCTCGTTTACTTTGACATGATGGGGTTTAAGCTGTAATTAGGGAATATATGTGTGCATACATGCATAATAGATTATGAAACTTAATATTTGCGCACTAAGCATATCCATGTATACTTTTTAATTAACAATTACTAAATGGTTGGTGTTAGTTAAGCGATACTGTACATAAAACAGTGAACATGCTTGTTAGTTGGCACTGATCGAAGAAATAGGATATAGGAATCATTCAAAATCAGTATAAGCATCAAGAAAGACTAATAACGTCGTACAAGTTCCTCCAAAAATTAACAAGACAAAACAAAAATGTTACATATTTAATATGTTACATATAAATATAATATAATTTAGATCGTCTCAACCATTGCTGGGAATATATATACACATATAGGATTTGGAGATTTTAATTGGTCTCAACAAAATGAAATATCATAATAGTAGTTGTTGATCTGGGACACAAATCCAGAGAATAACACATGAACCCCATTGTTCATGTGCGTAGTTTAGTGACTCAGTGATAGCTGTCCATAGAAAGCAAACTATGTTTGCTCTCTTTTTCTTTTCGTATGTATTTCCTTTAATCATATTATTCATTTTTTTTGTTGTCAACATCCAAATCATCTATTTATGAATATATGGAGTCTTTCACATTTCTCATTCTTATTGGTTAATGATAGAGTAGATGTATCTCGTTTGCTATGTGCCTATATCTAGCTTCCCGTCGTTATCGGGATGAATAGATCTTTCACGAAAAGTTTTGTAAAACACGTCATCGAATGATTCGTGCGCTGAAAACAAGAAGTTTTTTTTTTTTCATCTGATTTTTATTAAGAACCCAAGGTTCAAAAAGACAAAGTTCGTATCAAAAAAAACCAACACAAGGCCCAAACCAAAACAAAAGGAACCACCCAAAGCAACAACACACGTCAGAAGATTAGCGGGAGTGGAACACGTGTTTATATCTCAGCCTAAGGAGACCATGCGTCACAAAAACCTCCACCTCATCACCGCTTTCAAGAAACTACGCCGGATAACTGAACCGACGGTTTACCGGAATCCGCCTTACCACTCCGGAATGACACCGGAACCTCGAACCTCCACCGTCTTCATCAACTTAGAAGACCACCGGACTCTACCAGGAAACATGACCCCTACCACCGAAGAACACTTCCAACGACTGTATTGGAGGTTTTGGGGATTCAAACAGCTGCAACGCGCACGCCGGAGCTTCGGAGAGCGTCCATCGATATAAATCGAGAGCTCATCCAAACGATTTCAATAACCAACCTCGTTAATCTTCGCTTCCTAACAACAAACTCCAATTGTGATTAATCATACAAACGGGCTCCAACTAACAGCCCAGCGCGAAGATCAATCGACGGTTGAAACAGAGATGACAACCGGCGACAATCAGGTAACCCAGAAAAACTCGGTAGAGAGCCAGCGACACCGCCAAAGCTACACCACCGGATACCACCGCTGCATAGTCATCAAAGGGAGCGCAAAACCACAATAGTCTAAGTCGGCTACACAGCGTCAGAGAAACTGTTGTACACCAGAATCGATATTTGCTAACCGGAAGAGTAAGACATCAGACAGAACCACCGCGACTCTCTGTCTCTCAAAAGTTCTAGAGAGATAAGAGAGAGTCTACCATTCCGTCCGGCTTCAATATTGTTTCAATACTGAGAAAAACAAATATACTGAGTTTCTTTTATAAAAGGTTTTCATAAAAAATACTGTCGGTTTCATACAAAATGTATTGTTTATTAGGTACAGTTAGGTGAAACCAAATTTTGGGGAAAAAAAGAACTAAATTTTGGAAGATTTGATATCTGGGTCTGGTCCTATATATTTTTGGTCACTTATAAAAAACATAAATTAATAGTCATATTTGAAAAAAAACAGGTAGAAGCTACCATTTAGTTTTTTTTTTGGCTAAAAAGAAGCTACCATATAGTTAAACTGGCGAAGAGAGTTGATCCCAATAATTGGAGGAAATCGTACTTAGTTTTTTCACTTTCTTTCTTTTCAAGTTGGATCACCAATGATGAGGTTTCTTCTTTAAATAATATCTCAAATAATTATATGAATATGGTTAATATAAGTGAAGATACACACACTTAGCAGCTTTAGCTTCTTTACACGTATCAAGTTATCGAGTCATGTCTTCTCTTGGAATGGAAGCATGTTGGTTGTCCCATGCACTTTAAGTTCAAATATATCTAACACATTAGAAAAGAAAGGATTAGTGCAAAATAACAATAGTATACAGCAAACCCTTTCTCAAAGAAAAAACAATAGTATATAGCATATATATAGCTTTATATGTTTATTTTACATAAATTCAACCACTTTAAGTGGATTCCAACTCCTCATTCAACCTAAGTAGTGTTACTTTATAGCGGTTTTCATTTTCACCACCTAACATTGAAAAATAACCCACCGTTCCATATACACACATAATACATTAGAATAGGACAAATGTTTTTCGTTTAAATAATGGAAAGTTTCTTCAAAGGAGAAAACAAAAGAGACCTCACTTTCACAAGATTCCTTCGTATGCCTTTTAATTTATTTTTAACATATATACACAATTGTTAAATTATCTTACGACGTATTTGTAATAATACAGAAACATCACGTAGTGTAAAAAATCGTAGTTTTAACACATTGCTTATCTAACTATGTCAATTTATCACTAAATATATAATAAATTTGCACGCTATGTTTATATTGATGTTTGTGTGAGAGTATAATAACATATGGCCACATCAAAAAAGCTGTCGTTTAGAAAAAAAATAAAAATTGCATACCTACTAATAGGGGTGGACGTTCGGGTATCCGTTCAGGTTCGGATCGGGTATTTCGGATTTTCGGGTATTTTGGTATAGGGATATAGAACCCGCACGGGTATTTTTGTATTTCGGATCGGGTTCGGGTATTTTTAGCTCGGGTTCGGATTGGATATTTAGATTTTGAAATAAAAAAATAATTTTTTCATTGTTTTAAGTTTTTTGTATTTAAAAATATAACTTTTACTTAACTGATTTTTTTTTAATAGATTGAGTGATTAATAGATTTGGAGATAACATTGCAAAAATAAATAAACATTAATTTGGTCATTTTTTAAAAAAAAATTGGATGTAACTTTTGTTAATACATAAAACAAAAAGCTTGACATGCATTTTAAGTGAGTATCAAATCATTTTATATGTATTTATATGTATATTATATGATTTTAAAGTATGTGTAACATCAATATAAATATTTGAAATAAAATAAAAGATTTAAATTAAAAATATAAGGTTATATATATACTTATGTTCGGTTATTTTCGGATATCCATTCGGGTTCGGATATCTAATCTCTCCTAAATCAATACCCATTCGGGTATTTTGCTACTTCGGTTCGGATTTCGGTTCGGATTTTTCGGATCGGGTTCGGGTGCAGTTTCGGGTATCGGGTAAAGTGTCCGGGCCTACCTACTAACAAAAAAGTATGAACCCAGGCCAGAAGTATTTTTCAATATTTGTTTTGGGAAATTAAGTATTATTTCCCACTTGTTGAACTTGCTTCCATGGCTTAACAGCAAGCCGTAAGGATTGATAGTGTAATTTATTTATTATAGATGAATTAATATAGTTTTTTTTTTTGTTTAAAATCAGGGTCGGCCCTGAAATTTTGGGGTGGTCTGTAACAATGTTTTATGTAAATTTTTTTTGGGGCTAATGTCTATGTAATTTTTTAAAAAAAATGTCGGAGGCCTGTTGCATGTCTCACATAGCATTGCTCTGCTTAAAATATAAATTGATATAGTTGTGATGACTTAAAAGCACATTTTTTAAACAAGTTAGTGTTGCTAATTAAAATATCGTGACTTTAATTAATTATCTCAGATATCTGGAGACGATTAGTTCATTACAAAAATGTTACAATGGAACAAAATTTGTCTTAGTAATTTACATGCAACTTGTACTTTATACTTCATCCCCCTGCATTGTGCAAAAATAGTCTTTATTTATGACTTCTTATCGCATTGTCAAGATCGTTCAACAACTTTCTTTTTTTTCTTTTTTTTTTGTGCACCTAACAACTTACTTACAAGTAGTTACGTGTTTATGTTATTCAGTTCTTCTTCTTTTTTTGTGTTGTGCAGTTCTCATCTAAAAGTAATTGGATAACTACTGACCCATGCATCGTAGGCTCATAGCTATCATAATCTATCATGGATATCTTTATACTGATATTATCATGAATATATCTTGAGATGTTAATTAAAATATATATCGGACTTCGGTTTAACTAGAGCTCCATTGCATCCAATACCCTTTGAAATCACGTGTTTGTTTAATTGATAGGGAAATGGAGTTTTTTTTCTGTCAATATTCGTACTAGTCTATTACAATGTCTAATTAAAATAGTTGTATTCAACGAAAACTAGTTATATATAGTCTTAATCAACATGACACTATATTATCATGTTAAAAATGACAGTATTATCAACAAGTTTATTATTTTTGGCTTGTGATTCTTGATTTAGATCAGAGATCTTTTTATATGTTTGTCTACAACAATATTGTTTAAAAAAAATTATTAAATATTTTTAGTTAATGAGTGAGTGTCCATGTGTGTAAGCGTAGCAAGGATGAGCCTGACAATATATTTATTCCTCTGTCAACATATATATTTGGATACATACATATATTTCAGAAATTATACATATTCTTTTATATATTGATAGCGATGGTAGTGGAAGTTAAATGTACTCAATTTATATAAGGGGCTTTCTCTCTCTTCTCTCTCTGTTTCGAGAGATTGAGAGTTGCGGTCGCCCCTTCGACGGCGTAAGAATTTCGACTCTGGTACACGGTGGTCTTCTCGACGGCGTGTAGCCGGCCCTTGTTTCTGGTGGTTCGCGCTCTCTCTGGCGGAACTATCCGGCTTTCGTTTTCACGACGATGAAGCTTTTGTGGTGGTGATCGCCGGTTATAGTATCAGATGTTTGGGTTGGTCTTGTTTGTTCTCCTCGGGTGTGATCAAGTCGTTGGAGATGGATTCGGTGGCTCTGGTTAAGGTCCTGGTTGAATTCTGAGTGGTGGTTCTGATTCCGGCGTGGTCCGGCGTTTCTCGCGGTTGTTCGGTCATGTTTGGTGGTGGCGCTTGGTTGCGAGACGCGTGTCTTCTCTTGTTGTTAGAGGTTGACACGTGTCTCTTTCTTTCGCTAAATTCAACACGCGTTTCGGCGTGTTTTCCTCGGTTTGTCCGACTAGGTGGTGTGGGCCGTAGGCCGTGTTTTAGTTGTTGGGTTTTTTGGTTGGCCCATTGCTTTGGGCTTTTAGAAGTTGGGCTTTGTTGTTTGTTTTTTGTTTTCGGGTTTTTGTCCTTTAATAAAATTCGGATGGGAAAAAAAAAAATGTACTCAATTTATATAAATGTATTTCGTATATATATATGCACACATGAATGAGTAACGAAATTACGAAAAATTGCAACTCCACACAGATGTAGATACAACAAAACTCGTCCAAACTAATATTCATTTTGTTGGGAGATGATTGCTGCGTCAAATTTCCCTTGTTTTTCTTCTCAGTTCCCACACCTCAATCCCAATAGTCCAAAATCCCTAACCAGTTAATGATTACTATCTATGGATACAGTTGTGAATGATAAATGGCTTTCTTTTATTATAGATCCTTGAGCAGACCCCACGTTAGCTTTTGATACTTCAAAATATAGAGTTAAACCATCTATCATTTTAAAAATTCAAGTTGGTAATCCGACATATATATACAGTAAACTCTAATACTATTTTGGTATTTGAATTTGTTGGGTTTATGGTAGTGTGTTCCTTCTGACACCCAAATTCATAGCTATGATTGGTTTAAAATGGAGTAAAGTGGTGAAAAAATAAAAGTAAAAATGAAAGGTAAGAAAAATGTGAGCGCGAGTGAGAGTAATAAAAGGAAGAAAAGAGAGAATAAATCGTAATAAGAAATAATACGAAAAAGCAAAATAAAAGTTACTTTCATTGTAACAAGTGAGATTATTTACTCCATTTTCACATGTATTTAGCTTAAAGTGACTGAAATACTTTTTAACAACATTTTTACTGATTAGTAAACATTGAGCTGAAAATAAAATAAAATATGTTTACTGTAAAACATTTACTCTAAAATGACTATCCAGTCACACTCATAGTATTATATTTGCATTCTACTTTTTAGTATTTATCAAATTAGTAGACAAGATTGCTTTTCTTTCACTGCAAAATAGTACTTTCCATCGTATTTAATACTACTTTCCTAAAAAGTTATTTAAACTTAATTTTAATGATTTTATATCCTTTTTTTTGGAACACTATTTTTTTTTTTAATTTTAATTTTAATGATTTTATATCCTACTTACAATACTTAGTTGTATGCATATGTATTCATGATGTGTTAAAAAAATGCATATGTATTCATGTGATTTAAATGATGAGTGAATTAGTAAAAGAGAAATACTCTTATATAGCACTAAATAAAGTTTTTGTTCAAAAATTAGTGTACAAAGTGGAAGATCACCAAAATATCTTTAATAAAAATTAAAATATTTTATTTGAGTTTGGGTTTAATAATTAAAATTTAGGGTTTAGTATTTAAGAGGTGGAATTAACATTATAGGATTAAACAGTAAAAAACAGCAAAACAAAATGTTTGTTAAAAAGAAATTAAAAGATGTTGAATTAGTTAATGCGAGGGTGAAAAACGAAGAAGATAAATGAGTGGAAATGATATTAGTTGTGTTTTCTTCATTTTCTGAATCGTTACACGAAATTTACAATTTCTCGATCGATGTAGAAAAGTAAAGATGCTTCTGGCCAAGACACCTCTCTAGGTAAAGTTCCAAAAAAACACCCTCTACGAATCTAGTACTAGTACTAGTTTTTTAGAAGGTTGTCTATATATACCGATTATTTTCTCCTCAAGATTTATAAAATAAACTCAGGTGTTATTAATGTTGCATGTTTGTTTTTCAAGCTTCCCCGACTGTCTTCCTCTTCCACTCTACTAAACGCCTCAGAAACTCATTAACCTGCAAATAAAATGGGTTCCCTTAATAAATAATTACCAATCTAATTATAGTATTTCAAATATTTCATCAAAAGGGTAAGACTAATTAATTTACCTGAGAAGGGTCTTGGAGAGAGTAAGAGGCATTGGTTTCCTTTGGAACTTTTGAGACTAGAATCCCAAAACCTTGTCCCCGCTCACGTAAAACCTATCGAATTATATGGTTAATTTAATTTACTATGTCAATATCAGTCGAACTGTAGAATAAAAGTAATTTTTTTAACCTAAAATTAATAGTAGTTGATGGTACGTAAACGTGTTAATAACTAAATGTCACCATACCTTAAACGCATCTTCGTCGGTGAGGTCATCTCCAATATACACAGGAACAACATCTTCCGACTTTTCAAACCCTATTTTAATCAGACCAAAATATAAAGAATAAGCAGATATAACATTTCCCCCCTCAATAAATAGATATTATGATTGTGAGTTCTCTTCTCTCACCTAATGATTTTAGCAAAAAATTGAGAGCCTGGCCCTTGTCCCATTTGATCGTAGGACGGATTTCAAGCACCTGGTTTTACAAGGAAATAGATTAGTGATGGTTATTCTATTATTATTCAACATAAATATGCATATTTAGAACTGGTTTAACAAAGAAATAGATTAGCGATCAATTTTACCTTTCTACCTTGGGTTAGTTTCAGCTGTGGATAATCAATTAGAACTGATTTTACTTGTTCGGCTAATCCGGCCCATCTCTGTTAGAAACAAATAATGTACATAAACAAATAATTATTAGACACTTTATGGAAAGTAGCGTTGCTGGTAAATATCAGTAATGCGGTGCCCGCGATAACTATAATTATATAATACTGCTGGTGCTTGTTTTTTTTTTTAACTGCAGAGTGAAGTACATAAATTCATTTTTCAATAAATAAGACTGTTCTCTTTTCACTGCTTTTTGATCCTAAAAATGCCTCGTATATTCGTGACAAAAAAATGCCTCGTATATTATTTAACAATTGCTTTTTTTTTTGCGCAACACAATTGCTTTTCTTCTCTCAAAAAAGAGATAAATAAGACTGTTAAGTTTTTAATGTATTTTAGGTAAAAGAAATTAGCATTAAGCAATTTGGACAATTGTTCAAAGAAGAGACAAGTCTTGTTGTTTTAATCATCGTTTTTGTTCTTACTTTCTCATCAACACGTCGAAAATGTACGGACAGACAAAACTTGTTGTTCTCCACCATAGCCCCAGGGATCCATTTAGTCTTTTCCTCTAATATCTTATACACCTGATATTATATATAGGCAACGGTTAATATTTTAATTACTGTTTAACTTTCACTCTCCTTAATTCGATTATTTGTGTGAAGGGAAAAAAAACAATCTCAAAATGCACCTTCTCGATCGTGGGTACAAATTCACGAGCAGGTTGAAAGAGCACTCCTTGATTACTCTGTGACCATTTCACACCAAAAGAAAGAAATAAGTATTTTTAAAATCAAATCGATATTTTTATTGTGTATCAATATTTTCTGCATTGTTTTCTCACCTCGCCACCATAAGCATATTCGCTGGTCGGGCCTTCAATGTCCATGCCATGGCTTCCAGCGTAGTAAATCTCATCGAGTTTGACAAAACCACGAACCTGAAAATTAATACATAGTTAATATTAATATATAGACTTTGTCAAAAATACATTAATATATAGAGTATTATATGCGTTTTGAAAATATATTAAACCGTAGTTAAAAAATTAGTAAAAATGTAATGTACCTTATCAATGGATCTTCCAGTGACTATAGCAGTTGGGAAGTTTAGAGCCACATTCTTTACAACTTCTCGCATCTGTAAAAAAGTTGAAATTTATTATTAAAATCCAAAAATAATAATTAAACCACAAAAATAATTTAATTAACCATGGAACAGAATAAAAACCTCATGTGTTATGTAAGCTTTGTCAGGATCTTCAACTATGGGAGAGAGCGTCCCATCGTAATCAAGAAACATAACAATTTGTTTCCCTTTTGCAGCATTCACAATCTCATCAAACATATTTAAAGCCGATGGAAATCGAACCTAAACAAAGAAATACGAAACGATGATGAGATACCAAAATCTTGAAATGGGTAATCTAGATTCATGGACCATAGTATACATAGTTAACGTACGATCCAAGATGTTTTATGGTCGTTGTCTGACACAGAGTCACGTGAAGAGGGTCTGAGACGTGTAGGAGAAGAATCACGCATGGAATCGACCCAAGATGCAATCTTACCAGCACCAAGATTGTTCTTGTTGATGCTGTTGCTGTTTTTATCGGCTGCTTCGAGAAGCTCCAAGAACTTATGACGAGGAAAGGTAAAGTAAGTGGGAGGAGAAGAGAACAGGGGAGAGTTAGAGACAGTGATGGTTTTCGAACCCAAGATGGCTTTTCTGTCGGAGACGATGACATTCTGGTTCATCATATTTCTCACAAGTGTTGAGAACGAGAGGCGAGGCAGAAGTTAATAGAGATGTAAAGAGAACGAGAGAGTGTGAGGTGGAGGAAATGGGGAGGGGAAGAAGAGAAATTTATAAGGAGAAGTGTGAGAAGAAGAGTTATGTAATGAGAGAAAAGAATTTGGAAAAAACTTCATCTATCATTGGTGGCTCCCTATTTACCTTTTTGGCCACATTATGCTCCTCTCTCTTTCTCTATTTTTCAGCCTTTTAATTCTCTTTTTAAAACTCATTGTTAAATAATTAATTAAGTTTTATTTTCAGGAATCAGCTTTTTTTTGTTTTAATGCGAGCTATGTTATGAATGGTTATCTGCTTGATTAATTCTATTAGTTAGATTTACTTGAGTGTTGTTTTTGTTTAAAATAGATTATTGATTTAGCTTAATAGCAAGTAGCTAGTCAGGTAAAACTAAAAGTTTCCGTTGTAATACGCTGCAAAAACTGATTATGGCCGGTATATAGTTATATGGGTAGATAAACGATTAGATACCAAAAAAAAAAGGAAAAATGATAAGAGGTTAGCTGAATCTGTTGGAATGGTCAATTTATATGTTTTTCTAAAAATATTTTATTTTCCAAGTGTTTTGTGTTTTGAATATGAAGTCTTAGGGTAAAATATAATTCAATGAATGGAATGACTCACAAACGGCTGAAAATGTTTTATATTATGGAATGACTAACCTTATGCATTCAAGATTATACTCAATTCCTAGAATACACATCACCGTATTAATAAATCCAAAAATTTGATCAAAAACCATATCTCTACATAATCTCGGCAGATCATATCCGATTTATATTCGTAAATTTAAGAATCACGAAAAGGTTAAACTTCACCGAAAGCCATTTCAACACACTGAAAGACTTGTTCTTTTTAGATTTTTAACCTCTCGGTGGCCACTTCATAATGTAGTTTCATATATGTACACATCTGTCCTCATCAAACGTATATAAATATGTAATACAATTACACAACTAGAGTTTGAACTCGCACGTACTTGATATTGTTTTTATTTTATAATGTATAATTTGATATTATTATTAACGTTTTAAATATATGATTTACAGTGTTATATATTATATAATTCTATAATTTTATTGTTTACACTTATTCTTCATGATTAATATACAGTGATTTGTTTTATACCCATTACTTTTTTGAATTCTGTATAATACAATCTTAAATAATCAAAAGCACAATACAATTTGAAATAATCAAATACATAGTATATTTCAATATATATTTTCAATTTTTACAGTTTGTACACAATACATTTTTAAATTATTTAGTTATACTATAGATGGATATTTGTTTATGATAATTTATATTATCATGTTATATTTAAGAAAATATACATGAACATATATCATTTTTTATCTTGCGAAATTTTATAAGCAAATACATTGTTATGTTTAAATAATATCTACTCCATTAAAATTAATTTGTCATTAATATCTTTAATTGATTATTAAAATTTTGAATTTTTCTAGTAATATATTTTGTAAATAATACATGAACTAAATGTTAGTTATATATTATTATATTTTAATATAATCCTTTTTAGAACATATATTAATAATTTTAATTTTTGCATAAAATATTAGGTGCTTTACGAATTTAACTAGTTTTAGCGATGAATGATAAATTTATTCAAATCAAAGCATTTTTAAAATAGGTTAATCTACCTATTTAAAATTTTTTTCGTATTTAGAACACCTCTATTTTAATATAATATAGACTATAATGATATATTTATAAAAATAACATAATTTTATTTTCTTTGTTCTATGATAAAATTTAATTGACACTAATTATAATCATTTTATATTACTAATTATGAAATTAATTAATGGATTATTTTATAAAAAATATTTAAAATGTTTGGTAGGATTTTGTTAGATTTTTCTAACAGATTTTATTATAACTAAAAATAAAATTCAAATTAATTCTTAAATTGATTTATTATTAAAATCTTTATTAATTATTAAGATTTAATATAAATAATTAAAGATATCATATTAAGTAATTAATTAAATGATTCTATTACGACTTGTTAACAGTAGATAAAAAATATAACCCTAAATTAATAGATTAGGTAAATGTGTCTATATCAAAATTAATAGAAACGATGACATAATACATTTTTCTCTTATGAACTTGGGTTTTTTCTTCATTTAAAACTTGTTTTCGATGGGAGATTAAGAGGTCAAGTGTTATAAGAGAATGAAATCAGAATATTTCATCCTGAAAAATAACAAATGCTATTTTAATATATATTTTAGGGGTAAATATTAGGAGTAAATATATAGTATATCGAATTATTTAGTTTCCATTAAGTCTATTTCTATATTTAGTATACGTTTGGTTTTGTTTTTGTATGGAAAAGCAACACAATTCACTAATTAAAGACGCAGTAAATAAAATGAGCACACATAGTATGAAAGTGTATATATAGCTTGCATGTATATATGAGTTAAATTATATAGTAATGCAGCCAAGGATATGGCTATGACAAATTAAGGTTTAAATGTTGTCTTACGGTCTAGCCATCACATTATAATATATAACCTGCAAAAACCATAGCACACAGATGCGTTGGTTAACCAAACTAGAGGAAATGAAAATTCTTGTTTTGGGCACTTTAATAGGAATTTTTAAACATCTTTTAAAGTATAACTAAAACCCCAAAAGCAAAAAGAGTGGTGAACGCCCACAGGAACAAAAACGATCGCACCCAAATCTATCTAAGAATTTTGCGGTATTCAGCCAAAACTATTAGCTATAAACTCTACAGTTTTGTCATGTAATAAAAACCATTTAATAAAATTCTAAGTGCATAACTTTTCTCTTTCATTGGTTCTCATTGCAGATGCATGCCCATGTTCGCATTCTACGTACGGCTCCACTCATTATATACAAAGTAATACTATACGCGACGGTTGTTGTACTGCTTTTTAAATCATAATTAAATTACGTGTAATTGATGTTTGAATATAGTTTCATAACTAAAGACGACAAAATAGATGGAAAAAAAAAAAAGACGACAACATGGGTCAACATTCTTGACTTTTGTTACTTGAGAATCCACAAAGGGCACGAAACTATAAGCCCTTTAGATTTCCTGTTCCGACGGGGACAATAACCTAAGTATTTTATTATTTTTATTTTAATAAGTTAAGCTCCATTGTATTTTAGGTAATTTGTACACATAAACACAGTCACGAACACATGGACTGGAAGTTTCCGATCCTTTTCGTGCTGCTACCAAGACGTTGTGCGGTGTGGTTTGATTTATTTTACTTTATATTTGGCGGCGGTTAGAGAAAAGCTAACTTCGGCATAGTTGGGTTCATGAACTAAATCACCATAACCCAAAAGTTCATTTACCAAATTATATTTCCGACACGATATATATAATTTTCGATTTATGTGTCACCTTTCAAATATACCATTAATTTTCTATGTATAGTTCCATGTCCCTCTAAGAAAAAAATATGTTTTCAAAACCAATATTGTAAGCTGAACTAATACTAATAAGTCTGAGACTTTGTGATCGAATGATAAATAGATTGGTTTGGGAACTAACATATTTCAGACTCGATACACATGTTGCATAAAATTAAATTACAATTCATAGATGCTTACACAGATATGGACTCGTGTTTACAACTTATTTACATACCTGAAAAAATGGTCTATTAGTGGGAATTGCGTAAATAAGTATGTATACAACATTATACTCCATATATTTCATAATATAAAATTTTATGTTTTAGAAAAATTAAGAATTTTTATTTTCTTTGGTATCACTAAATTATAATTTAATACTAAATTATAATTTAATTTTTTTAAACCAATCATTAAAATTACTGTAAATTATAATTGGTTGAATAATTTTCAATAAAATCAAAACTAACAAAGAAATATCAAGAAAAATTTACATTTTGAAACATCAAAGGTCTTTAAAACATCATATATTATCAGAATGAATAATGTAAAACTTGAATCATGATTTTTTTGTTTGTTAAACTGTTTATACCATGATTCTTTTTGTGAAAACGAGAATGTTTATGTTGATATTTTCAACATATATTGTTAATGGTAGACATCCAACATGAACGTATGAACTTACAATGTAGATTCTCATAACATGAAAAATTGTTGTAAATTATTTAAGCCATTCGCAATTGGATTCTAATATATATGTATAAACAAGTACTAGAACATAGCAAACATCAAAAGAATAATAGGTAAACACGAAAATACATCAGAACTTACAAGTTTTATTATAAAATGAGTGAAAATTAGGAGAACTGCACTGATGTTATGAGCACTGTTGTTTGTTAATTAGTTAGATTTGGAATGGTACATTATGAACACAGAACACTAACAAGGATTACGTGTATGGTTTGCCAATTAATAGAGATTACAATATACAAGCGTATGAGTTTATCAAACGTTTAAATTGTTTCAAAATTTAGGGTTTTCGTCGGAAATAGATTCAAATGAAAAAACTTAGGCTGCTAAACCATTTGTGAAGAAATATAACTAATTTAAGGTGTAAGTTGATTAATTCATTTTTATTTATGAGATTTTAAATTTAGTTCGGGGTCCCCATTTCACAACGAGAACTTGGAATATCTTTTCCATTAAGGAAGACTTCGGTTTTCCAAAAAGAATTGCTCGCATGGTCGATGCAGGGTGGGCCTTTCTCTTCTATAACTCATTCTGATTTTCTTTTATTTTTCTTACTCTTATAGATAATAATTGATAAAATTTAAATAATATATAATTGATATTTCCTAATTTTACTTTATGGTTTTACTCTATGTTTTCCATTTTCACAACTTAACTTTTTTGTAACATTTTTCACAACTTAATAGTAACTATGTTTTCAAAAGAAAAATTCCAGAAAAATGGATTACATACATTTCGACTAATAGATGAAATGAGTTTTTTTTTAAACATTTTATTGGTCCCCACCGAGTCACAATAGTGAAACCACTGTTTTGATTATAACTCACTATAACTCACTGCCTTTTATTGTTTTAAATTTAAGATTTTATTCTTCTTTTTTTTTTTTTTTGAAAACAAAGATTTTATTCTTCTCTTCCAAGCTTATTAGCAGTTCCAAGCCGGCTCGGTTCTTTACATGTTTAAAAGGGGAGTTATATTAATATATGATGCATAACGAATTTGATAAATTGCCTGAACTTTCTAGACTTGGGAGAGATCTATGGATTAAGCGATGCCTTTAATTTTAGACTTTTCACTGATAAATCTCAACTCAAGTTTATTCGTATCAGAAAATTGGATTGGGAGAGTGACTTGTTCTAATATTGTAGTTGATAGAATCAAAATCTCTCTTTTTTTAATCGATATCATTGATTCATTATCTAGAAAAGTATACGAATATTATCGAAAATTGACGCTCTGGTTCTTACGGTTATAACCAAATATTAATGTAAACATGCGATGATTTTGTTATATCAGATTCGATTAAATACAATACTAATTCTTTTTTATTCTGCTTACAAATGCAAAATATGATTAACTCTCAAATTCAGCAAATGCACTGTTACGATGTTTTGATAGCAACAATATTTAAGTTTCTCTAAATTAGCCAAGGTAGTCACATTTTTTAAATTACTAGATTGTAAATCAGTATTTGGCTCATCTCCTACTATATACTCCCCGATGCTATCAAAAGAAAATTATTATAGAAGAAAAAAAACACTGAAGGAGCTCATTTGTATATTGTTCTTTTTTCCAAATGATCAATTCAATGTTAGTTCGATCGGTTGGTTTAAAATATATAATATCATCAATTAAAATGATATAGTGGTATCAATAATTAATATGTATTTGAGTAATGTGAACAATATTCGACACAAATCTTTTTACTTTGCTGGTAAACAACAACAAAAAACAACAATAAAATGTAAAAATTCAGATTTATTAATTTTATGTAATGTGAAGCAAACTTTGATACTGAGGCTTCCGAGAGACTTTTGAGTGTGTCGCAAGGAACTTTTGGAAAACACAACACAATTCAGGAAAATTGGGATTTTCAACATATATCGACAATTCAAAATTATGAAGTATAGCATGCTGAAAACCGCTGAATTTTACTATCGCCACGTTCGAGATGCTATTATGCGTTTATGTATGCCGCCAACTTTGAGTTTTTTTTTTTTGGTAATCAAACATACAAAGCCAACTTTGAGTTCACCATCAATGACAAGGTTTAATCTAAATACATGCATAGTTGCATACGATCAAATATTTTTAAACAACCAATTGAAATTTGTTGGGTAGAAAAGCAAAAGCATTTCTGCATGTATAGATTGTTATTGTTAAATATTCAACTAATTCATGCATGTATTAACTGTATGAATAGCTAGATACTCTTTGACTAATAGTGGCCGGTTCTATAGGAAATATGTACTAATTTATCAAGATAATTATTTTACTTTAATGGTTATGTAGCATGCACACAATTGAGTATTTTATTTGAGTAAGAAAATTAGAAAAACAAAATGTAAAGACATGTGAAGACACATGTAATTGGTATGGTACATAATTTTTTTATGAAAGATATAATTAACTATTAGAGTTAGGTCTGAATAGTGTTGCCAACTTATGACTTAAACCGACATGGAAACCCTTCTAGTGTTTTAGTGAATCAGAGTACAACACTAAACCACTATTGATATTTTCTGTTACTAAATACTTTTCGATTTATGTCAACCACCGAATTGGCCCCTATTAGCTTGTCCAACATACTGTATTTCTGAGTATGTATGTAACATATCCAATTACTTTTCAGTTTTTAACGTACATACTGGTTTCTAATTTTTTTAATTGTGCTATTAGATGTGTATATATTGTGTAACATGTTATAAGAAGTGTGTATATATACAGCATGTATAATAGGTGTGAACCATGGTGACTTAACAATACCAAACAGAAAACTTTTCCGAATGCACCATTGTATTGATTCTGTCTTATATAATATTTTTGGAATGAATGGTATTCAAAATCACGATTTAAGGTGATGAAGTTTCTACACAAAAACTGTCACGTCCCGGAGCTTTTTTTTTTTTTATTAGCCTCGTCCCAAGAAAACTGTTGTGCAATATATAAAAAGGACATCAAATCGTGAAGGTGAATCGCAATACGAAAGAGTATACATATATCATATTTGTTTATTCGATACTTTATAACTACAAATCTTATATTGCCAATATTTTTTTGTTGTATATGTATGTTCCCAATATCTGCCACGAACGGGTCGTTTTTGCTATGCTTATTTAAATGAGAATATCCGATAGGCAATCGTACTTTGAGCTCTTCTGTGGGGAGGCAAAGAAATATATTATCTTTCCCATAAATTATACAGTTGTTGACAAAAATAGTTAGGATAGATTAATTAGCTTATCAAATTTTCGATTTATTAATTAGTGGATACATTTGTCCATTTTACGGAACACACTAAGCTCTTTGTCATACCTAATTAAATTTTTATCCTTACTACAAAAGTCTATCATGTAACGTCAAAATCTTCACCAAATACTTTGATAGGTTACTTTATAAAAAGTCCATAAATTATAAATTATTTTGTTAATCTGGACTCTGTTTTTCTATAGTAGTGTATATATATAACTTTTTAAAAAATAGAATATATAACTTAACTTTTGAGGAGAACTCATCCTTTTTAAAATGCATGAATCCACATAACTTTATCAAACATAGACAAGATGTGATAGTTCATTAAGGAGGGACTCTTTTTTACTCTTTTACGTAGATTGGAGTTCATGTGCTCATATGTTCTACAAATCTTTGGCTTATGAAAAAATAAGACATTATACTTTGAATAAATAGGGAAAGACTAACGAGTAAAGCTGAAAGATTAATGGAAAGAGGCTTGGGATCCGGTGACTTGTTTGTTACTTTTGCCCAATAACTAAGGGGTTTTATTGCTAATTTCGTCAGGACCACAATAAGCCCACTAAACGCCCATCTTAGGACTCACTAAAACATATTTTGCGTCGTGAAATATCGGCCTTGTGAATTGTGATACATCTTAGGACCCACAACAAGCCCACTTAAAGCCGAAATTTTGTTTTTATTTTTTCCCGGAACAAAGCGAGTTTAGTGGACCAAACGACTAGGCATGGCATTCGGCTATTGGATGGGGTATTTAGGATATAAAAATATTGGTACCGATCGAATAATTCTAGAGCTTGCATCGGATTCGGTTTGGTACTAGTCGGATCCGGATATTTTCGGGTATATCTGAGTTAACCAAAAAAATTTCGATTCCGATTCAAATTGACTTATTATAATCCAAAAGAATAGAAAAATAACACATTTATCCAAAATACTCGGTTCGGTTTTGGTTTTTATGAAAAAATAACCAAAAAGATCCAAAAGAATAGAAAAATAACCCATTTATCCAAAATACTCGGTTCGGTTTTGGTTTTTATCAAAAAATAACCAAAAATATCCAAAATATCTGATTTATCTGATTTATCCAAAATAATTAATATATTTAAAATTTGAATTATAATTTTAATATTTGAATCAACATAAATATTAGTATAACTAATATTTCTATATAAAATAGAGAAATTCCATAGGATAACTTTTTTTAGTGCATTTAAAAAAAAAGCTCTTAAATAGGAAAATGACCACAAAAAGTTTTATTAAAAACTAAATATACATTTATATTTTGGGTTAACTAATCTAGAATTATGGTTTAGAATTGAGGGATGGGGTTTTAAATTTTTTTAAAAAAATTCAAAATAAAAAGATGCTATTTTTTAATCATTTTTATAGAGTTATTTTGTCGACAAAAATTGAAAAGAGATATTTGAGAGAATTACCCTATATAATATTTATATTTCAGATATATTTTTGGATACCCGTAATTTTTTTATTCGGTTCAGATTCAGATCCGGTTCTTGAGATATAGGAATTTATGTACCATTCGGATATCTACGTCGGAACAGATTTCGGTTTGGTACTTTAAAATTTGGAATTCCGTTCGGAACTCCAATCCGTATAATAATTTGCCCAGGCCTACAGATAACGATTAGATTACAATCAAATGATCAAATTACATTGGGCAGTCAACCAAATAAGTTTCCATATTATGCTAACAAGATGGGCCTTTAGAATAATTATGCTTAAATTCTATTATCGGGCTAGTAACACATAAAGCCCATTAACCTCAGAAGTATTAAAAAAATGTACATAGAAAGCATACATAAACCACACCATAACCCATATACGAATACGACGCTCGTATTTAAACAAATATATAAAAGTATTCACTAGATCGTGAAAAAAAACCAAAGCCTTGTTGGTGGCAATGGCTGGCGTGATGAACAGATTGAAGAGCTTAGATGCTTACCCCAAGATCAACGACGACTTCTACAGCCGCACACTCTCCGGCGGCTTGATCACGCTAGCTTCCTCCCTCGTCATGCTCATCCTCTTCTTCTCCGAGCTTCGTAAGCTTCTTTTTTTATTCAAATCTCAGTTTTGTGACAGTACCCATGAATAAAGTTTGAATCTTGGCTCAGGACTTTATCTCCATCCCGTTACTGAGTCTCAGCTCCGTGTCGACACATCAAGAGGAGAGAAGCTACGCATCAATGTTAGTACACTTTTAGATTGGAAGTTTCTATCTTTAGAAAGATGACTTTCTATTTTTTTGTTTAATTTGCAGTTTGATGTGACTTTCCCTGCTCTTGCTTGCTCCATTATAAGTCTTGATTCGATGGATATTAGTGGAGAGCAGCATCTAGATGTGGTATGTTGTTTTGTTTAGTTTAGTTTTTTTAATAAAAAGTCATTGATGTGTTTGAGTTGTTTTGGTTATTTGAGTTGTAGAGGCATGATATATCTAAGAGGAGGTTAGATGCTTATGGGAATGTTATTGAGACGAGACAAGATGGGATTGGTCATACAAAGGTTAGAAGTCTTTTTAAGGATTGGGAAAGATTTCGTTTTTTTTTTTAATTATGTGATTTTTTTTTTTTTGGTTCTTTTAGATTGAAAATCCATTGCAAAAACATGGTGGGAGGCTAGAGCATAATGAAACTTATTGTGGTTCCTGTTATGGAGCTGAATCTGTAAGTTTGTTTCCTACCTCTCTTTGCTTCTGGTATATTTGGAATCTCATTCTTAATGCTTTTGCAGTCAGATGATGAGTGTTGTAACTCTTGTGAGGAAGTTCGCGAAGCTTATAGAAAGAAAGGTTGGGCCATGACTGACCCTGAGATCATTGACCAGGTGTGGTGGCTTTGCTTCATAATGTATAGGTGGTAACTAGACTCTTTGTAGAGGATGGATTATTGTTTTACATTTTATATATATTTTAGATGATTTAGTTGTAATGATATGGTAACCAGACGGTAGAGGACTAACGTGACTAGACGGATTATTGATTTATTTTATATATATTCTAGATGATCTAGTTGTAATAATATGGTAACTAGACGTTTGTAGAGAGCTAGCGACTAGATGGATTATTGATTTATTTTATATATATTTTAGATGATTTAGTTGTAATGATATGGTAACTAGACAGTAGAGGACTACTGACTAGACGGATTATTGATTTATTTTATATATATTCTAGATGATCTAGTTGTAATGATATGGTAACTAGACGCTTCGTAGAGGGCTAGCGGCTATTATGGATTATTGATTTATTTTGGAGATATTCTAGATGATCTTGTTTGTTTGTGTCAGTGTAAAAGAGAAGCTTATGTGCAAAGGGTTAAGGAGGAGGAAGGTGAAGGCTGTAATATATTCGGTTTCTTGGAAGTTAATAAAGTGGCTGGGAGTTTTCATTTCGTTCCTGGGAAAACTTTTCGTCATTCTGGCTTTCATTTACAAGATCTGTTAGTGTTCCAAGGAGATAGTTACAATGTAAGTAGTGAATAACCATTTTTCGTTTATATAACTTTGTTATTATGATGTGTGTCTGACCCATTGTTGCACTAGATAAGCCACAAGGTTAACAGGCTGACCTTTGGTGAACGTTTCCCTGGTGTAGTGAATCCCTTAGATGGGTAAACATCTCTTCTTGTGACTCAGTTTTCAAAAATCATCTTAGCTTTCTGAAACTTAGTCTTGGTTTCTTAGTGTGCAGTGGACTCAAGAGACATTGAATGGCATGTATCAGTATTTCATCAAGGTTTGTCTCTACACAGCCATCTCCACGTTTTGTTATGTTGGGATGATTATAGATTTGATTGGTGTTTCTGTTTCTTTGACTCTGGATTGCAGGTTGTACCTACTGAGTACACAGATGTTAGAGGCCATGTTATTCAGTCAAACCAGGTTAGGAAACTTCCTCTTAAATCAGAGCCTCTGACTTGGCTGTAACTTTTTTTAGTATTAATTGGGGTTTGTGGTTTGGTACTTTTGCAGTTCTCTGTGACAGAGCACTTCGAGAAAACGGAAGCAGGACGCACGCAGTCACTGCCTGGTGTTTTCTTTTTCTATGATCTTTCTCCAATTAAGGTATTTCGGAATCAGACACTGGTGTGTATACTTGTATTCATCATTTAATTTTTGAGTGTTGTTGTCAGGTGATTTTTACAGAGCAGCATGTGGAGTTCTTGCACTTCCTCACCAATGTTTGCGCTATAGTAGGAGGTGTGACTGATCTCTCTCTTTCTTATTCAATCAAATGTACTTTCTTTATACATGTTAGAATCATTAAATGTAACAAATGTTGGTTTATTGTTTGTAAACTGTAGGCATTTTTACAGTTTCTGGAATCATTGATTCATTTGTATACCATGGACAACGGGCGATAAAGAAAAAGATGGAGATTGGTAAATTCGGCTGAGTTATATAAAACCATTGTATCAGGAACAAGCGGAGCAAGAAGCTCAAGTTTAGAAGTGTTGTAAAATTATTTTTGTAAACCAGTACTCTTTTTCATTCAAACTCATGATTACCACTTTAAATTGTTCATAGTTGACTATGTTTCTCTCTTTAATGCGAGTGTCTTTGTATTAGATTCAGAATCAATACTCAAATATGTACTATTGGTTTAAGTTGTCAACACAATCATTGAATTATTCGTCTAAGTTGAAATCTAAAACTAATTGAGGATGGATACAACTACTCACATAATAATGGTGTTAGAGAATTCAATGCGATGTTTTAAAAGTTCAGCTACTTTTTGTACAAAATATGGTTGGGAAATAGAAGAGAAATGGAGTGTGAACATAATCTTTGGTGGGCTCATTTGGCGTTGTGTTTCTTTCAAACTTTCCATCTTTATGCTTTACTTTGCGTAATTTGGAATTCTCCTCTTATAATATTTCTACTTGTAATATATCTAGGGGTATTGAAATGAGAGTTTTAGATGATTTGTGTCAAAATGACAAATCCACTGTTATTTAAAGATGAATTTTAAAAACTCATTTAAAATCTAGTGTTATTAAACTTGA
This sequence comes from Brassica napus, assembly GCF_020379485.1. Lineage (NCBI taxonomy): Eukaryota > Viridiplantae > Streptophyta > Magnoliopsida > Brassicales > Brassicaceae > Brassica > Brassica napus. Next base: position 47,015,659 of record NC_063449.1, on the reverse strand, counting down.
CATTTTATAAAGTACTCTGAAATCCACTGTTATTGAAAATATTTTAAGTTGTGGAGTTTTAAAGTTTTCAAGTGATTTTAGAGTGTTTGGATAGAGTTTCTTAGTTAAAAAAAAATAAAACTCAAATCTCATGGTTTTAGGTGATATTCTACAATAGTTTAACAAAAATCATTTTATTCTCTGCAATTTTTTAAAATCATCTAAAACCTCATTAAAAGTCAAATCACCTCAAATTTTAGATTGAATACATCCTCGCTGAGAGGATGCATAGATTCTTCTGCAGATAATTTGAAATATTTACAGAGAATAAACTTTTAGAAAAAATACATGGACAAACGTTCAAATTTGGTTGACGTGCCATCGCATAAACGATATGAGCTTATTGTTCTTGTTCATAAAGATAGTTTGAAAACTGAGTATTATAGTTTTCTTTTCATTACAAACAAACCTAGATTTATAAAAAAAAATTGACAAAAAATTGACATTTTTGCATAGTTGAGTAAAATAAGAAAATGATTTTTTTATGATATAGTTTGAATATTTAACTTTAGTTTATAGATAACTATTATATTATTCGATTTTAGATTATATCTTGAGATTTTCTTTGGTTCTTTACGTCCGTATAAAAAAAATTAAACATAGTTCTGAATACTTGATAGTACCAACATATTAGTCCAAAACTCTCGTGCTCTGTTACAATATCACTTGCACCCATTTTCTTCTTCTTTTTTGGTGTTTTCCTTTTATTTCTTCGAGTCACCCACCCACTGGTGTACTGGCAGAAATACATATCTAACTTTTTTATAAAAATGTGTGATGAAGATTCGATCATTTTATCTGCCGACTTTGTCTTTTTCTACTTCACTATAGTTCGAATTATTGGTTTTCTTGAATGTAATAATAATAAGTGAATAAAATGATAGAAGATGCTGCACGAAAGTTGCGGCATGGCCGGTCACATCTAGCAACACGCGAAGCTTCACCACTTGTGAATTGTAACGGATAAGAATCATACATAGTTGACATTGATTTCTACTTACAAAGGTTCATCTCCAACGGGACAAACTCCAAAAAATGAAACGTGGAAGGTGGTGAATTATACGTTATGTGGATTGTTGTAGATTCCATTCCGCATATAAACACTTGTCAAACATGCAAGAACACGTTATTGGCATAATCAAACCGCTGCGCTACCTATTCTATGCAAACTACATACTTAGTTGAATAATTCTTCAAAAGTTTTCCCAGTTGACAGTTATGCGGTTTTAACACTTCTTGCAAACATTAGTGGTTCGTATATATTGAGGATGTAAAATATGAATGGGAACTTTCGTACCAGTTCGACTAATATGATTTATTTGTGGGTGATAACAAAAATCACTAGCCAACATCAAACATACATTTAGATTTATCTTCGTCGATTGTGAGTTAAGCGAACGAAACATCGTGAATTTGTTTTTAGTCAGTATTATTTTAGTACACTTGTTACATGTTCAGTAAAAACTGCCTTTGAATCGTAATGAAAGCATTAGCACACAAAATCCTTTAACGTTAATTTTTGGGCTAAAGATTGTTCAGTTTCAAATAGCTAAAACATATGAAAGCCTTGGTTAAAAAAAAATAGCTTAAACATAAGAGTATTTGGTGTGATCCAGTTGACATTTTGAATCATGCAAGCAACAGCCAATTTTTTAAAAAGACTAAATCGTATGTTTACACCATCCCCATGGAGCATATTGTCATTAACTAAAACATCGCACGGTTTGTCTAAAATGTTACTGCCTTTGTAAGATGAGTATGTAAATAAGGTAATGTGCATGATTTCATTTTACTAGAAAATTAAACTAAAAACATCGCATTAAGATATAGAAAAAGCTAGAGATTACATAGACGAAAAAAGAAAAAAGAAAATTACATAAAATGAACTCTGTGGCATGGTCGAAGCATGACAAAAAACCGCAGCTGGACCGACACAGAGGACTAATACAAACACAATATTAACATACCCCACTAATCATAAACATAATTACTCTATGAGCCTCTCCATGTAATTTCCAAAAACTCCATTACAGGCGGCTCCTAAAATTCCTATTTTACCCATATTCTTACCGGACCAAACTATTACACGAACTGATCAAGACAGGTGATCAAGACAGGATCGAATCCCAATCTATCTCGTACGACGGATACTTCTCCAACGAGAACGTCTCGTTCCACTGCGGCAGCTCCTCCGTGTCGGCGAACGTTAAGTCCGACAACGGCGAAGAACCGGCGGACTCAACGAACTCCGTCACCGGCGGAGATCCACCGACCGAGTTCGAGTTATCCTCCGCCTTAACTTTCTCCGGCGATGAAACCGTCTTCGAGGCACGTTTCTTCGATGCTTTCGTCGTAGTTTTGCCCTGTTTCTCCGCCTCCGCCATGCTCTGACAAATAGCTTCGAGCTTGGCGTCGACGGTGGAGTGAAGCGGTTTGTACTCGCCGAACTCGCCTCCGATGTGGGACCCATTGTGACGCAGGTTAGGGAAGTTAAGCCGGGCGAAATCGCCGCGCAGCTTATACGCCGCCTTGTCGTAGGCCAACGCAGCTTCCTCCGCCGTGTCGAACGTCCCAAGCCAGAGACGGGTACGGTTCCTCGGCAAACGGATCTCCGCCACCCATTTCCCCCAGTGACGCTGCCTCACGCCTCTGTACAGCTTCGTCGGCTTGGCCGGAGCACCATAGGCGAAACAAGATCCGGTGGCACCGGTCTGCTTCATCAGTAACGGCTTAGGGCTGAGAAGGTTCGAGAAGGTGTTGTTGTGGCTCTGATGGTGCATGGGAGGAAGAGGATGAGTTTGGCTGGTAGAGAGGTGGTTTAGCCCGGTTAATGACCCGGTTTGGTGAAGATCCGACCCGTAAGTAAACGGTTGGGTCATGAACGTTGAATAGTCTTCCGGGTAGTAAGCGGGGAAGGTAGGTAGAGAAGGAGGAAACGCAGACGCTGTGGGTTGAATAAACGCAGACGCGGGATAAGGAGAAGAATTGGAAACGCTACTTATATAAGGTACTAGCGCTTCCATGAGTTCACCACCACCAAACGAATCTGGCTGTTGAAACGTTATGCTATTGTACATATTCATAGCAGCTTCCATTATGATTTAAATTTTTTTTAAAGAGAGATAAAATTGAATCCGAAAATATACACCTGGTTCTTATCAAAAGTAAAGAACAGGTTTTTTTCAAGAAGATTCAAGAAAATAAAAATGGATCGAAAAGGTTTGAAATAAGCAACCTTGTTTAGATCCAATAGGAGGGAACAAAAAATAACCCTCCACTAAATCTACGAAAAATGAAAAAGAAAATTTAGAAGAAAAATCTTTCAATTAAATGTGCAGATATAAAACACAGTTTCATAATTAAAACCATTCAAACATAAATAAACCCGGAAACCGATTTTTCTTTTTGAAAGAAGCAGGATCAAATGAGAAAAACAATGGCAATTTTTAGCTAATATTTTTTTTTTGTGGGGGAGGGCACTCAGTTTTTTTTGTAGTGAATTTACTCTCAGCCTCACCGATGGATGCTCTACCTTCAGCAGCTTGGCTCTCGTTATATAGTGGACGTTGCTTCCTCACACTATTTTTCATTTTTTATTCGTATTATCTTCGTTTTATGCATTTTATTATTTTCGATATTTCCCACTTTCCTGAAAAATGATATTCTGGAGAAAATATAAGATTAAAAATAAAACTTTGTAACCCACCGAAAACTTCTGGTTAAAGTTACCGCATACCGCACTGCTCTTCATGATCTCTCCCCTTCGTTGTACTTAACCTATAGTTTAGAGTTATAATTCGGTTTGTTTGACAAAAAAAAAGTTACCGCATACCGTGAACAGAATAATCACTAAAGAATTCGCAAGTTGAATCATTTAAAAACAACTAAATAATAAATAAAAATTACTATTCTAATATGATTAAAATTTCGATAACTTTTTACATTTCTTATGTTTTGGTATATTTTGAAAACGTGAAAATAACATTATACCATAAATCATTGATTTGACATTGTATACTATTCATGAATAGAAACTTTTGCAATTTGCATAATGAATTATTTTGTTTTTGCCGTAAACTTTACGGTGGTGTGCATGTACAGTAAAGGTCGTTGATTAATTTTGAAAGTGCTATTCGGTGGGAAAAAAACCTTAAACAAATGCTATGATATGATTAATCTTTTTTATTTTCACGAGCAGATATATAACTTTATAATAACCTTCTAATATCTAATTTTTCGACTGAATTCGAAGATCGAATACAGGTAAATTTAAGTTAAAAAAAAAAAATACAGGTAAATTTGTTTTACGTAGCATGTGACTTGTAGAGAAATGACATGCAGCCAATGGATGGATGACGCGTTAATATTAGTAATTTTTGTCTGATTACTTTTCTAAGACACGTGTCGAAGTACCGTTTGTGAAATGCTTAGTCAATAGTCATACCTGTTTTTGTTGACCTTTCTGGGCTTGTGTTCGCAGTTTACTGTCCGCGCTCCGCAGCTTAGTTATCGGCTTTGACCTACTGGTAAGACTGATATTTAATCTTACCAACTGATATTAACCCGTTTGAAACTTGAAAACTTTTATGTTAAACATCTCATACTGAAACAACCTTATATTATCTTTCTGTTAACATGATTCATATGTCTTATCTTTATCATTTTAGATTTAGACACACATATTAAAAATATATTTAATTTTGCATATTTTCTATATAAAAACATCATTATCCATATACCTAATCATATTTCAACTAATTATAAAATAAATTGAAAAATAAAGTTAATAAATTCTGCATTGAAATGCTAAAACGACACTTATTTTGCAACGAAATTTTTTTTCTACGACGACACTTAATACGAACCAAATGGAGTATTCAGCATGTAATTTTGTGAAGGTAAGATAAATTAATGGTGCTTTGACAATAAATAATTGGTTGGTCATAATGATAAGGAAGAGATAAGAATGAGGTGGTAAGTGACGGCAGAGGGGCTGCTTTCAAAACAGTTTTGATATTCTTATCAATGGATCACCTAATTGCTCCTCACCCTTCTCTATTTTATTACATTCCTATTAGTGGAGATAAAGAGAGACAATTGTTTAAAAACAAAACTTACTCTTGGTTCAAAGTCAACTATTTGAGAACTCTTTTACAAAAAAAAATCTATTTGAGAACTTAGCAAGCAATCAATATATAAACTAGACTACAAACAATAATTTCGCAGATATAATGCAAAACATTAAATTATATCTGTGAAGTGTTGATTCATCTGCGGGCGTGAGTTCTTTCACTGAGATTAATTTACAACTAGATTAAGATTTGCACTTTGCGCGGAATAAACATTATATATATAAATTATTTTATGTATTATATGTTTTTACATATTATGAAATAATAAATATATATTGAATAATTAAAAGTCAGTAACTATTACATATATAATTAAATTGGTGCGAACGTATAAATCAATTTTATTAATCCAAACAATTTTTTATAAAATTTTGATAGGATATGTAATTAAATTTAAATGATATTAACATACATATTTAAATGATATTAACATACATAGTATATTTTTAATATTTTTAATGATGCTTTCTACTCATATGTGTTTTTGATCATGTGTATCTTTAATAGCAAAAACTTTAAATTACTGATAACACAATTTTCATTGTGCGATTAGTAATTTTAGTAATTTATAATTTAAAAAAATTTATCAATGTTAGTTCAAAACTTTTATCAAAAAAAAATTATTCAAAGTAAAATTTTAAATTAAAATATTTATTTATTCAATATGGTTTATAGTTTAATTTAGAATGATATATATACATATATATTTTAAATCTTAATGATTAATTAAATTAAACTTTTATTTATATGATTTTGTAATCATTTTTATTTTGTCATAACAAAAATTTTAAACCATGGATCGCAAAATTTGAATGTGAGACTTTTAACAGTTTTAGTAATTTATAGTCGTTTTTTAAAATTCAAAATATAACATATAAAGAAAAATCTAAATTTTTATAATATTGTTATTGTGATTTTTTTAAATTATTTTAATAGTTTAAAATTAAACAAATTTGATAGAAGATACATTATTTTTTTATCAGATCTTTATTATTCAAAATCATTAATTGTCATATATACTTTAGCTACATTAGACAATTCTGTAATCTTTATTTAAGGAAATAATAAATGATATTAATAATGAATTTATGATTAGTTTAATAAAAAATTTATTATATAATTAGATGGACCAACATATTTCTCTAATAATTCTAAAAATCATTTCAGTGATGACATGTGGCTACAAAAATAAGTCGTAATGTTTCACGAATAATATATAGGGGATAGAATTTCCCATTTCTGACTCTGTAGCATTAACTTGTAATCACCACGAATTGTCTACGGAACTAGCCAAACGAAATGTGGTTCAAAATTCAAATATAGATGCCGTATTATAAATAATATATGGAATTAAGAATAATATCATAAGACGTCGATCGTGATATAGATTAACATCACTATTGAATTTTTAAAAAATGTGGTTTAGACGCATGCAATAATCACGATGGTTATAATGGGTGGTTTAGACTTTAATTAGTTGATATAAAAAATTTCAAAAATATTAGGAAGTCTCTAGAGCGTTAGAGATGGATTGGCGGAGAACTCAACCATTATCATCGCTATATTATATCACCAATTTTATATTACATTCCTCCATTTTCTAGCAAAAGTCTGAACCTTTCGCCATCTTATCTTGTTGTGTATTTACTGTATTTTATTCCCAGCCGCATTTTTTCCGAACAACTCGAGTTTATCGCTACATATTATTATCCAAGCTCTGAACAAATGCCCGACCACACGAAAAAAAAAAACTAAGATAAACTCGTGCAATGTCCGTGGTTAACTTTTTGAATGTACTTAGAATACGATTAATTACCTGGACGGATAGTTATACATTTATAACAGTTTTATCTTGGTCAAGGATCATGTTGATAAACTGCATGCACAATATACGCGATACGTAACGTCTAGCTAGTAATTTGCATTGCATTAAAAAAAAAAGTACATGCTTTTATTTACGCAAACTTTAGAAAATTATCTGCTACTCCATATTGAAGTACACGAGAAAAATAAACACCGCTTGTTTTTTTTTTTTTTTTTTTTTGAACTAGCTAGTGAGTGGCCTCTATAATATACTTGTATATAAGTTACTAGGATAAGACTTGCGTCTTGCGCATGGTGAATTTATTTGTATATATTTCGATAGTTTCTTTTATATATTTGATCTTTTTATTTTTATATATATAATACTTTTTTGTTGTTATTATATAATTTTTTTCTGATGGATCGAATCAGTTTTTATTAAAAACAATGGAACAAAACTATAATTAATACATCATGGGTTGATCGGATTGGACATTAAACAAATTATAACATAAAAACCTTATTTTTTCATCGAACACATTCTTGAAAAAAGTGAACAGTATTGTTTTCACAGTTGAATTATTTTGACTTTTATCTTCCATATGGTTTTGAAAGCTTTCAAATCAACCATCGAATTGATACATGTCATTTTAATGTTTTTTAGTCGTATACTTAAGGAAAGCTTACATTTTTGTAATTTAAAGTCGTTTTAAAAAATTCAAATATAACATATAAGAAAAAATCTAACATATAAGAAAAATATAACATATAAGGTGTCCTCATTTTTGTATTTTAAAGTCGTTTTAAAAAAAATATATAACATATAAGGTTTCCTCATTTTTGTAATTTAAAGTCATTTTAAAAAATTCAAAATATAACATATAAGAAAAAATCTAATTTTTTTATTATATGGTTAATGTGATTGTTTATTTTTTTAATAATATAAAATTAAACAAAATGAAGAAGGATGCAAAAATTGTTATCAAATCTTTATTATTTATAATCATTAATTGTCATATATATGTAAATCATATTAGGTAATTTCGTAGCTTTTATTTTGGGAAAGAATACACACTTCTTATATTTTAGGTTAATATAATGTTCTCTAGTGTACATTAAACAAATTATGACATAAAAACTTTATTTTTTTCCTCGAACACATTTTTGAAAAAGTGAACAGTATTGTTTTCACAGTTAAATTATTTTGACTTTTATCTTACATATTGTTTTGAACGCTTTCAAATCAACCATCAAACTGATACATGTCCTTTTTTTTAACACAAAACTGATACATGTCATTTTAATATTTTTAGTCGTATATTTAAGGAAAACTTACATTTTTGTAATTTAAAGTCGTTTTAAAAAATTCAAATATAACATATAAGAAAAAATCTAACATATAAGAAAAATATAACATATAAGTTGTCCTCATTTTTGTATTTTAAAGTCGTTTAAAAAAAATATATAACATATAAGGTTTCCTCATTTTTGTAATTTAAAGTCATTTTAAAAAATTCAAAATATAACATATAAGAAAAAATATATTTTTTTTATTATATGGTTAATGTGATTATTTATTTTTTTTAATAATATAAAATTAAACAAAATGAAGAAGGATGCAAAAATTGTTATCAAATCTTTATTATTTATAATCAATTAATTGTCATATATATGTAAATCATATTAGGTAATTTCATAGCTTTTATTTTGAGAAAGAATACACACTTCTTATATTTTAAGTTAATATAATGTTCTCTAGTGTACATTAAACAAATTATGACATAAAAACTTTATTTTTTTCCTCGAACACATTTTTGAAAAAGTGAACAGTATTGTTTTCACAGTTAAATTATTTTGACTTTTATCTTACATATGGTTTTGAAAGCTTTCAAATCAACAATCAAACTGATACATGTCTTATTTTTTTTTTGAACACAAAACTGATACATGTCATTTTAATGTTTTTAGTCGTATACTTAAGGAAAACTTACATTTTTATAATTTAAAATCGTTTTAAAAAATTTAAAATATAACATATAAGAAAAAAATCTAACATATAAGAAAAATATAACATATAAGTTGTCCTCATTTTTGTATTTTAAAGTCGTTTTAAAAAAAAAAAATAACATATAAGGTTTCCTCATTTTTGTAATTTAAAGTCATTTTAAAAAGTTCAAAATATAACATATAAGAAAAAATCTAATTTTTTATTATGGTTAATGTGATTTTTTATTTTTTTAATAATATAAAATTAAATAAAAATGAAGAGGGATGCAAAAATTGTTATCAAATCTTTATTATTCATAATCATTAATTGTCATATATATGTAAATCATATTAGGTAATTCTGTAGCTTTCATTTAAGAAAATAATACACACTTCTTACATTTTAGGTTAATACTAGTGGACATTAAACAAATTATGACATAAAAACTTTATTTTTTTCATCAAACACATTATTGAAAAAAATGAACAGTATTGTTTTCACAGTTAAATTATTTTAACTTTTATCTTCCATATGGTTTTGAAAGTTTTCAAATCAACCATCGAATTGATACATGTCATTTTAATGTTTTTAGTCGTATACTTAAGGAAAACTTACATTTTTTTAATTTAAAGTCGTTTTTAAAAAAAATCAAAATATAACATATAAGAAAATTTTAACATACAAGAAAAATATACCATATAAGATGTCATCATTTTTGTATTTTAAAGTCATTTAAAAAAAATATAACATATAAGGTTTCTTCATTTTTGTAATTTTAAAGTCATTTTAAAAAATTCAAAATATAACATATAAGAAAAAATCTAATTTTTTTTATTATATGGTTAATGTGATTGTTTAATTTTTTTAATAATATAAATTTAAACAAAAATGAAGAAGGATGCAAAAATTGTTATTAAATCTTTATTATTCATAATCATTAATTACCATATATATATATAAATCATATTAGGTAATTCCGTAGTTTTTATTTAAGGAAAGAATACACACTTCATATATTTTAGGTTAATATAATGTTCTCTAGTGTTATATAATTATGGAATAATGTGACACCATTAGATTAAACTATACTTTATATTAGATGCTCTAGAATTCTTTGAAATGGAATTTAGAAGGCATTTAGAGTGTCACCTAGGATTTGAAGTTTTTTTTTTAATTAATGTAAAATTAAGGTTCTAATTTTTCAAATGCTTCTCAGTTAATATACTAGGGATATTGTTAGTTGACAAAAAAAAAGAAGTTATATTGTTTGTATACTATTAAAAGTCAGCATGGAAGACGCGACGCATGTGAGAAGCACGTGGTCTTTGAACATGTGAGCGGTTTGCGGCGGAAGAAGCTTGAGATTCACGGTGGACTAAAACAGCGGCGGATCTGCGCGCCAAATAAGTATGCAGCTTTTATAATAGTGAGCATAAATGCTAAGCAATCCTCGTGATAAAATGGAAGCAAGATTTGAGGCTGCTTAAGAAAATTGTTGAATGGGCTAATGGCATCGAATGTATTGTCTGAATAGTCAACTGCATAATGCACCCTCTAATCTAATTAGTTGGCAGCTTCTTAAATGCACATGTTCATGTGTGAGACAAAATGTTTCAGTCTTCTTATTTTTCCGTGACCCATAGTTTCATCTAACTAATTGCATACATCTGTGATATAATTAATTATTCACGACTATATGCACTTTCAAGTTTCACGGGCTCTTACATTTTGTTTTGTTCAATAACTCGACTTTCCATAATCCTTTAAATGATCTGTACTACACGGTATTCTTCTTAGTCTTAACTCTTACGCAGTCTCGTATAATACGCAGCACGTACATATCAGGAAACATGCCACACTGTAATGAAAATATGTTATCTAAAAAACTGGAGAATAATATTTCATATTAACCTCAACACTAAAGCCAACACAAAAGATTCATCGTAACATTTTGGGCGAGTACAAAAATATTTAAATAACATATGACACATCAGGTTCATCCACACACATGAGAATTAATACTCTTTATGTATCTGAAAAATTAAGAGATCCTAAACACGTAATACACGGAATAGCTTCAAAAGATCCTTCGTAATACACGCGACAGCTTTCGTCGACCTCGAAGTTCCAAAATATAAGTTAAGAAGAAAACTATAGGAATATAGGATAAAAGTAAAAAAAAAAAGTAGTAGAATCCAATAACACCAGTGGCATGGATTGCGCGTGGCCCATAATCTCATCGTTACTTTGAAAAGTATATTTTTCCAATTTCAACAAAGTTCTCTTCTTCACGCGGTTTCCGTCACACACTCCTCGTTTCAAGACTTTTTAAATCTAACAATTTGACCCCAAAAAAAAAATCTAACAGTCGTATGCCACGTGTTCTAACCAATGGCTCAGATTTTGCCGTCATCTAACTTAGCTGTATGGTCATCGTGAACTGTGCGACCTACCTCCACAGGCATGATTAACTCCGGTCTCTTGACTGAAACTCTTATTTTCAGCTAAAAGACATTTTTAATTTTTCTTAGATTTTAACTAAGAAAAACTAAGAACCATCGCTTAAATAAGAAATTTAAGAACCGTCTCTTAGCCGAAAAATGTAAAAAAAAAATGTCAAAACATAAGTTAAGAACCTCGAGAGACCGGTCTAAGTGCATGATTAACCACGGTCTCTTAGCCGGGGTTCTTAACTCATGATTTGATATTTTTTTTATATTTTTTTAACTTTTCGGCTGAGAGACGGTTTTTAGAGCATGATTAACCGAGGTTCTTAATTTGAAGTTCTTAACTCATGATTTGACATTTTTTTTACATTTTTCGGCTAAAAGCCAGATCTTATATCTCTTATTTAAGAGTTAAGAACTCCACCCTAAGAATATGGATTAATCATAATCTTATATTTCTTATTTAAAAGACAATTTTTAATTTTCCGTAGTTAAAATTTAAGAAAATCTAAAAATCGTCTCTTACCTTGAGTTAAGAACTCTTACTTAGAGATTGAGGTTAATTATGGGCTTATGCCTCTATCTCCCTTTTTGTACTAAGAGTATCTTATTTTACTCATATTACAAAACAAAATCAACTTTAGCATAATAGTGTTACAAATTAAATTTTGTTTGTGTTATAAGATAACCATTGAAATTATCATCCACTTCTTTACCAAATTAAGCACCATCTTTGTTATTTTATGTATTGTTGTTCACTATAAATACCATCACTCATCTCATTCTTTTGTACACCAAAAACAAGAACAAGAGTTTATAATCAAATAATCATTACATTTTCTTCTTCCTTCTTATAATAAACTCTCTCCCTTATACTAGTGTTATTTGCTTCCTACGGGTATTAAATTTTACTCTTATTTAAATTTCTCGATACTATAAATTATAAGTTATTTCATAACACGTTATCAGCACGATCGTTCTGCAATTCGGTAAAATTTATTGTATCATATATACTCTGCTATAATGGTCGGTATACCGCCTGTACTATTATTTATATTATGTTATAATGACCGGAATACCGCCTATATTATTTATTAATATTTTAATTTATTTATTGGTCAGCCGAGCCGCCTTATATTCTATTTATTGTTAACTGGACGGCCGAGCCGTCTTTATTTTCTGTTTGTTGTTAACTGGTCGGCTGAGCCACCTTATATTTTGTTTATTGCTAATTAGTCGGTCGAGCCGCCGTATAATTTATTTATTATTCTGCATTGACCGGCTGAGCCGTCGCATAATTTATTATCATAACAAAAAAAATATTTATTCACCATAATTTATATTTTTATCAAAATTTTATGAAATTTAATAGATTTGATTGATCGTTTAATAAGATATTTTCAGACTGATTTTTAGTGCACTCGATTTAACCCCAACGGTCACAAAGAAAAAATTTCAAAATTTTTCTCTTTTTCAAACGGCTATGAACAGTATTTTCATCTATAAATACAACTCATTCTTCACTTCATTCACTCATCCAAAAAACATTTCATCTCCTCTCAAAATTTTCAAATCGCCATATTTCGGTTTTTCAATCGCAATGAAGATGAGTCGCTTAGCTTTAATTTTATGTGTGATTTATATTTTTTCGGCTATGTATTTTATTTTTGTTGGAGGAACCACTGATTAATATTTTGGCATTAACATCGCCTTATGTTTGTTTACATTATATTTACTTGTTATTGCTTGTATGATTAATGTAAACGGTTTTTAAATTATGAAGTTCATAATAAATGGTTCATTTTAAAATTGCGAAATTCTAAAAAAAATAAATAAATATATATATCAACGCTTGTCTATATGTAAGAATAATAGTTATTTGATGAATTAAATTTTGCTTATTATACTTTAATATGCTTCATGGTTTAATGGTATTAAGGAAACATACTTTATGATTCATGGTCTAACATCATAAAAGAAATTATTTGTAATCGGTTAGTTTTGTAGTCGATTAGTCTTTGGTCTAATATCATAAAAGAATTTGGATTATATGTTGATATTTACTAATGTAATGACCATGTTTATATGAGCAAAATTTAAAGTTTTCAGGATTGTGTATTCTCTCGGAAAGATATGTACAAGTTATCAGCCAATTCAGAAACGTGAACAGCTGAAAATTTCATCGCCGATATACTTCTGTTTATAAGATAAGTATTTTATGCTTTATATACAAGTTTAACAAACTTGGTTAGATAAATCAATTTGCATGAAGTTGGCAGTGATATAATTTTGTTCATTAAATTGATTGATAGGTTAAACTTTGTTAAAAAGCACGAGAGTAATAATATAGTCTATATAATAATTACTATGAAAGTTTTATTTATTTTCTGATATAATAAGACACCTTTGTTAATACATATTTATATATATTTGAAATATTTTGATTTTATTACCATTTATATTGAGGATTTTAAGTTTAAAGCTTCACTCTAAAAGATCCATAAGTTTTGGAGAATAATATATATAAAAAAGGTATTATCACCTGAAGTGATTACCTAAAGCTCATTTTGTATTTTGCATTTAAAGATTACAAGACCTGAAGTCTGAAAATAAAGCCAACTATGTTGGATGTTAAGTTTAAAAGTAAAATTTCTTCAATAAATTTTTTATGATGCATATATATGAAAAATATCTATTGATAAATCACGTCTAGTTGATTATGATTCATTCTCCTGAAGAGAATATGACATTTATACCCTTTTAGACGTGAGCATTGGTCAAGAAAATGAACATAAAAGTGGTTTTAGACGTAAGCATAAATGAGGTCAAGGTCCAAAGAGTTTCTTTATAGAACTCATACTCTCACTTAAAGTTGAGAAAATAAACATGGTAATAAAGAAAAGAAATTATGAATTCATCTGAAGATGAAAGAAAATTTATTGTGTGTACAATACAAGGTAGTAAAAACTTATAGAATGCTTAAAAAGAGATCTATATGATGCTCCAGAAGTGTACATAGTATTACTGCACATAAAAAATTCAATTTAAAGTTCTTAAGAATGAAATTTAAAGTTCTTAAGGTATTGTATTTTTATAAGTATTAAAAGTTAAAAGGATCTACGAAAAATACATAACCCATGTAGGATATGGTGTTGATTAAGAAAATGAGATACATTCGAGATTGATAAACCTGTAGTATTATCATCTCGAGGGGAAGAGTTAAAGAATCTCACTTTTTATGATAAGTCAAACATCCAGAAGATTATGTTTACACTAAAACTAAGATTGATGAATTTTTCTCAAAGTAAATCCATGAGATTTTGAGACACTTATGTTGAGACAATAAGCAAACGAAATGATATATACATTTCAATCAGAAATAATTCTCAAAACAGTATAAGTATTTTAGAGAAAATATCTACAGCCTCTTATATATTGTACTACACAAAGATTAGTATAATGAAGATAAATGTATAGTAAACTAGAAGTTTACATTTGGCATGAATCAGTTAGACCATTTTGGTTCATTAATAATGCGAATATATAGGTCATATGCATAGTCATATAAGAACCCAAAGATTCTTCCGAATGATTTGACATATATTGCTTACCCATAAGATAAAAGGGTAATATGGTTTTCACCAGCCAAAATAAGATATTGGCATAAATAACGAAGATGTTAGTGGACTGATCACCCACTATGCATTTTTATAATATTGGTGAATTCACCTCTTAAAGTCTTTAACGACTATACCACATTCACTGAGATAAGTGCTAAACATTTTGAGCAACACTGGTTCGCATCAAGCCAATAAATATTCACTAGTTCTCCCCATCATTGGTATAGGATCATAAACCAATCATTTTCATCTAAGAATGTTGGATGTTGCTCCGCCACAGAGCTTCAAATGAAGATGTGTTTTCAAATGAGGTTGGAAATATATGTTGGATATAAATCTCTATTGACACTTAAGAATCCAGAGCCATCCCCGAAAAATATAAGTAAGGTTATACATGAATTCTAAAAGTGAGTTAGTACTTCCAACATAAGGGGGAGAAAATAAACAGCTGGAAAAGAAAATAAGTTGAAATGAATTATCATTGATCCTCGGGCTAAACACAATGTGAAATAGAAGTCCAAAAGATAATTCATTTCAAAACTTACTAAAGCAGTTGCCAGACATGACCCATATAAATATAGTGATCAAGTCACATATAACAGCTGTAAATGCTCCAATAAGAATAAATGTTCTACAAGAACAATATCAAACTGCTAGTCACGCCTGCAGCGTGGTAAACAGATTGGTTCCCAAGATAAATCCTCGTAAATGAAAAGGAGCGTATATTGATAATGGTCAAAACGAGGCAATATAGTTTTGTATGATCTCCCGAAGAGAAATTAAACATGACTGACGAAAATTCAGGTACCTGAGACAAATGAAGAGATCTCAATAAGTTATGTCATGTATGAAACAAAATGGAACCGATAAGAAAATTGACGTCGATGATATTATACATGCAAAGTAGCAGTTGATATAATAAATGAGAAAGAGGATCATGAAAGAAAGTCTATTGAAAAGTGTACACAAAGAAATGATTGGCCAAATCAGAAAGATGCAATAGACAAAGATATAAACTTCTTGTGAAATAGAGAAGTATTTGGACCAGTAGTTCATACACTAAAAGGTGTAAAACAAGTGAGATGTAAATGGACCGTTGCACACAAAGAAGGATCAATATGAAATTGATTGTGAAGAGACATAATTTCAAATGGTAGATGCAACTAGTTTCAAGTTCCTTATAGTCTGGTAATAAATGAAGAACTTGAATAAAACAATCCACTTGAAAAATGTTAATCCCTGAAAGTATAATCCATGAAGGATTGATGATATCAAAATCATCTTCTCGGGAACTCTGCATATTCGATCGAATTGAAACAAACTATTTTATGAGATATATGAAATATTATAAGGTTAACAAATGTATCCATTTGTATTTATCAAGAGATTATAAATCAATAGAATCATGATTTGAATATAATCAAAACTCCTGAAGAGTTATAGAAAAATTATATTTTGAAAGAAAACTCTTGACAATACTATATTGTTTTTATGTATTCTAAACTGGAGATCTAAAACTGAGATGTTATCATAAAGATCCTTAAAGTATTTTATTTAAGACTCTCGTATATGTTTGGTCCTGAAATACAATACGTAAGAGTGTTATTTAAGAAAATTATTAATCTTTTCATTACTGAAAGATGTAATTTCATATGAAAAGAAAGAAAATCATAATAGTAACTTCTATAGTTACAAATGAATAATTCGTATGTACGTGACGAATTTCTATACGATTATTTGTAAGAAATTTGGTTTGAAATCCAAATAGACTAATAAACTATTGTCTAAGTCAAAAGAGAATTATGGACAAGAAGTCTAAAGGCCCTAGATATCATAATAGAAATGAATAGAGTTTATTCTCTTAAGCTCAATTCTCTGAAGAGAGTTGATTGAAATGCATATCCTGAAGATATTGTTTCCAGGGAAAGAAATATGATAGTAAGTGTGGTTGTACTCTTTTTCCTTATCATGTTTTTTTTAATCCCATTGGGTTTTTCCATGACAAGGTTTTAACGAGGCAACAAAGAACATACAAAAGATAGACACCCAAAGAGAATGTTACAATTTGAGAGATGAAAATCTATCATTGTTCTAAAGGTTCTATGACTACTCATTCGAGGGGGAGCTTACGTAGTTGTACTCTTTTTACTTTTACTACGGTTTTTCCCATTGGGTTTTCCATGACTAGGTTTTTAACGAGGCACCACGTAATACAAGATGGATGATCAAGGGGGAGTGTTATAAGATAAGCATTGAAATGATCATCCACTTCTTTACCAAATTAAGCACCATCTTTGTTATTTTATATATTGTTGTTCACTATAAATACCATCACTCATCTCACTCTTTTGTACACCAAAAACAAGAACAAGAGTTTATAATCAAAGAATCATTACATTTTCTTCTTCCTTCTTATAATAAACTCTCTCCCTTATACTAGTGTTATTTGCTTCTTACAGGTATTAAATTCTACTCTTATTCAAATTTCTCGATACTATAAATTATAATTTATTTCATAACAGTTTGGTCCATTTTAATCTCAGTACTGTAAAGTAAAATTTTAGCACAATAATCACAAACTTTTACAACATTGTGATTTAGTTTTGAAGATATATAAATAAAATAAGAAATTTAAGTTTTGACAATGAAAGATTCTGCAGATAATAATAAAAGGTTGTCGTCGTTTTCAAAGCAGTTGGACGTCGTCTTGGTGAGGAAGATGAATGTGGCATCATGTGAGCTTTAGGTGAATTGTCCCCTTCAGATTTTGTTCAAATAGTAATATCTTTTTCCTCTCTGGTTTTATCTTTTTCGCGTGAGATCGTGAGTAACGTGACATATGGTCCATTTCTCCATTTCTAAAAATACTAACAATTAGTATAGATTTTGTTTTACAGACTGGAATTCCAAAACTAGTACACAAGTTTTGGATTCTATTACGTTGTTGTTATCAGTAGACATAGTTCCCAATTTGAGTTGTAACACCGTTATATTGGATGAATAATATATCTTAACATCGATTCATGGGCATTATGGGTATAAACGTTCATAGAAATTATGATGAAGTTTGAACATGTGACTTCTGAAAGTAAAGCAAAAAAGGAAAAATCCATCAAAGAAAACAGAATCCAAGACTCTTTTACTAGCTAATGAGAAGAAAGTTAGGTGTTGAATTATGAATAATGTTGTTACAAAAAAAAATTATGAAGAATGTTCCATAAAGCTTTAACATTTCAAATAGTACATGGCACATCCTTGATCACTTTTCTTTTCCCATTTTTCAAAAATAAAATATCGACCATCAAATCACTTAGGCATGGGCGTCTTGGTAGCTGTGATGGTTTCGGTTCAGATTGATTTAAATTTTTAGATTTTCGGTATTATGTTCATAAACTTCATTCAGATTTTACTAATTATCGGGTCGAATTCAATTCGATTCTATCTGGATTTAGTTCGGATCGGATTATAACCAATGTCTGAAATCATCCAAAAATATTTTTTTTTAACTTGAAAATTGACAATTTCTCTTCAAGATATATAAATTATTCACAAATCTAATTAAAAATTAGTCATCTAAATTAACTAAAATAACAAATAAGAGAAACCGGAAAATCTTTAGAATAGGATAAAATATCTAAATTACCTTAACATATATAAAATCATTAACATAATTAACTAATTTTGAATATCTTCGATTCCGAATTCGGGTTTCGGTTCGATTATCTAAACCCTAAAGTACTAGTCTCATTCGGATATTTTTGTGTAACAGTTTGGATACAATTTCGGGTTTTTTTTGTTCAAGTTTAGATAGGTATTTCAAGTTAGGGTAAAAACGCTCAAACCTAAAATCACCTAACAATCTTTATGTCTGAATATAATCATAAGTTCATAACCACCATTAGATTAGAATCACTAAACATAGGGGTGATTGGTCATTTGGTTGGACTGTATAAATTGATTTTAGCTTTAATTTTCATCTACAGCCTTAAATACTATCAATCATGTTTTATCTTGGTTTTTAAAGCTACAACCAAAAACTAAAGCCACATCAAAAACACACAAAAAATAATTGTAAAAATCTTATTTTCTAAAACTCCATCTTTTTAACAGTAGGAAATTTTAAAACTACATTCATTAAAGCTAAATAAAAAATTTCTACGGACTAAATTTTAAAATAAATTTTCTATAGTTACAATCACCCCGTAATCCCCAAAAAACGAAAAGAAACAAATATAGTTTATAACTTATATTAGTGGACTAAAGGTTCAAAAGCCCAGTAGTATAGGCCTTCAAAAGCAACTTAACCAGTGATAGGGCAAAATTCAATCCAAACCGGAGTTTAATGTACAAACCAGTTGGTTTTATTGATTCAAAATATTACTTCCTTTTCCTTTGTTCCTAAATATAATATATTATATTTAGGTAGAAACATACATATTAAAAAAACTATTTGTTATCTAAAAATTATCATTAAAACTATAAATTAATGATATTCAACTAATTACAAAATATACTATTAAAATATGATTGAATACACAGTTTTTAATAAAATAAAAGTTACATAAAAAAATGAAAACATCTTATATATTAGAACATCAAAATTTTGTAAAACATCTTATTTTTAAGGAACAGAAGAAATCTTACTTTTAGGAACAAATAGAGTATTAACCAACCCATGTTTTAATTAAACTGAAACAACCTTGCATAGAACTAAGAGCATGATTATCCGGGATCTTTAGTGGGTTTCTTAGTGCGTGGACCCCCACAAAACCCTTAAGGATCGGTTACAAAAAAAAAACTACTAATTAAGAACTGATCTTAGTGAGTTTCTTACACTGTTCGCGGATCCCACTGACACGTGGAGACCCGCGATTGGTTTGTTTTTTAATTTTTTTTTTTTTTTTTTTTTAAACTAAAAAACCCTCTTAGGGATAATCATGGCCTAATATATCTATCAATAAACTTACATAAAGTGGGAAACAAAGGTACAAAAGTCCACAAAAACAACGACTTAACCCTTACCAACGTCGTAACATAACCTCTCACACACATAGAGCTCACTGGAGTCAGATCAGAAAATGGAATCCAAGTACAAGTGGTTACGCTTCCTACTAAACTCCAACAAGCTACCGTATGTACGATCAGCCACTCCCACGAACAGTGCTTCCGTGTCAGGACTAAACGATATTCCAGCTATTTCTCCAAACATATCAATCTCTTGACACTGACTATAACCAGCTTCCGTGTCAAACACGTGCACAAAGTCTGCTGGCTCAGCCATGGCCAAGAACCGTCCATCAGAAGCAAACCTCAACGCTCTAATAGCTCCCATGTTTCCTTTCAACACTTTGAGCGACTTAGATAAGTTCCTCACGTCCCATAGCCTGCATGTTGTGTCTTGGTTCCCCGTGGCTAGGATTTGCCCGTTTGGATGCCATGCTGATGAAAACGAGTAGTCGAGATGGCCTTCGAGGGCATGGATCACTTTACCTGATCCAGCATCGGCTAGTAAGCACTCGGGACTGTCTCCTAAGACAGCCACTAGCTTACCGTCTGGACTTGCCGTCACGTTCTAAACAAAGATGATAAAACACATTAACACTTTTGAAACACAAGAGTATATGTAAGTAACAAAGGTGATTTGATTTACTTACATTTACCGACCAGTCAAAGGTAAAACTGTTGAGGAAAGCAAAGTTTGTAGCGTCAAGTACACGGACGGTGCAGTCATTGTTCGCGGTTATAACTCTTAACGAGCCACTACATGGATTGAGAGACCAAAGTATTCGAGTTAGAAGAGGAAGGCATAGCGAAATGAAATGTTTGCATATAGCTCCAAAATTTTAAAAATAATTTATATAAAAAACTCCCAAATTTTTAAAAAGATTTTTATATTAAAACCTTATTAAATTATTTATAGCCCCCAAAATCTGAACCAGGTGTATATGTTCTGTTTAACCTAGGTTATTAAGTACCTTGGTGCGTTGTATATATCAACCGAGTTTGTGATGTCGTTTTCAACCGATGTTAGAACAGTACAGAACGCAACTCCAGGTTCGTTGATTCTCTGTAATAGAGAAGATCACAGCGAGTGAGATCACTCAAACTCAAGTGTATAAAGATTAGATGTGTTTAATACCTTACAGATAAGCTCTCCTTGGAACCCTCCCGCAACTATCAAATCGTCTTTAACTGCCATGGTGCTTATCTGGACTCTTGATATAGACTGCGACAACAATCCAGGCTGCTTCTGTAAGATTGATGTACCAATAACGTTAACTTAGCGTGAAGTCCGAGGTTTATGGACACGGGATAGAACAAGTAAAGTTAACTCACCATAGTAGGAACAATTGGCTTTGCCACGTTAAGTACTTCTTTGCTCCTTTGCAGCAAAGAAGACCAATGCATGAGGGAGTAGTTCTTCATGAAATACACGTCGTGTTTTGTTGTTGCCCAAAGCAAGTTCCTCAGCTGCAAAAAAAAAAAAAATGTGACCATGGAGGTTAGGATTCACATCATACACATTTGATCATCTTAAAGACGACAAAAGAAACATATAAGTTCACATGCAAACACAAAAGGCAAGAAGGAAACAGAGCGACCCTTCTCAGTAATCTAATGTGAATGTCAGGAGCTAATGAGTCGATGATACAAGCAAAGTGTTACAAACAAAATACAAAATGTAAAATATCCTAAAGTAATAATAATCACAAGTCACTAGTGACAAGTGCATGGTAAGGTGAAAGATGCATAGCGTCAAGGAGCACTCATATACAAGTTCAAGCAAAAAAATAAAATCCCTGCAAAAAAAAGGATTATGGCAAAGTTTTAGTCCTTGTAAATGTGCAAACATTTTCCTATCATACCATATTAAAAATGGTTTCTCTATGGCGCCAGCTGCTCTCCCAACCTGTTTAAGAAAGGTTAAATCATACAGTAACTGTTTCTCAAAATGCAGTGGAGGTAGTGGCTAGTCTTCAAGTGCTACTTACTCTGTTTGACTATTATGGACAAAATGATCCATAAATGGACACTAGGCAACGCTAATGCAATGCAAGAGAACTTATAACTCTGCCTATCAACCTCTTAAGAAGTTGTTATTTCTAAACTACTCTGCTTCGACCATCCTAGAAACATATCTTGACATTTTCTTGAATCAGTTAGAACGTTAGACAATATGGCAGTACCTGAGTAAACATTAAACGTAAAATTATTAAAAGTTAGGAACGAAGCAGGTTAAATTAAGCACCCTTTCAAGATCATCTGCAAAAGAAAAAGGACTTTTTGTGAATCAACACCCCAGCTACATAGCTGAGGAGGTATAACAATGCACATAAGAAAACAAAAGTTCTAGAACCAATAAAATAAACAAGTACAGCTGAAACACGTTATACGTCTTCGAACAAAAACGTTAGCATCATGTGACTAATACAAATAATTCCCTAATTTCATAAATGAACTAGGAGAACTCAGTTTTGATAAGAGGCCAACTTGCATAGTATCTTTTGCAGTTGCAAACTCGTTTACTAAACACAAGAGCTAAGTAACAGAGTATTTTATAAAATGAAGAAAAAAGAAACCTAGATGACTCCAGGTAACATAGGTAACAAAGTATATACCAAACAAAGTTGAGAAAGTTGTCTTGTCTACCTGAAAATGTGCAATAGTGGACTTAACAAGCCTCGTGTTGAACTGGAAGTCATAAAAGTGTTTTCCTTTCTCTACTTGCAAGCATTCCTGTCAACAACAAAACCAGAACTCATTAAGACATAAGAAACTTAAAAATAAGTAAGTTTAGATTACAAACCTTATCAAGGTCTTGTCTGGACCTAAAGAGGATCTCAAAATTCTTATACTGTTGCAACCTCTTGTAACGGTATTGATCTCTACTGTAATTAAGCCTCTCCCAAGGGATCCCTTGAATATCTTTCCCGTTCCTAGCTTCTAACGCTGACGTATCACTCTCCTGAGTCTAAAGATTAACATAACTCATAAGCTTAAACTAAGTAATTACCACTCTACTAAACTAGACCAGAATTTTTAGCATACCGGGTCAAGATCATCCTCGAAATCAGAGTCAGCTTCACTCTTGTGATCAAACTCTCCAAAGGGTTCATCATCTTCAGAATCAGAGAAGCCGTGAAAGTCATCAACGAGGTATTCAAGGTCAGAGTTGTCGAAGATATCCATTACAAACCTAGTGAAACCAAATCAAAAACATGTCAAGAAACACCATAAACACAAAAGGGTTCTCAAGAGTTTAAAGAAGCAAGGATATACTAAGAGCTCACCGTGTGATCGCGACAAAAGATTGTGGAAATGGAAGAAGAGGTGAGTAATGAAAAGCTTTCTGTGGTTTAGAGAGGAAACGGTGGGGAGGTGGTGGTGGTGTGCTTTATAACGGTGGAGGTACAAGAGAGCTTGTGTGGGTCCCTTAGTTATATTGTGGGACCGGTTAGAGCCGGTAAACCAACTTGGCGAAGAAGGTTTGAATCCGCGAGCGTTTCTAGGTTGAAGTTCTGAAGTCTTTGGGACCCACGAGTTTAACCGGAGCAGTAGTTAGATGGTCAAATGGAAAACGTTAAAAGTCTTTTAAGAAAATAGTCTCTTTTTTAAAATTGTACACATAGATTAAAAAATTATTAATTTTTTATATTTTCTAAAAAAAACATCATTAATTATTTATTTAACCAGAGATCAATCAATAATAAAATAAAAAATATATTATTATTGGTCATATAATATTAAGTATTAATAAATTTTACATAGAAAACCAAAAACGTCATATAATTTGGAACATAAAAATTTCTCTAAAACGATTTATATTAATAAATAAAAAGAGTAATAAATTAATAAATGCGAGATACCACAAAAATAGGAAACCCTATATACTTTCTTTATTTTATTTTTTTGGTATAACTTTCTTCACACTTTGAAATCTTAATTTATTGCATGTAAATATATTGGGATATTATTTCTATAAATTGTTGTTTAGTATAAAATTAGAGAATCTAATCAATAATAATAAAATATTGTAGAATATATGCTAAATAAATATAAATACATAGAAATTTAAATTTAATAAATTAAGAAACAATCTAAAATAGATTTAATGGGACTATTACGACTAATTAAGACATAAACTATCAGGAATTTATTTAAAAGATAAAATATGAGACAGCAGGCCAAGCGACATATCATAGTAATAAATAAAAGATTAGTAACAACAGACACTCGATGAAATTTTCAAACATTTGTAATAAATATATGTTTGTTGTTAGAGTCTCTCTTCCTTACGTGGCCACATAATTCTACCGACATCTCATAATCACTATTTTAATGTGCAATATTGTCACCCGCCTGTTTAGTCATGAATTGGTCACGAACCTATGACGACACGAAGACAGATACGGTTACACACTCATCACTCGTCAACCAGACGTCCCACGTGCTGGGCTCACCTTCGTTCAGGTGGCGTTAATTTGATACCAGTGGTTTGATTTTAGCTGTGAATATTTATGTATGTTTTGACTGAATATTAATTTCTACGAAACTCTTAAATACATTGAAGAATCTACTAATAAGTACTAAGCATTTTACTATGTTTTTGAAACCGACATTTTTATCCAGTCAAATCTAATTACGTGACCAGATAAAATTTGATAAATGGGAATTAGATTTATTGTGATTAGGACATCGCGATAAGTGGCTTGATTTGGAAAGTTGCCAAGTGATTAATGAGATAACATATGTATCCATTTCAACTTTTATGTGATTGGTTGGACGGTTATATTTGTTTACGTTTCTTAACAATGCATAGCTTATTTTTTTTTCCTCTAAAGCTTCTTTTACTCAATATTGTCTATCAAAGACAATAATATAACCGCTGATAAATAAACTCTTGAAAAAACACTATAACCCGACAGAACATATAATTTGACAATTACGATTACAAGAAAAATCAATGATGAAAATCAGTAAAAATTGGTTGGATAATGACAATACATTGATGACACCAGCTTGTTTCGTGTTTGTTAACAATCGAAATGTTTTTCCACATCACGACGGACTGTAGTCACTTGGGTTACTTACACGAAAAAAGTTCTCTAGATAAAGTTAGATCTTTTTTCAGTTAAATTTGTTCTAAAAAAATTCCTTCCAAAAAGTTTACTTTTGAACCCGTCGAACAATCTGTGATAATCATTACAACAATAAAACGGAACAAAATGAGAATATCTCCGATTACGAAAGCCGGTGAAAAACGAAAGATATGTCCAAAAATTTAGGGAAAAAGATCAAACATAAAACCATAGTACTGGAAAATAAAAAGAAAATTAGAAAAAAAATTCCGGATCCAGTGCTCAAAAAATCACAGCACAAAATCACAAAAAATCTCTTTTTTGTTTTGAATAAAGAAGGGAAGACAAGAGAAAAGAGGAATTGGTGTGTCTTATTCCATGAATAATGAACTCTTCATATAGGGATACAATATGAGGGTTTAGCTTGGAGACCAAGTACAAGTAAATCTCGGTGAACAAGACTTTCTATAATTGACATCACAATAAATATAACACTTCCCCTTGATGTCTATTATGCGCGTATGATACTGCCTCATTAAAAACCTTACCAAGAAAACCTAGTGGGAAAAACCATGGTTAAGGGAAAAAGAGTGCAGTGCGCAATTACTTCCCCTCATGTATACTAACGTCAAGATCCTTGAGACGACGTAATCCAATAAGATGAACCAACTTCTTGAAAGTAGAAGTGGGTAGCGCCTTGGTGAATAAGTCAGCTAAATTGTCACTTGAACGAACTTGAACGACACGAACATCGCCATTCTTTTGTAGATCATGGTTGAAAAAGAATTTCGGTAGAATGTGCTTTGTCCTGTCTCCTTTGATGTAACCATCTTTGAGTTGAGCGATACATGCAGCATTATCCTCATACATGACTGTTGGGGATTCTTTCCCTGTAGATAGACCACAATCTTCTCGTATATGTTGAATGACAGATCTTAACCATACACACTCGCGACTAGCTTCATGAATGGCTAAAATCTCTGCGTGGTTGGAAGAAGTAGCAGAAATTGTTTGCTTCATTGAACGCCAAGATATAGCAGTTCCACCACAAGTAAACACATATCCTGTTTGTGATCTAGCATTGTGGGGATCAGACATGTATCCAGCATCTGCAGAACCAATCAAATCTTCTGTGGATGGGTTAGGAAAGAATATTCCCATGTCTTTCATACCTTGGAGGTATCAGAGTATATGTTTTATCCCATTCCAATGCCTACGAGTTGGGCATGAACTAAACCTTGCCAGTAGATTCACTGCAAATGATATATCAGGTCTTGTATGACTGGCAAGGTACATTAATGCCCCTATAGCACTTAGGTATGGTACTTCAGGACCAAGAACTTCTTCATTCTTCTCTCTAGGGTGGAAGGGATCTTTATTCACATCGAGTGATCTTACCACCATTGGACTACTCAAAGGATGTGCTTGATCCATAGAAAATCGTTTAGCAACCTTTTCTGTGTAAGTTTCTTGATGCACTAAGATTCCATTCTTAAGGTGCTCAATTTGTAGTCCCAAACAAAATCTTGTTTTTCCAAGATCTTTCATCTCAAATTCTTTCTTCAAGTAATCCATTGTAATTGAAATCTCTTCAGGAGTTCCAATAATGTTTAAATCATCAACATACACTGCAATTATAACATATCCTTTCTCAAATCTTTTTATAAAGATACATGGACTGATAGGATCGTTTTTATAGCCTTCTTTCAACAAGTACTCACTTAGGCGATTATACCACATACGTCCTGATTGTTTCAGTCCATAAAGAGATCGATATAACTTTATGCTATAACTTTCTCGAGAATTAGAATTTGCTGCTTCTGGCAGTTTAAATCCTTCAGGGACTTTCATGTAAATGTCAGTATCTAGTGGGCCATATAAGTAAGCTGTGACTACATCCATTAAGCGTAAATCAAGTCCTTCCTTTATCGCTAGACTGATAAGGAACCTGAATGTAGTAGCATCCACCACAGGAGAGTATGTCTCTTCATAATCAATTCCTGGTATTTGTGAAAATCCTTGAGCAACTAAACGTGCTTTGTATCTCACAATCTCACCATTTTCATTCCTTTTTCGCACAAAAACCCATTTATATCCCACTGGTTTTAAACCTTTAGGTGTACGGACTACAGGTCCGAACACTGCTCTCTTTACAAGAGATTTTTATTTCAGCATCTATTGCTTCTTTCCATTTTGGCCAATCACTTCTTCGTGTGCACTCTTCAATAGATTTTGGTTCATGATCCTCATCCATAAGATCAACTGCTACATTGTATGCAAAAATATCATCGACGTCGATTTGCTTTCGGTTCCATTTCATTCCAGACATGACATAGTTAGTTGAGATCTCTTCATTATCAGGTACCTGAATTTTTTTTTGTGTCATGTTCTCTTCTGGAGATTTTTTATTTGTAGTAATTACCTCGGTTTCATTATTGCCAATTTCTGCTCCTTTTCTTTTTCGAGGATTTTTATCTTTAGAACCGATAGGTCTACCACGCTTCAGGCGTGTTTTAAACTCATTAGCAGGTTGGTTTTGTCCTTCTTGGACATTCATTCTAACTGGAGCATTTACAGCTGGGATATGTGACACAGTCATTCTTTTTGGGTCAGTAAGTGCATCTGGCAACTGGTTTGCTAAGCTTTGTAAATGAATTATCTTTTGGACTTCTAAGTCACATTTTTAGTTCGAGAATCAAGATAAGATAATGATAATTCATTCCAATTGATATCATTTCCCACATATTTCTTCTCTTCCCCTAATGTTGGAAAAACAGACTCATTAAAATGACAGTCTGCGAATCGGGCCTTAAATAAATCCCATGTGGATGGCTCTAAGTATTTAATTATTGATGGAGAATCATATCCAACATATATTCCTAACCTTCTTTGAGGTCCCATTTTAGATCGCTGTGGTGGAGCAATCGGAACATATACTGCACATCCAAATATCTTAAGATGGGAAATATTAGGCTCATGACCCATAATCAATTGTGATGGGGAGAATTGATGATTACTCGTTGGCCTTATGCGAATCAACGCTGCTGCATGTAATATAGCATGCCCCCACTGGGAGTTTTGATTTCATAAGCAATGGTCTAGCAATCAACTGAAGACGTTTAATTAACGATTCAGCTAAACCATTTTGTGTGTGAACATGTGCTACAGGATGTTCAACACTTATCCCAATAGACATGCAATAATCATTAAAAGCCTGGGACGTGAATTCACCAGCATTGTCTAGGCGAATTGCCTTAAGGGGGAAATCTGGAAAATGTGCTCGTAATTTGATCAATTGAGCAAGCAGTCTCGCAAACGCCAGGTTGCGAGTTGATAAAAAAGAAACATGTGACCATCTTGTTGATGCGTCAATTAGAACCATAAAATATCTAAAGGTTCCACATGGTGGGTGAATCGGCCCACAAATGTCTCCTTGAATACGTTCCAGAAAGTTTATTGATTCATGAATTATCTTGGCTGGTGAAAGCCTTATAATCAATTTGCCTTGAGAACAAGCAGCACATGAATAATCATTAGGAAGAATCTTCTGGTTCTTCAGTGGATGCCCACATGAATTTGTGATTATCTTTCGCATCATTGTTGAACCGGGATGACCTAACCGGTCATGCCAAACAGTAATATTTTCAGTAAACTTCTGGTTTACTATGGCATTTGCCTCAATTGCACTAATCTTAGTGTAATATAATCCAGTGGAGAATGTTGGTAGTCTTTCTACTACTTTCTTAGAGCCATGAATAATACTTGTAATGTGAAGAAATTCAATATTTCCTTCATTCCTAGTCTCACTATGATATCCATTTCTGCGAATATCTTTAAAACTTAGTAAGTTTCTTTGAGACTTAGGGGAATACAATGCATCAACAATTTCAAGTTGTGCTCCCATAGAAAGTATTATGTTTGCTCTTCCAGAGCCTTCAATTATCTTTGCACTACCTGTTATAGTGCTCACACTTGCTTCTCTATTTATTAAATGAGAAAAGTATTTCTTATTTTTCAGAATTGTGTGACTAGTTGCACTGTCTGCTAAGCATAAATCTCCACCATCCATTTCTCTTCAAACAAGTAAATAAAATAAATTATAATTTCATATAAAATAATAAAATAGCTTAAATTCATTAATGCAAAAGAAACAACATCTTAGTAAATAAAAACCAAAGCCAATAACTAAAAGCCAAATGATTAAAAGCCAATAAATAAACTAAAACAAAGCATCTCTTAAATAGTTATTGCTCAATCACTTTTTCTCTTCATCAACGAGAAAATCGGAAAGGTCAAGGTGAGTGGCATCACCAAAATCAAAATCATCCTCTCCACCTTCGTACACCATGTTTGTTTCCACATTCTTTCCCTTTTGTTTTACTGACTGTTGATACAAGGCAACAAGATGTGTTGGTGTACAGCACGTACGAGCCCAATGGTCTTTACTTCCACATCGGTAGCATTCATTTTCTTGTTTGTCACCATCTTTCTTTTCCCACTTCTGGTGAGAGTTAGAGTTCTTAAAAGAAACTCCCCGGACTCGAATTTGACCATATCCACGTCCACGTGTATCTCTACGACCACGTCCACGACCACGGCCACGACCGCGACCACGAATGTAGCCATTTCCGCGGCCAGTGTTGTTCTGTTCAGTCACATTCGCTTCAGGGAATGGAGCAGAACCAGTTGGACGTAGTCCATGATTTTTCATCAAAAGCTCATTGTTCTGCTCAGCCACAAGGAGACAATATATAAGTTGGGAATACTTCTGGAATCCTTTTTCACGGTATTGTGTCTGCAGGACAACATTATTTGCATGAAAAGTAGAGAATGTCTTCTCTAACTTATCAGCTTCCGTGATTTTCTCCCCACATAACTCCAACTTGGAAGTTATTTTGAACAAGACTGAGTTGTAATCACTTACAGACTTAAAGTCTTGTAATCTCAGATGTGCCCATTCATAACGAGCTTTAGGTAAAATCACAGTTTTCTGGTGATCATACCTTTCCTTTAAGTCGTTCCAAATGACTTGTGGATCTTTCACCGTCAAATACTCATTTTTGAGATCTCCATGGAGGTGATGACGAAGGAATATCATAGCCTTTGCTTTATCTTGATTTCCGGCTTGATTTCCTTCTAGGATTGTACCTTCAAGTTCCTTTGCACTAAGGGAAAATTCGGCATCTAATGCCCAAGCCAAATAGTTGTTTCCAGTGATATCAAGAACTTCAAATTCAAGACTAGAAATTTTCGACATAGCTCACTGAAATAATAAAATAGTAATCAAATTCTTATAAATAAAATAAGTAAAAATGAAATCATCCTTATTAAAAAGTAAATAAGCTATATATGCATATATTTACGTACAAAATGTATAAGGCAATATCAATATTTTATAATCAATGCATAACGTTTCTCACAAGTAAAAAAATAAAAAATAAAATTAATTAATTAATAATCGTAACTCCACAAAACTAAACGTGTTACCAAACTATCAATCTACACGGCAAGGCAATAATAAGTTAACAATCTACATGTATTAGTGTGCTAAAATAAACTCGTGTCATGTTGATCAATTCGAGCGAAACATATCTATATGTTAAAGAACAATATTATGGGATGCAGCCATAAAAACAATATTAATAAAAATATGGTATGCAGCCGTAAAGTCAAAACTATGAAATATTCATTTGTGAATGCTATCAATAATATGCAGCCGTAATTTTCTAAGATCAATGCAGCTGTTAAGAAAAAAAAAACAATCGATTCACACATGTGGGCTATATCTAATATGTCTAATCAAATAAAAACATGTGAGGAAAGAAAATAGCTAGCATGTATAAGAATTAAAATCAATGTGTACACATTATAGTTAGTAGCTAAACATATTTTAATGTTTGAGCCAATATATAAGAAATAAAATCAATGTGTACAAGCGATGTGATTAACTACTATGATTTAAAGGCATTGGTAGTTCACTTGTTTAATAATAAACCATGGATCTAGAGCCGTATTCAATTAATAATAAACGATGGATCTACAACCGTATTCAATTAATAATAAACGATGGATCTAGAGCCGTATTCAATTAATAATAAACGAGTATTAAGCCATATACAAGAAGCAATAGCGTATGGTTACTCGTGATTCGGTTCATAACGTCGATACGATCTCAACGAGATTCAATGATTTTCATTCCTTGAAAACAAGGTCGAATCAATATGGTCGACTAAAAACTTATAAACTCAATCAATCAAATATGAACTATGAATCCATTCTTACAAACCACGAATTGATAATAAGCATGATTTGAAAGAGGATTAAACAGAAACTAAAAATATAACATAATAAGAATCTCTACCTATTAGTTCAAGATCGTTAGAGTTTCGTGCTGATAACGTGTTTTGAATAAAGAAGAGAAGACAAGAGAAAAGAGGAATTGATGTGTCTTATTCCATGAATAATGAACTCTTTATATAGGGATACAATATGAGGGTTTAGCTTGGAGACCAAGTACAAATAAATCTCGGTGAACAAGACTTTCTATAATTGACATCACAATAAATATAACATTTTTTTTTTCCCTCTGACGGCTAATTTTTTCAAGATGAGAATAGACAAGTTGACAAAATCTATCCTATACTAAAAGGTTAATATGGAGTGTTTCTAACCTGTCCACGTAGGATAATATATTAGACCAATCAAAACATTCTAATAATACACGCTGGCAAAATAACCGGGTAGCAGATCTCTTGCTTTCGTACGGGCTCCGCTTTGTTTGATGGGCTTCACCGGTTCGTGTTGGGCTTCGCTACCCAGTTCGAATAATAAAAAAAACTTCAACGCACGATGGATATCACGAGGCTCTCCCTTCTCGCTCTTCGTCTTCACCTTCCTTCACCATCGTTTCACTTCTCCGATCCCGATCCAGAACCCCCACAATCAATACTACACTACAACTCCATCCATAAATTCTTTCTTTATGATTTCGATTCAGTTTACCCTTTCCCTGCTGCTCTATATACTGATTTTCTCTCCTGAGTGCAAACCAAACCCTAAAACTTTTTTGACCTCGATTCGCGATGAAACCGAATGGAAAATCCCCGATGAACTCCGATTATGATGAAAATGTCATGTTCTTCCGAGATGTCACACCGGGTCCTCCTGCATATGAGGCAAGGCTCTCTATACACTCTCGCCAGCTTCTACGGATCTAGAAGCAAAGATGGAGAAGGTCATGCATCCTGATGTGTAGGTACCTCCTTCATTGGTTAGAATCTAAAAAACACTATATTGGTTTGTGGGTTTCAGTAGAGTTGAGAACTTGGCTTTAAATTTTTGTATGCAGGAGATCAAGTTTGAGTTGGAGGCTAAGGGAAGAAATATTTCCAGGAGAATGAGATAATTTAGAGGTATTTACATAATGTTAATGCTTGTGGCTTTTAGTTGGGAAATGCATACGCTGATTGTTTCTTCTTCTTTTTTTTTTTTTTAATTGTTTCTTAATTCATTGTATATCTTCTCAAATATAATTTCAGGTCGATTTCATAAACAAAGAAATAATTTGGAGCAGAAAGCACTAGCAATGAAGATGGAGAGAAGGAAGATGTGTACCAGTTTGGAGTGATCCTACTTCAGATCATCACGGGCAAAGTAATGGCGGCTGCATCCTCAGAGTTGGGAAGCTTGAAGCTTCAGCTGGAGAATGGTTTGAGAGAGGAACCATCGGTGTTGCGTAGCTTAGCAGATCCAAGCGTGAGGGGAATGTATGCGTATGAGTCACTGAGGACCACAGTGGAGTTTTCCATTAACTGTCTTTGTGAAGATCAGAGGAAGAGGCCATCGATATAGGATGTTGTGTGGAACATCCCTCCAAGGGTTTGTGCCCCGGCCGTCTTGGTTTTGGTAATAACGTTTTTTTGTTTTGGTAATAATATTTTGGTTAATGCAGACCGTTGAGGAGATATACAAGGTTGCATCTATAGCTCTTAGTCCCAACGTCTCTACGCAGATATTTGTAAGGCTCTTTTGTTAGTTTTCTTAGTAACTAAAACGGTTCCTTGGCTGAAGAAGCCTATGGTTTTGTCTTTATGCAGATGGGTTTAATGGTTAGCCCACCAAAGCCTAGAGACATTTCTTATGACCAATTCGTTCGTGAAAGGTAATGTTATACTCTAGATGAACATTACATTGATGAAGGATCAAGATATCTCAGAAACTTTATCTTAACAGCAAGGGGATACTAGAGTCACTGAGAAGAAGAGCAAGAATCATGACTGATGGGTTCAACAGCTGCAAGAACGTTGTCTGTAATTTCACTGAGGGTGCAATGTATTCGTTTCCTCAGATAAAGTTGAATATGGAGTGTTTCTAGCCTGTCCACGTAGGATAATATATTAGACCAATCAAAACATTCTAATAATACACGCTGGCAAAATAACCGGGTAGCAGATCTCTTGCTTTCGTACGGGCTCCGCTTTGTTTGATGGGCTTCACCGGTTCGTGTTGGGCTTCGCTACCCAGTTCGAATAATAAAAAAAACTTCAACGCACGATGGATATCACGAGGCTCTCCCTTCTCGCTCTTCGTCTTCACCTTCCTTCACCATCGTTTCACTTCTCCGATCCCGATCCAGAACCCCCACAATCAATACTACACTACAACTCCATCCATAAATTCTTTCTTTATGATTTCGATTCAGTTTACCCTTTCCCTGCTGCTTTATATACTGATTTTCTCTCCTGAGTGCAAACCAAACCCTAAAACTTTTTTGACCTCGATTCGTGATGAAACCGAATGAAAAATCCCCGATGAACTCCGATTATGATGAAAAGGTCATGTTCTTCCAAGATGTCACACCGGGTCCTCCTGCATATGAGGCAAGGCTCTCTATACACTCTCGCCAGCTTCTACGGATCTAGAAGCAAAGATGGAGAAGGTCATGCATCCTGATGTGTAGGTACCTCCTTCATTGGTTAGAATCTAAAAAACACTATATTGGTTTGTGGGTTTCAGTAGAGTTGAGAACTTGGCTTTAAATTTTTGTATGCAGGAGATCAAGTTTGAGTTGGAGGCTAAGGGAAGAAATATTTCCAGGAGAATGAGATAATTTAGAGGTATTTACATAATGTTAATGCTTGTGGCTTTTAGTTGGGAAATGCATACGCTGATTGTTTCTTCTTCTTTTTTTTTTTTTTTAATTGTTTCTTAATTCATTGTATATCTTCTCAAATATAATTTCAGGTCGATTTCATAAACAAAGAAATAATTTGGAGCAGAAAGCACTAGCAATGAAGATGGAGAGAAGGAAGATGTGTACCAGTTTGGAGTGATCCTACTTCAGATCATCACGGGCAAAGTAATGGCGGCTGCATCCTCAGAGTTGGGAAGCTTGAAGCTTCAGCTGGAGAATGGTTTGAGAGAGGAACCATCGGTGTTGCGTAGCTTAGCAGATCCAAGCGTGAGGGGAATGTATGCGTATGAGTCACTGAGGACCACAGTGGAGTTTTCCATTAACTGTCTTTGTGAAGATCAGAGGAAGAGGCCATCGATATAGGATGTTGTGTGGAACATCCCTCCAAGGGTTTGTGCCCCGGCCGTCTTGGTTTTGGTAATAACGTTTTTTTGTTTTGGTAATAATATTTTGGTTAATGCAGACCGTTGAGGAGATATACAAGGTTGCATCTATAGCTCTTAGTCCCAACGTCTCTACGCAGATATTTGTAAGGCTCTTTTGTTAGTTTTCTTAGTAACTAAAACGGTTCCTTGGCTGAAGAAGCCTATGGTTTTGTCTTTATGCAGATGGGTTTAATGGTTAGCCCACCAAAGCCTAGAGACATTTCTTATGACCAATTCGTTCGTGAAAGGTAATGTTATACTCTAGATGAACATTACATTGATGAAGGATCAAGATATCTCAGAAACTTTATCTTAACAGCAAGGGGATACTAGAGTCACTGAGAAGAAGAGCAAGAATCATGACTGATGGGTTCAACAGCTGCAAGAACGTTGTCTGTAATTTCACTGAGGGTGCAATGTATTCGTTTCCTCAGATAAAGTTGAATATGGAGTGTTTCTAGCCTGTCCACGTAGGATAATATATTAGACCAATCAAAACATTCTAATAATACACGCTGGCAAAATAACCGGGTAGCAGATCTCTTGCTTTCGTACGGGCTCCGCTTTGTTTGATGGGCTTCACCGGTTCGTGTTGGGCTTCGCTACCCAGTTCGAATAATAAAAAAAACTTCAACGCACGATGGATATCACGAGGCTCTCCCTTCTCGCTCTTCGTCTTCACCTTCCTTCACCATCGTTTCACTTCTCCGATCCCGATCCAGAACCCCCACAATCAATACTACACTACAACTCCATCCATAAATTCTTTCTTTATGATTTCGATTCAGTTTACCCTTTCCCTACTGCTTTATATACTGATTTTCTCTCCTGAGTGCAAACCAAACCCTAAAACTTTTTTGACCTCGATTCGTGATGAAACCGAATGGAAAATCCCCGATGAACTCCGATTATGATGAAAAGGTCATGTTCTTCCAAGATGTCACACCGGGTCCTCCTGCATATGAGGCAAGGCTCTCTATACACTCTCGCCAGCTTCTACGGATCTAGAAGCAAAGATGGAGAAGGTCATGCATCCTGATGTGTAGGTACCTCCTTCATTGGTTAGAATCTAAAAAACACTATATTGGTTTGTGGGTTTCAGTAGAGTTGAGAACTTGGCTTTAAATTTTTGTATGCAGGAGATCAAGTTTGAGTTGGAGGCTAAGGGAAGAAATATTTCCAGGAGAATGAGATAATTTAGAGGTATTTACATAATGTTAATGCTTGTGGCTTTTAGTTGGGAAATGCATACGCTGATTGTTTCTTCTTCTTTTTTTTTTTTTTATTGTTTCTTAATTCATTGTATATCTTCTCAAATATAATTTCAGGTCGATTTCATAAACAAAGAAATAATTTGGAGCAGAAAGCACTAGCAATGAAGATGGAGAGAAGGAAGATGTGTACCAGTTTGGAGTGATCCTACTTCAGATCATCACGGGCAAAGTAATGGCGGCTGCATCCTCAGAGTTGGGAAGCTTGAAGCTTCAGCTGGAGAATGGTTTGAGAGAGGAACCATCGGTGTTGCGTAGCTTAGCAGATCCAAGCGTGAGGGGAATGTATGCGTATGAGTCACTGAGGACCACAGTGGAGTTTTCCATTAACTGTCTTTGTGAAGATCAGAGGAAGAGGCCATCGATATAGGATGTTGTGTGGAACATCCCTCCAAGGGTTTGTGCCCCGGCCGTCTTGGTTTTGGTAATAACGTTTTTTTGTTTTGGTAATAATATTTTGGTTAATGCAGACCGTTGAGGAGATATACAAGGTTGCATCTATAGCTCTTAGTCCCAACGTCTCTGCGCAGATATTTGTAAGGCTCTTTTGTTAGTTTTCTTAGTAACTAAAACGGTTCCTTGGCTGAAGAAGCCTATGGTTTTGTCTTTATGCAGATGGGTTTAATGGTTAGCCCACCAAAACCTGGAGACATTTCTTATGATCAATTCGTTCGTGAAAGGTAATGTTATACTCTAGATGAACATTACATTGATGAAGGATCAAGATATCTCAGAAACTTTATTTTAACAGCAAGGGGATACTAGAGTCACTGAGAAGAGGAGCAGGGATCATGACTGATGGGTTCAACAGCTGCAAGAACGTTGTCTGTAATTTCACTGAAGGTGCAATGTATTCGTTTCCTCAGATAAAGTTACCACCGAAAGCAATCCAAGCAGCGAAACAAGCTGGGAAAGTCCCTGATGTTTTCTACTGCCTTAAGCTCTTTGAAGCCACAGGAATCTCCACTGTTCCTGGCTCTGGATTTGGACAGAAAGAAGGGTGAGTGAAAAACGTCAGACTCAAACAAACATACTCATGTTTTTTTAGCTCACTTGGTTTGTTTCTTTTTTCCTTACAGGGTGTTTCATCTGAGGTTATGGAAAGTTTCATGAAGTTCAATGATGAGTTCATGTCTCAGTACGGTGATAAGTTTGGTTACTCAAGGATGTGAAAGAAAGGAGTTTGAGTTTGAGATCACTTCTTCTTTTCTTACCGACATTATTATTATCAATGCACACTCTTGAAAAGATATAGCCACTGGTCCTACTTTGTACAACTTTTCTTATGGTCTTAGAATCCTTTGTATCTACCGAAACAAACAAACATAAACCATCTCATCAGTTTCAGTGATGTATTAAAATGTTTCTATTTAGACATCTTTAAACAAAAAAGAGTTTTTATGTTTTTAGCCAAGTACGAATGACTTAGATTTATGTTATCTTATTTTACTAAAAATAAGTTTTAGAAGAACTGCGATTACATAAGTTTATTCATATTTTACACAATTTTATCATTGTTTTTTTCTAAATTCTGATTCATATGATTTATCTTAATGCCCTTGGTTCAAATTTTGTATTACTGATAATCAAGGATATGATTTGGTTGTGGGATAAAGTTCATGTTTTTATATTGCATAATATAATGTATTTAGTGATTGGTTTTGAGAAAACCTTATATTGAAACATGATTATTTACATAACTATTAGCTATTAACGAAAACTAATAGATAGTAAAAATATAATATAGACATATTATGTAACAAAACATATATATTTTCATTTTTAAGATAAAATTTATCAAATATATTTATAAACACATATAACGAAAATTTTATCAATGTCTAAAAAATACGTCCATTCTTTAAAAAAAATTTAAATCAAAACATATAATTAAAATTTTAGTAAAATAAGATAATGAATAAATCATGTATATTCCAGTTCACCAAGCTGTACACAATTCAGGTGCAGCAAGGATGGACAAGCAGTGGGAACCTTGGGGTTGGTGATACTTAGATGCAAGGAGGAATATTTCTTCATCATCCCTGATTGAAATAGAGAAACGGCTTGATGAAATATTCAAAACCTATATAAGAAGATGAATGTGGACCTCTGAAAAAGAGAGCAGAGCTGCAAAAGCTATATATATATATATATATATCTCAGTTGAATGTTCAGAACAGAAGTACTGAATTTGTAACAAACCAAACATAACAAATAATATATTGTGTTGGAACTTCTAATACTTGAAGTACTTAGTCTTAGGCCAGGACTCGAATTTTTAAACATTGAACAGAAAAGCCATGGATGGGAGATAGATGAAAAAGACCACAAATCCTTTAATATTTCATATTACAACTTTTTATCATTTTGGTACAACGTTGTTTTGGCACCTATCAAGAAACCCATATATACAAAAAAAAATTCTTACAGGATGGCCGTAGCCCATTGCAGAAGTTAGACGAGATACTGGAGGATCCTATGACAACGCAAGACGGGATCATGAGAGAAATTGATGGTAGATGTAATAGAGATGGTGACTATGACTTGGAAGCTAATAATATAAAGAGGAGGGACTGGTAAAACGAGTAAAGATTTGTAGTATAGAACTTCTTTATCCTAAATAATTGTTTTGTACTGTGCATAATCAATAAAACTAGAAACAATAGCTTAGAGCATTTAATTGATGTACAACTAAAGGATATGTTTACAACTATTGTTCTCTTTATTGGAATAAATTTTGTTTTTCTTTACAACTGTACAACAAAAACTCAAAGTTAAACCACGTTTCCCCAAAAAGTTCAACCATATTTTCTTTGTATTTGTTCAAACATTTATATATAACTTTCACCCCACTAGATCTTATTTCAATTCATTTCTTCTTTGTTATTTTATTTTTCTCTAAGTTAAAAATTACTTCTTCTTTTTTCCACAAAGTTAAAAATTGCTTAACCTTATAAAATTAGTACTTACATAACTTTAGTATTTAGAGTGATCACAAGTCATAAATCATTATATCAATTTATATTTGTTTGTTTTATATATAATAGTTTCACAAAACTTTATTTGTAGATTCTTTTCTTACAATTTGTATTTTATTTATTTGTAAATATTTAAACATTAAAAAATCACTTTACTAGATTAAATATAATAAAACACTAACAATTTTTAATGAAAAATAACTACCGAAATACACTTACTAAACTTAAAGAAAGTAAAAAAATATATACGAATCTTATTTTTAAAGAACAATTTACAATCACATAATTCAGATATTATACTTTAGAATTAATCATTATTTTTAATTACTAAACAACTTTCAAAACAGAAAACTATAACATTCTACATGAAATACATATAATAAAAAGTATTATAAAAAATTCAAAATAAAACAACAATAATAATAATAAAACTCAAGCAATTACTTATATTAAATTCTTTGCTTTTTATTTTTGTATCGAGATCTTATATATGTAATTTTGGGTGTGATCTACGAATATAATATAACACTTAAATATTGAGAAAATGATAAACGTTAGAATGAATTTCATTGTAAAAGATATAAAACATAATGTTTTGTTTATATTTATGTAAATCTTATAAAAGTTATATATGAGAATTATTAATATAAGATTTTAATGAAATTATATATTTATTTAAGAGTTTTAAAAAAATATCATCAAATAATTATATTTTGAATTGACCCAACATAAAATAAATATATATTTTTCGTATTTATTAATACCTATATTTTTATTTTGTATCTCATGTATTTTCTTTGATGATTTTAGGATATTGGATATGCTAAACTTGCGAACCTGGATTCTAAATACGGTTTATGTAAGTTTGATGATTTAACTCTGATTAACTATTACACTCTGACCTTATTACACTTTAATATACAAATAAAACTAAAGCAATATTTTGTAACGTCAAAATAATAAATGAATAAAAAATATATTATGTTAATAAAATAGATTTTAGATTTTAAAGACGTCTAATTCATGTAATATTACAAAATTCAAAATTTGTTTATTATAATTAATATTTTACCATTAGATATATTAAAATAATATTCTACATTGATATTCAATTGTCAGTTTTCAACTATTACACGTAAAAAAATATTATTAAGTACGTTTTTATTTTTTGAAAAAGGAGTTTTATATTTTAAGTAGGTTATTGGAGTACTTTTTCTTTTCGTTAGTTTATTCGAGATGAGATTCCAATCTTTTAAACTAAGATAATTTACGTTCTATACATAATTATATTTTTTAACATAACTCTAAAATCTCGGACTTGATTTCTCATATTTTATTAGTTAATTTTGTTACATATAATAGATACTTACTTCAAACTAAAAATATATTTTTTTTTTTTTGAAAATTAGTTATAATATAGTTTAATATACAAAAATTCACATAGAAATAAAAATGACAAATATAACAAATTTAAATATATTATCCGCGCGTAGCGCGGACAAAGTATCTAATAAATAATAAAAATGGGGTCCATGGGCCTAACAATGCATTGCTAGCTCTGTATTTTAATATCTAAAAGTTTACTATAATGTTTTAATGGGCCTGACAAAACTGTTTATGATTTTACACTAAAATGGCCTACATCAAAGAAAAAGCAATAGTCTTATTGGGCTTAGGACCGTAACTAGAGAGTTAGTGTAATAATAATATACTAATAATTATTTTAGGTCACCGATGCGAATTTTAAGGGGTATTCGCGTCAATTCAAAAAGACAACAATAATAAAGTAGATACTCTGTCAGTCTCATCAGTCTCTTCTTAATTCTTATACAGCTTCTCTCATCTCTTGTTTTCCGCATTTCGAAGCCAATGGCTAAAATGATTCTCCTCCTCCTCATTCTCTTCTTCCTTCACGGCGTTGACTCATCTCCGCCGCACGCGTGTGACGCATTGAATCCCACCACAAAGCTCTTTCAGTTCTGCCGCACCGACCTCTCGGTTAACTGGCGAGCTCGCGATATCGTCTCGAGGCTAACCGTAGACGAGAAGATCTCTCAGCTTGTAAACTCAGCTCCAGGGATACCTCGTCTTGGAGTGCCGGCGTACCAATGGTGGTCGGAGGCTTTGCACGGCGTGGCTGACGTCGGTCCGACTCCAGGGATCCGGTTTAACGGAATGGTTAAAGCTGCCACTAGCTTTCCTCAAGTCATCTTATCCGCAGCTTCCTTTGACTCCTATCTATGGTTCCGCATTGCTCAAGTACGTTTACTCTCTCTCTTGACCTTTCAACTATAAAAAGTGTTTTGATTTATTAAATTTTTGTTATTTAAATTTATTGAAATAGTTTCGGACAGAAAATAACTCACATATATTTGAACTTCAGTTCACCTTTTACTATGTCTGAAAAGCTGAAAAGGAAGTAACTGTCTCTGGATTTTTCTTTTGTGTTAATTTAATAAGTAAAATTGTTTTTGGTGGTACG
The DNA here is from genome assembly GCF_020379485.1 of Brassica napus. Taxonomy (NCBI): domain Eukaryota; kingdom Viridiplantae; phylum Streptophyta; class Magnoliopsida; order Brassicales; family Brassicaceae; genus Brassica; species Brassica napus. Next base: position 46,974,203 of record NC_063449.1, on the reverse strand, counting down.
TTGCTATCTTTGCCTCAGGCATTAATTTCTCTTATTAGTGTAAATTAGAAGAATATTAAAATAAGAAAGTTTTTGGATAATTGTTGTTGTAGGTAATAGGAAAGGAAGCAAGAGGAGTGTACAACGCAGGGCAAGCGAAAGGGATGACGTTTTGGGCACCGAACATTAACATATTCAGGGATCCACGGTGGGGAAGAGGCCAAGAGACTCCTGGCGAGGATCCGACGGTGACCGGAGCTTACGCGGTGGCTTACGTCAGAGGACTCCAAGGTGATTCTTTCGACGGTAAGAAAACACTCTCTGGTGGTCACCTTCAAGCCTCCGCTTGTTGTAAGCATTTCACGGCTTATGATCTTGACCGTTGGAAAGGTATCACCCGCTACGTTTTCAATGCTCAGGTATATTTTCTCTCTATAATAATCACTGTTTAAAGGTTACTATCTTTTGACTCGTCTTTTTCATTTATTTTAGTCTAATAGTAATAGTAGTACATAATTAGTATATAAAGTTTGTATTTCCTTCTAAAGTGGGCATTAAAGTAAAGTCTTTACATAATGATGTTTTTAAGTGGCATCAAAGAGCATATATTATCCCTTGATTGCACCCTTTACGTCTTATCATGAATATGTGCTATTCTTTACGTCTTGTCATGAATATGAATTTGTACTAATATAATCATCATACAATCAACATGTTGAAATTCTGACGTGGAGACTGGTCGGAATCGAGTCAAATTTTGTTAGGAATTATAGAACAATCAATTTCACAATACTATACTCTTCTCATCTATTCTATTAAAATAGCAGTGTGAACCATTGATAAAAGTATGGTCCAACTATTATTTTTTTTATTTTTATCATTATTTAGAATATTATTTATTATGCTTTATGCCATTAGACCTATATTTAAATTACCAATTGAAAAGACCTAAAAAGATGTAAAACAAAAAATATACCCACCCTTTTTATCCATTTTATTAATAAGAAAGAAACTGTTCTTCTTGTTACAAAATTCTAAATATTTCCAATGTATGAGACGTACCCTAAATAATATTTTGAGGTTGGACAGGTAACATCACGATCCTCTAGTTCTGAAAAATGCTAAATACGTCTTATTTTTTTCTTAACTCCATGTTAATTAGGTTAATTACTTTATGATTCTTTGATCTGATAAATAAAACAAAAAGGTGAGTTTGGCTGACATGGCGGAGACGTACCAACCACCGTTCAAGAAATGCATAGAAGAAGGCAGAGCCAGTGGCATCATGTGCGCTTATAACCGAGTCAACGGCATTCCCTCTTGCGCTGACCCAAACCTCTTGACTCGAACCGCTCGTGGTCTCTGGCACTTCAACGGGTTCGTGTCCCTTCTTCTTCTTCTCGTTTCTTAAAACTCTTAAAGCCACAATGATAGTAACATGTTTTATCTATCGTCTCTATATATATGTTCAGATACATTACTTCAGACTGTGACGCAGTCTCAATCATCTACGACGACCAAGGCTACGCCAAGACCCCTGAAGACGCGGTCGCTGACGTCCTCAAAGCCGGCATGGACGTAAACTGCGGTTCATACTTACAAAACCACACCAAGTCAGCTCTTCAACAAAAGAAAGTGTCGGAAGCAGACATCAACAGAGCTCTAATCAACTTATTCTCCGTTAGGATCCGTCTTGGACTCTTTAACGGCGATCCAACCAAACTAACATACGGAAACATAAGTCCTAACGACATTTGTTCTCCGTCTCACCAAGCATTAGCACTCGAAGCAGCTCGTAACGGTATCGTCCTCTTGAAAAACGTTTTAAAACTCATTCCTCTCTCCAAACGCAGCGTTTCGTTAGCTGTGATCGGTCCAAACGCTCACGTCGCCAAAACGCTTCTCGGAAACTACGCTGGCCCGCCATGCAAGAACGTGACTCCTCTAGACGCGATACGCGGTTACGTCAAAAACGCCGTTTACCATAAAGGATGCGACTCCGTGGCTTGCTCCAACGCTGCGGTTGAGCAAGCGGTGGCCATCGCGAGAAACGCTGAACGCGTGGTCTTGATCATGGGACTAGACCAGACTCAAGAGAAGGAAGATATGGACCGTGTTGACCTTAGTCTTCCGGGGAAGCAACGAGAGCTTATAACAAGCGTTGCTAAAGCTGCGAAGAGACCAGTGGTTCTTGTCTTGATATGTGGCGGTCCTGTCGATGTCTCATTTGCTAAGGACAACGACAAGATCGGTAGCATTGTTTGGGCTGGTTATCCTGGTGAAGCTGGAGGGGTTGCTCTTGCTGAAATCTTATTCGGAGATCACAATCCTGGTGAGTCATTCTTCCTCGGAAAATCACATTTTAACCTTTAAGCTGATCATTTCCAAATTAAAAACCTTTAAACTGATGTACATGCAATTTAAACATTGAATTTTAATTTTCTAATTTTGATTATAAAATTATTTTGCTGAATTATAAAAGTTGGATATATAAAAAAATAAATAAGATAAATTTGTGGTTTTAACTAGCATTTTGTTTGATTTAAGAGATTTAGACCAAATTAGATTGATTTAAACGGATTTAAATTGTTTTAAACATATTGAGAACGGCTTAAATTCATTTGAGTCCCATAATTGTTTTTTAAAAATGTTTCGGCTAGTCGGACCCCTTAGACCCTGTCTAGAACATTGATAAGAAGTTTTCTTGAAAAAAATTCAAGATTTACAAGTATCACTTTGAAGATCTAAAACGCGATTTTCACATTCTTCTTCTACCGCTAATTGAGAAGATCTGAGTGTGTTCTTACTAGATTTCGATTTTTATGTGTTTGTAGGAGGGAGATTACCTGTGACATGGTATCCTCAAAACTTTGTGAACGTGAAGATGACAGACATGAGGATGAGATCATCATCATCTGGATATCCAGGAAGGACTTACAGATTCTACAAAGGACCTAAAGTGTTTGAGTTTGGTCATGGTCTTAGCTACACAACTTACTCTTACCAGTTCAAGACTCTAGCTCAAAACACTCTCTACCTGAACCAGTCCAAACCTCAAACCAACTCAGACTCTCTTCGATACGCTCTGGTCTCAGAAATGGGAAGAGAGAGCTGCGATACAGCCAAGACTAAGGTGAGTATTGTGGTTGAGAATCAAGGAGAGATGGCTGGGAAACATCCGGTGCTGATGTTTATGAGGCACGAGAAGGGAGGAGAAGACGGGACACGAGCTGAGAAACAGCTTGTTGGGTTTAAGAGCATTGTGTTGAGTAACGGAGAGAAAGGTGAAGTTGAGTTTGAGGTTGGTGTTTGTGAGCATTTGAGCAGAGCTAATGAAGTTGGAGTTATGGTTGTTGAAGAAGGAAAGTACTTCTTAACCGTTGGAAACTCAGAGCTCCCTCTTACAGTTAATGTCTGAATCAAAAAAAACATAAATGTAAGAAAACTTCCCTTTTGGATTGGCTTTTGGGTGATTTAAAATAACATGTAATGAAACGTGATTTGTGTAATCTAATACATATCTTAAAAACTGTTCTGTTCTCACTACATAGAGAACTCAGAAAGTGAAAGACAAAACAAAAGAACAGAACACATTAGTTAAGGCTCTCATCAAGCTTCTGTCTGTATTGTGCCAATCTCTGAAACAAAGAAGCATTCTATCAGCAAACTCATAACCATAAATATAAAGAAACAAGACAAACACTTGGTCAGAGCCGGGCTTGTGGGAAGGCAAATGAAACATATACACATAGATATAAGTATATTAAAATGTAAAATAATTATTTTGTTGTTTTTTGTTTAAAATTTAAATAAAATTTAATAATAAAACGAAAGTAAAGACATACACTTTTATGTTAATGTAATCTATAACTTTTATTTTCTTTTAAAAATAAATAGTTTAAACAAAACTTTTGTTGAAATTTTTTTTTAAACAAATATTTTAATTTTTATAAAAATTTAATATGTTTTTATTTTTAATAAAGCCCCCAAAATTACAGGACCAGCTCTGCAACTGGTTTGGTTTAGTTTAGTTGTACCTTAGTATAAGCATAGACACCAGCTTCTGTAGGACCAACAGGGCTTCCTCGTCTCATGAACTTCCTATCTTTGAAGATGTAGAGCAACGGTAAACCAGTAGACAGCTCTAAACTCGTAACCTTAAAAGAACCAAAAACAAAAATTCAACACACTTACCAAAAACCAATAAAACAAGACTCATTCTAGTTTGTTTTTGTTTACCTCCTGAGAAGTTAGCTTGTCAAGATACATAATGATAGACCGCAACGAGTTCCCATGAGCAGCAATCAACACGTTGTTCCCTAACGCAAGCTCTGGTTGAATCTGCATAAAAACGATTACATAAGTAAAAAAAAAAAAAAAACAAAAATGAATATTTTTTAATTCATTACATTGTCTTCAAAGTAAGCCACAGCTCTCTCAGCACACATCTCCAAGCTCTCTCCTTTAGGTGGAGGGATGTGGTAACTCCTACGCCATTCATGAACTTGCTGCGTTCCATATCTTTCAGCTGTCTCTTCCTTGTTTAAACCTTGTAACTCTCCATACCTAACTCAAAACCAAACATAAACAAAAAATGTCAGAAACTTTGTATTAAAACAAAAACACAAAGATAACTACATCGGGGGTGGTCTAGTGGTAGGAAAGCTTTGCGTTGCTAAACAACTCGGCTTCGAACCAGCCCCACAACATTAAACCCATGTGGCCACATGAGTATGGGGCGGGCCCATTTAAATACCCGTGAGCTGCACTTTGCACTTCCACTTGGAGATTAGTCTGGGCCGAGATAATTAAAAAAAAAAAAAAAACAAGAAAAGCAGTTGTATTACATTCTCTCATTCAGTTGCCAAGCAGCTACAACAGGGATAGATTGCTTCCTGGTCTCTTCGCTGAAGACATGGCTCCAAGTCTGCGCCTTCTCGCTCTCATCGTGCAAGATGATTGGAACCTTCTTGCAGCGGTGCTGAGTCATGGCGAGCATGGCGGTCATCTGAGCACGGATGAGGGAGGAAGTGAAGATCAGATCAACGGGGATGGTGCTAATCCTCTTCCCGGCTTGGATAGCTTCAGCAACGCCTTTCTCGGTTAATGGAACGTCGACGCAGCCTGTGAAGAGGTTCTTCTCGTTCCATAGCGATTCTCCGTGCCTGATTAATATCAGAGATGCTTCATCTGAATTTAAAAAAAAAAAATTAATTCAAAATTTAATATGAGGGGGAGGACAAGGAAGAAAGAAGCATTAGTTTTACTTGATTTTTTCTTGTGAGGGGTGGTGGTGGTTTTGGAAGGAGACAAGAGAGTGTCGAGAACAGGAGTTTGAGATGCGGTTGTTGCTTCGATCTTGAAACAACGGTTTTGTCTAAACTTGATAGGGAGATTGAAAGGCTCCTTTGGGAAGAGAGAAGCTTTGGAATTGGAAGGTGACTGAGAAGCAATAGAGCCGATGATGGCTTGGAGAGACACAGCCGTAGCCATTTCCTATGCGCAAGCTATGATAATCAACAATATTAAAGCTAAAGATCTAAACTTTGATTACTCAAGTAGAGAACTGAATCTCTAACTTTTATACTTTTATTGCGTAATAAGAGGTCCGTCAAATACAGAGACATACCTGTCTTAAGGGTGTGGCGATGAAACCGAGGATGGAGAAGAGCAATGGAACAAAGATGGAAGACGACACGTCGATTTGAGTATTTGTACCCAAACTAAACCTCTCAGGCCGAAAAATTAAAGCTTTATATAGGATTTATGACATAAAAATGTAAAACTCTCTCTCTCTCTCTCTCTTTTCTTTCGTTTTGGCTTTTGCGTGGAAGAAATATAAACGAGACAACTGGTTTTAATGAGGGAACACGACGCGAGGGTTGTTGAAGTTGCAAAGCCAATTAAAAGAAAAAATGGAAAGCGTAGGATTTATTATTGGGAAAATTGCCAAAAGAGAACAAGAAAACAGCATAGTTGTCCCTATGGTATAAATCTTTTTTTGTCCATTTTTTCTCCGTTTTACCCTTTCCATATGTTAAAATTAATGAAATAAATAGTTATATGAATCAGAAAAATTATTAAAAATATAAACAATTAATAAAACACCCATTTACACAAACACATATTTTTTTTTGGGTTAAAAAACATAATAAATAATATTTTTAAATTACGTTCTACTAAAAGTAGAATTCTGTTTCTACACAAAACGGGTAAGTAGAAAATGAATTCTAGAATGAACACATCCATCTACTTGTTTTAGAACGTACAAACTACTTTTTACTATAATTCTAAATATGGGGAATACGTATTCTACTATTTGTAATGATCGCTACTTTTATTCAGAAAACTGTTTCTACTTTTATTGAGTATTCTAAGTTATCAGGAATGCAAAATCTAAAACATATACGAACGTCCACATAGTGTAGAAATTACATTCTGGAATTTTGTTATGTTCTACACAGTGTAGAAGGTGCCTTCTACGGATAAAAAAACTGAATTTTCGAAAATTAAGGAAGTTGCAGTTTTTAAAATATTCTCAAAATATTCTAACTTCCTAAAACGTGTTTTCATTGATTTGGTTCGTGAAAAATTAAAAAAAAAATCGATTTTGAATGTTCTTCTTCACCAATCTATGATTTTCCAATGATTTCTCTATAGTTTGTCTTGTGATTTTTACAAACTCTTGTTCTATGATGCATATCTATACAACATGTGGTGTTTGGGAGTTTGGAGCAACCACGGGATGGGTTTTTACGGCTGATGAGAGAGGGGCTAGGCTACTGTTATTGGAATCAACTTCTACCTTAGAGGATTTTAAAAGAATGGTTTTGGAAGATTTTGATATGGAAGAAGATAGCTTACCCGATTTGGAGTTGAGTTATCTACCTAATGAGTTGATCAATACATCAACTTGTCCGCCTGTGATCATTGCAAATGATCGACAGCTTCAGAATTTTGTTTGTTTTGTTCAAAAGTGTGTTTCTACTCGATTGTGTGTAACATCTAAAGCCAAAGTTGAGAATCTGAATGAACCAGACTTTGATCTTAACAAGTCGCCAGCTGATTCAACTACTGCTCAAGAGGAGGGAAACTCGGTTGATAGGGGGAATGAACCAGCTCCTGTGTTTGTTGAGAGGCAGTGCGAGGAAAAGAAAGAAAAGATTAGAAGAGTCGAAGTTGATGAGGATGCCTATCATGCCGATACCATGATCTCGGCCAAAGAGGACGTACATAAGATGTCAAAGTTTTCTGTGCTCAATGTTGTTAAGAAGGGACAATTGTTTGAGAACAAAACTTTGCTGAAGGCGACTTTTGAGATATGTGCAATGAAGCATAACTTTCACTATGAGGTTATCAAAACGGATAGACAACTTTGGTACGTTAGATGTGAGGATAATGCATGCAATTGGTGTGTTCGAGCAGAGTGTTTGCAGGATTCTGAATATTTCATTATCAAAAAGTATGTCGGTGAACATACATGTGCACCTTCAAACAAAACCAAACCGGGTAGGACTGCTTCGGCCAAAACTATAGGCAGTCTGATTATGCATAGGTATGAAGGGGTTAAGGAAGGGCCGAAATGCAATGATATAATACAGATTATGCTTATGGATCATGGCTGTGAGATCACGAAATCTTTAGCATGGGATGCTCGTGAATATGCGGTTAATGCTGTTAGAGGTATACCAGAGAGAAGTTATGGAAAAATACCGAAATACTTGCACATGCTCAGAGAGGCTAATCCGGGAACACATTCATCGTATGAGATTGACAGCAAAGGGAGATTTCGGTACCTGTTTATTGCATTTGGGCAATCGCTACGAGGATTTAACAGAGTCATAAGGAGGGTTATTGTGGTTGATGGCACTTTTCTGAAGAACAAATACAAAGGAGTTCTATTGGTTGCAACTGCTGTAGACGGAAATTCTAATTTGTATCCTCTTGCATTCGGAGTAGTCGACTCAGAGAATGAAAATTCTTGGGAATGGTTTATGAGACAACTAAATAGTGTCATTGCTGATGATCATCATTTGGCTTTCATTTCGGATAGACATGCGGCCATTGCTAAGGCGCTTGAGACTGTGTATCCAACAGCTAAACATGGTATTTGCATTCATCATTTGTTGAATAATGTGGTAACATATTACCATGGGAAAGGACTTGTTGGGTTGGTTGCAAAGGCGTCCAAGGTTTATAGAGTTGCTGAGTTTGAAAAGATATTTGCTAATGTGTGTAATATCAGTCCGGCAATTGGAAAATACCTAAGGGATGCTGAAGTCCAAAAGTGGGCAAGATGTCAATTCTCTGGATATAGATATGACATAAGGACAACAAACCCTGCCGAATCCATCAACTCTGCTTTGCGTTCGCCGAGAGAGTATCCAATCATTCCCTTGTTGGACAGTATCAGAGAAATGCTGACTCGGTGGTTTTATAACCGTAAGAAAAAGATTTCAAAGCATAATCATCCTCTTACCGAAGATGTGGAGAAAAAGATTGAAAGGAGAACCGAGAAAGGCAAAAGATTTGCAGTTTACCCTGTCAGCGATGGTCGCTTGCTTGTTAGAGGTGATAAAATCGACTGCTTAGTTGATTTGGATAGACGTACTTGCTCATGTGGGAAGTACAACCTGATGAAGATACCTTGTCGGCACGCAATTAAAGCTGGGTTTCATGTTGGCAGACAGCCACACACATTAACTGATTTATTTTACACTACAGAAGCTTGGCGAGAAGCTTATCATGAAAGCATCAATCCTATTGCTGTTCCTGAGGATGCTTGGTCCATGCCAGAAGATGTTGTCGTGGACAATGTGCTACCACCAGAGTCAAGAAAATCAGTTGGAAGGAATAGAAAACGGAGATATGAAACTGTTGAAGATAAACTTCGGTCATCGCAAACATCACAAAAGAGGCAGCTTCGCAAGTGTAGTAGATGTGGTATTAGTGGGCACAACAGAGCAACTTGTAAAATACCAATATAGTCAGTCACATATGGTAAGGGTCAGCTTATATAGCCAGTTCGTTTATATGTTTTTCAATCTCGATTTAATTGTGTTTCAGGTATTTATTTTTCTGTTACAGGTTGGTCTGTTCAAGTATGCAAGTTGTGGTGTTTGAAAGTGCAGTATTGCCTTGTCTCGTATGGTTTTTTCTTCTAAAAATAATCAACTTTGTTTAACTTTGGATACTTTGGATAATTCTTGTATGGTTATTTTATCAGTTTCATTGTTATACATTGGTATTATTTTCACTTCACTTCTCTATCTCTCTGTTTGTTTAGTTATGTTCAGCTATGCTTTTGAGTTCGAGTTTAAGTTTGTTTGACAATAGCTGATGTCTGATTTTTCAACAAAAAAGGTGGATTGTAAGAACAGATCACTGAGCACAAAATATAAGAACCATTTGACTGGTAAAGTCGACACAAATATTGTTGCAACAAAACACTTATTGAAGCCAATACTAAGAACCAAATGACTGGTAAAAATGAAAAAAACACACTAACAAGAAGATACTTAGAACCAGTAGACTGATTTCACTCATTCTTGGCTTCTTAATCTTCCAAAAAGCCATAGAATGCTTCCTAAGCAACCTAATTCGAGTGAATTTTTCTGCTTCCTAACTTCTTCTTCTATTCTCTGTGTGATACTACTTTTCAGATCTTCAATCTCTTCTACAATTCTCCCTTGCTCAGCCTCTACCCTTCGAATCTCATCAAGCAAGGCGTCATCAACCCACTTAAATAAATGATTTTCCTTCTTTCGCTACATAGAAACGAAAATCAAATTAGGAGAAGTAAAATGGAATGAAAAAACATGATGTTTATCCTACACAATCGAAAATCGAATCAGACAAAAAAGGAACATAACAAATCGGTAATTGAATCGAAAAACAAATCAAGACTATGAACCTGTGCCCCTATTTCACATCTATAGAACCGTCGGTAAGGATTGTCATCAGTTCTCGAGTAGAATATCACAACCCCTTTCCCGCACCAGCACCTAGATGGCACCCCGTATGAATGTCGCCTTGAAGTATTCATGTGTGTGAGAAACTGCTTCAGAGAGAAAAAGGAGATTGACGAAAAAGAAGAACAGAAAAAAATGGGAAAAGTCGGGTTTGGTTGCTGAGTTGGTGTTATATATGTCGGGTTTTAGGTTTATTGTGGATCTAGTTCTGGTCGGGTTTGATTGTTGAGTTGGATCAAAAGTCTGGTTTGCAAGAAGCCAAGTTAAGTGTATTACATTTGATTCGATTTATTTACTCCTACGGGATGATCTAGTAAAACAATTATTCTAAATGTTCTTGTGGTCTTGTTCCGGGTTTTTGTTTCGTTTAGGGTATGTTTAGGGTTTAGGTTAGGTTTGACTGTGGTCTTGTTATGGGTTTTTGTTTCGTTTAGGGTATGTTTAGGGTTTAGGTTAGGTTTGACTGTGGTCTTGTTATGGGTTTTTGTTTCGTTTAGGGTATGTTTAGGGTTTAGGTTAGGTTTGACTGTGGTCTTGTTCCGGGTTTTGTGTTTCGGTTAGGGCATGTTTAGGGTTTAGCTTAAGGTTCTAATTTAAAACAGTGTTAAATTCTAGCATTCTTCAGCTAAAAACTCTTAATAACAAAACCACAAGATGTACATTTGATTACAAGAGTCAATCCTAAAAATCATAATTAAACACTAGAAGTTATACAATAAACTAAGCAGTCTTGTTCCTAAAAATGATAATAAAATCTAGAAGTTATACATCAGATTAAGCAATCTTGTTCATTACATTAGAACTTGAAACCAAGCAGTCTCACAAAATCTCTTCTACAGTCGAAGAGAGACACTCCGGGGATTGATACTTTGACATCCTATCAATCAATTCCGGATCATTAGCTGCTTCCCAAAGATCCCATAGAATCCTGTGGCGAGCTTCGATAATGTTACCATCATGCAACAACGACAACTCCAATCCAAGCGCATGACACTCAATGAACTTCACTGCATAGACGCCACAGTCGCATGCACTTTTATTCAGATTCCCAACGGGGACATAGGAAACAGTATATGCACCGACTGCGAAATCCTTCTGGTGTCTCATAGGCTGAACTGCCTTGACAATACGCGGAATAAGGTTTGCGAACCCATCCACCTCCTTGTACCTTTTCTTACCCGAGCAGTCGAACACTTCAATGCTCCTCGTCACGAAACTGATGCACAAGGCGATCCAATGATTCCCACTGACATGAACAGGGACATACAGGCGATCCACATCTATATTCCATATCTCATGTGTCCTGCCATGTGGTGGAAGGACTCCTTTACCGAACTGCAGTAGCAAATTATGAAGCATGTAGCTCTTTCTACCCTGAGCTTCTAAATGACCATACTCTTTTTTAATCATATTGCTGAAGACGACAGTCATGAAGGCGACACGATGAGGTCTCCATCGTTTCAAAGATGTTCTCTCCCGGAATACGTACATTGCAGCGTCAATCTCCTGCATATTTTGAAAATCTTAGCACACACAATGTATTTAAAAGACACATATGGAAGCAAATAGTCTCTAAGGTTTACCAAGCTATTTAACCACTCAGATTTATCCATAAGACGATTAGCAATCTCAAAATCTAAAGTGGCAGGTCCAATCCGTATAGGTCTGAAACCAAATACAATGATAAAATTGTAAAACATTCATTAGTTTATTTTAAATGTATTAATACATGTCAGATGAATGAGAATAGAGTACTTACGTGGAGGAAGTTGACCAAGTTCTAACTTTTTCCCAATCCTCTTCACGGAAAAACACCAACGCGGCATCTGGCGAGTCTTCTTTGGTTCGATCCATTTCCTCATCATTCCACTGCAGTGGAGCCATGTTAAACGGTTTCGATTTACTTAACGTCTCAACTTTCACTTGAGACAGATCAAAACCGTCAACAAATGTAGCTTGGGACAGGTCCCGCAAGTCTTGTGTACTCAATCCAAAATCAAAATCATTAGTTTCTGTAGCAATCTTTTTCCCGTCCTATTCATTAAAATTTAAAACATTGCATATAAGAAGAAGCCATTTATTCATAACACAAACAAAGCATTACATTCATAGAGTTTAATACACAAACATTCAAACATATTACACTTTAGAAACCTATTACACAAAGTTTCACATTCCATATTACATAATATTACACAGTCAATATAAAGTTCCATAAGCCTAGCTCCAGCACCCTAACTCAAGCATCCTAGTTCCAGGTTCATCAAGTTCTACACTTTCTCTTAGGTAGTACCTTTTTTGTTGGAGTAGGTTGATCGCCTTTGCGCTTAGGTTGAGCTTGAGCGCCTTTGCTCTTAGGTGGAGCTTGAGCGCCTTTGCTCTTAGGTGGAGCTTCCTTGGCTTTGCTGTTTAGTGGAGCTTCTTCAGTTTCTTTCTTACTAGGATAGCTTCCTTCACCAGTCAAACTGATTGCGTCCTTGAGCTGTGAAACCTCAATCTCCATCTTTCCCATCCTCTCTGTAAACACCCTCTCCATATTCGCCATTTGCATACTGAGCACATCTCCCAATGAAGTGACAGATGTGCGGATAAGACCCTCAATGAAACTCATAGTTTCAGGACCAAAAGTCAGAAACTTTTCTGCTGATCGCTTACACAGCACCTTCTTCTTTCTTGTCTCTGCTCCTTCATCAAGAAACTTTCTCTTGCCTTTTCCTGCGACCTTAACCGAAGAGTTCTCCTCGTCTGCTACAACATCCGTATGATCCACGATCTTATCAGCTTCTGACCCTCTATCATGGCTGTCGGGTTCCTCCATTTTAGACTCTTCAGGGTCTAAAACTGGCCAGTCTGTGTTGCTCCAATCATACTTGTTCCTGATCCTCCCCAAAACAAGGTCCACTCGTTCATCTTCCATCTCACCCTCCCTTGTGTACTGAGCATCTAGAAACACATCACCATTACCAGTCACTGATATGACCGAGAAGAAGTTATCCTGCAAACAGTTAAAACATGAAAATCCAAACAAAATATATACAACAACCATATAAAAGAAAAAAACAGAGAGAATGTTACCTTCTTAGTTAAGGAGTCCTCGAGCTCAATGATGTCTTCATAAGAAACTTTTGCAACTCCTTTCCAATTGCCACACCTTGGACCTTTGAAGCTGTCTGAGACTCTTCTGCCTAATATTTCTCCAAAATCAGGAATTGCCTCCATAATCCAAATCTGGAGAGCATAGGAGAAACCCTCGAAAATGTAGCTCTCCTTCTTACCCAACTTCTTCATTGCCTTCTCAATCGAACTCAACAGGAAATCATACGAGTGAAGACCCCAATGGAACTTCCGAACCTTGTCAAAATCCATCACCAACTTGATGTACATATGAGGGATGGACACCTTCTCATCTCTCCCCATCACCACACCCACTATTACACACAAGTAGATCAACCTCATCCTATCAAGCCGCGTCCAAGTGTGAACTTCTTGTAGATGAACCTTTCTGATCGACTGCAAGGTGATCTTACCACCTGTGTGCAGTAGGTTACTCCAAAAACCCCCGTCGTTTTTCCATTTCACTACGTCACTGTTAGTTTCCCGTGTAATCTTGAGGCCTGTCACAGCATGGTACTCCTGAAGCGAAAACCGGAGAGGCGTCCTCGCAAAAACAAACCACTTCTCATGCAGCTTTGAGGTAATCAGCTGTCTACATATGAAGCTATCCACTAGTTTCCCAGAGAACTTGAGATCATTTTCGGCAATAGCCATGATATGTGTGAAAACAGGATCTCTCTTCACATCATCGTACTCTGCACACATAGCTTTCTTCAGATCTCTGATAAGTTCCATGCGGCAACTGTTGTTGATCTTCTTAACCCGAGGTTCTGAACCCTCTGCATATAATCGTTTAGGTAGCTCCAGCTCCATATCTACAAAAGATAATAAAACACATGGTTGTTAACAGCAATATCATAAACATGCAAACGCCCGAAACAAGCGTAAGAGTGAAACTGAGCCAGAGTGAAACTGAGCCAAACACAAGATAATAATCAAAAGCAAAACACCATTGTCTAATCAAATTTAAATTTAGAAACACAGTAGATCGATTAATCAAATAAGACAAGTCAATCTCCATCTCGCAATCAAATCAGCAAATTAAGACAATTAACAGTCAAATACACACAAACTTTGTTCAGCGAAATCAGTATCGTAACACTCATAAAGACAAACACAAACACTAACATTGTTCACCAAAATCGGTTCACATAATCAAAAAGTCAATTCAGACAAGCAAACAAATATTGATCCAAGTCAAAGTAACAAACTTAATAATGAAACAAAGACTAAGACAAATCAAAGAAACAAACCGTTCACAAATTGAGACCAGATAGCCGGATGAGAGAGGCGGAGAAGGGGAGAGAAGCCGAAAGGTGGAGAGAAATGGAGAGAAGCGACGAGAAGCAGAGAGGCGGAGAGTAGCGGAGAGGTGAAGAGAATCAGAGAGAAGCGCCGAGAAGCGGAGAGGCAGAGAGGCGGATAAGCTCGATTTTGCCTTTGATTTCACTGGTTCGTCCACAAGATCGCCATCTTCAAAGTCTCAATTTTTTGGCCATCAGAGAGAGGCGGTGAAACAAAAACGAAATTAGTTCAGAGGTGGAGGCAAACAGAGAGAAGCAGCGAGCAGCAGAGAGGCGGAGAAGCTTGATTTCGCCGTTGAATTCACCGGTTATTACACAGGATCGCCATTTTCAAAGTCTCGATTGTTTTTCTTGAGAGAGAGGCGGAGAAACCAACAAGAAATTAGGGTTACGTGTTTTGTTCCCTTTTTGTTTTAACTTTTTTAATATATCTTTGTAACACGTTTTTAAAAAAAAAAAAATTACTTAGCACATGAAACAAACACAATTAAATTATGTTTAATTAGATTAATTCAAGGTTAGTTTTGGAATTTTGGAAAATTTTATACTAAAGGGACAATTTAATGATGGATTTATACCATAGGGACAACTATGTTGTTTTCTTGTTCTCTTTTGGCAATTTTCCCTTTATTATTTGACTCTCTTTTTTGACCTGCGAGACAACTGGTTTTTGACATTTGGCAATGTGCTGTTCTCCTGCTTCTGTCTTTTTGGCCCTTTCTTTCTTCATTTCTCGTGATTTTTGCTCCCCGGCCATAAAGTTAATTTTAGGAGATTCTGTTTTCTTTATTCGAATATTCTACAAACGGAAAATTGCATATAGTTTTCAATTTTATGTAAAGTTTATTGTTAGTAGAAAGTAGAGTTTGGTGATGTATTTTAGCTGGCTTGGGGGTTGGTCAATGTGAAAATCAAAATTTTGCCCAACAACCCTTGGTGTCTTGGTGGGGGTATACACCAATCCTGAGATCTTTTTTGACTTGCTTAAATTTTTTCAAACACAAAGGTAAATAACTAGGCCCATCAAAGTCCATTAAGAATTTGGTTGGACACTAAAAGTAGTTTGGGGAGTTGAGTTTGTAGCCCAAAGACTGCATCCCGAGTTTTTCTTAATATGGGGGGTGGTTTGGAACAAGTCTACTCAGAGTTTGATTCGGTCACGGTTAAATATGTATAGTAAAAACCCATGTTCGGAACTACGCTAGGCGCTAGTCGGGCAGTAATTTCAGGCTTAGCGAGTTACCGAAAAATCGAGGAGTATTCGGAGCCTAGTTTTAAATACAATTTAATATATTTATAATATATTTAGCTAATTTTAAACATGATGATACAAGTTCTTAGATATAATTCTATAATTTTTTATATATAATTTTAGCAGTTTCTTTTTGATTCGTAAATGGTGGGTTTGGTACGAAAAAAATCCTTAAATGTAGTATGTATGTGTTTGTTTTGGGTTTGATAGCTAATTATAATTATTTAATAATGAATAATTACACAAAATTTGTCAATAATGAATAAAAAATAATTAACTGTGTTTTAACTTAAGACGGACGGAAAAAAAAAATTTAGGCGGTCAACGTGGATTACACCGATTTGAACATAATCACCGCGGTCAATCTCCGAACACCATAGGCGGCCGCGTTTTGATTGATATATGAATTGTCCCCCAAAGGATTTTTTTTTTCCTTTTCAGAAAGTTCATGTTTTGGACCATAGTCTCCATAAAATCATAAGTTTAAGCTGACATATTAAAGACACTTCCCATAGTCTCCATAAAATTATATCTTAATGAAACTTTAATTAGAAGAACCGAAGAAATCAAATATTAAAGACACTTCCCAAGCAGGCAAGTGTGAACATATATCAATAAAAGAAGCTTACACAAACATAGTTCCGATCACTGGAGACATCATCATCATCTAAGACAAATAAATATTAAAGAAGTACAAATATAATTCTTCCATAACCAAACTCATTAAACCAAATCGAAAACATCAGATCATAATGACACTGATCAAAGATCTTAAACCTCATCCTCATCAACCTGATACTTCTTGATGAGCTCAGAGCAAAACACATCAGAAACATCTTTCTCGAACCCCATGTTGTTAGCATGCCTAATCTGCGACGCAATGCCGTTGTAATGGTTCAAGATCACACGCGACTGTTCACGCCCCTTGGAGATTTTAGAGCAACCCTTGTCTGAGCTTTTGACAAGCATAACATCGCACATCTCGTCCTTGTGGTCCTCGTGGACAACGAACATGTACTTCCCATGCCTGTTTGAAGTAGCTACGTTTGTGTATAACTCTTTCATCGTCTTCCTGTCTCTGCACACAAGCTTCACCGTCGCACCTATATAATATATATAGATTTGTTTATCAGACTTGGCTCTCAAGTAACAGATAATATACACACACACATCAAGACTTGTATCTCAAGTAACAGACACACACATCAAGACTTGGATCTAGGACACAAGCAGCAGATAAACAGTAAGCGAAGCTCTCAGATCTAACTAGAATCCATCAACAATGCAATTAGATCTAGGACTTAAGCAGCAGATCTAACACTGTAGCTAGATCTAGGTCATAAGTAGATAAAGATTCCTTGGATCAAAAGTAAGTGAATCTCTCAGATCTAGAAGAATCAGAGAGAGAGAGAGAGAGAGAGAGATGCGTAGTACCGGGGACGGTGTAGGAGGATTCAGCAGTCTCGAAGCCGAACTTGCAAGTGTCACAGTAAGTGACACCTTGAACCACCAACGTGTTCTTACCGATACGTGGCCTAGGCGCCGCCATGGCAATCGCCGGCAAGAAACAGAGGACCATCAGAATCACTAGTTTCGCCATTTTTTGCAGAGAGAGAGAGATGAGAGGAAGGCGTAGAGAGATGAGTGAGATTTAAGACAGCGGATCTAGGGAAAGAAGAAGATGAAAGCGCGTGAGATTTAGTTATGCCACCAGGGGTATTAGCGTCAATTTGGTGTTGGGATATGTTGACGTGGCGATGTATGATTGGAAGGTGTTAAGAAAAGGTGGTGGGTTTGCCGTGATTGCAGCTGGACAGAACTAGTTGCTGTCTGTCTCTGTCGGTGCTTAACTCACATGGGAAGAAAAGCATCAAAAGGTTATTAAAAACATTGGATAGGCCCAAACTAATAAACAAAATAAAGTTTATTTAAGATAGAGCCCATTATGCTTCTGTAGATCTCTTCCTGGGCCATTAGTTTCACTGACGAATCTGAGTTATTATGTAATATGGGCCATTGTAGATCAAATACTTTTTAGCCTACAAGCAATTTTCAGACCTAACAAGAATCAGAGAGTATTCCATCTTGTTTGCGTTTGTCTTTGCACCACACACTGACACACATACAAAATGATACATTTTCCTTAGATGATTATATATTAATTAGAAACATCTGTTGAAACCTTTTCAGCAGGGATTTCTTTTTTTTTTGTTTGTCAAAATGATTATGATGCAGTGAAAATAAGGGAGAAAGGAAAGGGGTAACATACTGAGATGTGTTAATGTTATAATATGAGCATCATCATAATCATTAATAAGTTTGAGGATAGTTTATTCAATCACATGATGATGACTAGCTACTCATGTAATGTAATGTACAATTAGTGGCAAACATCAATTATTTTATCGTACGAAACCAACACCTTTCTGTTTAACCATTACTTTGATTTTTATCTTTTGCTATTTGATCATTTCGTCACTGTTATGTACTTTCTTCTCATTGTCTAAAGAAAAATAGTTTCATCACTTTCTTTTTCAATATAGTTTTTATTTTTTCAGTGTGTGCGTTGGTTCTGGTCATGTGATGGGACTAATCTATTTGATGAATTAAAAAGAAAGATGAGCATAATGAATGGCCACCCATAGATTGGAGATGAGTTAAAAAAGGTGATGATGCTTCTAAGAGTATTGAAAGTGAAACTAAAAAGATCCAACTAAAATCACTGTCCAAAAACGTTTTATAATTTGACTGTGAATGGCATAATTGAAATCATCAAATCGCTAAAAAACAAAACTATTAGATTACACGACTCCTATACATACTCTAACCATCTTATAATAGTACTTTATGTGGTTATATATTGAATAGAGTTCATATAAAATTATTATACAAAAAGCGAGGAACTCTATACCTAAGCAAGTGGCGGTGAGGCATGAGATTATAATATCTAAAATCAGATCAATAATCAAAATAATTGAGGTACTATTTGACTATGCTCTGTTCTTACTGCAGATACGTGAGATAATTGTTAAAGTTCAAATGAATAAAGAAATCAACAATTAACATGACTCGGACTTTCACATGAGCTGTTCCCACTTGCCTTTGCTTAACATGGATGGAACAACTCGATCCGTAATATATAAAATGGGCCAACACCACTTATATCTGAATAAATAATAAAATGTCTAATAAAAATGAAACTTTAAGTTTGGCATAAAGGTGAAAAGACTATACGTGTGTACGGTTTTAGAATGTTACGTACCTTCATACAAACGGAAAGAAGTTTACGGCCATGCTTATAATGTGATTAAGTCGATATCAAGATTCAAAGAGCCTTTCTCAACTGTACGTAACCTTATATCATATCATTGAACCCTAGTATATTAGACTCGAAGTAATAAGGATCAGTAACATTTATTGTCCAACTGGATTAGACAAGTATAAAATTTAATGGAAAGCATATTTGCACGTGTACTCCTTAGAACTATTCTACATTAAGACTAATTTTTTGAATATATGAATTTAGAAATAGAACCAAAGAGTAACGGGACAACTTCTCAAGTTCTCATATCTTGTCCCCTCATAAAAAACAAATACGACACATTAACATATATATGACACATACTCTATTATTATAATATATATATATGGTAGCCAACAGCTCTTGGCTCATGCTTCTCTTTAGACACATGCATGATCATTTATGAAAACCTCCATCCTTGTTAATCCCTCTACTGAAAGTTAAGCTATAAAACAACATTTCAACTTCTGTATAAAGACTATCTTCAACCAACTTAATAATTCAAAATTAATACATATGCAACGTACCGATACACACGCACAACACATCTATGATGCATATATCGTGGTGGTTTGATAATGGGTTTTCCCTTAAATACAATAAACCAATTAATGATGTCTTGTCTATTGTTTTCAGCAGGAGCTAGTTTTTCTAGCCAATCTGCATGCTGTAACTAATTTTAAATAAATAAACGGAAAGCATGCAGTTAATCTCAGTTTCTAACCATCTTCTTTGGTCGAGAAAGATGCTAACCATCTTCTTTGGTCGAGAAAGATGCCAACCATCTTTATTTTAAATATAACTCGGACTTGCTTTTAGTTAGCTTTTTAATAAAAAAACATAATTACACCGCTTTTGTTCCGTAAAACAATAATTAAGGAGCATGGATGCTAGGTTGGAGAGATCAGAATTCAGATAGTTGGCCAAATCTGATGCGGACACATGCCAATTTGGCCAAGTGGTACTATAAATTATATTAGTCACTTAATACGTTAAAATGATTTAATATCAACTTGCTACTACTAAATGTATCCACAAAGCAACATATTTGTGTGTACGTGCTATAAACTTTATATACACTTTGTTGTTAGTACGTACCGTTTCTGTTTGTACTCCATTGTTCAAAATACGGTGATTTTTTCTCTTGGTACTCCATTAGAGGACTTGTTCCGAAAACTATGCACATGTAGACTTTGATTTATTTTTGTTGTGCCAAAGCAACTAAAAGAAACCTGCGGCCTCCGATCCTCAGGTTACATATTATTAATGTCTACTGTGTATCGTATGCATACAAGTATATAACAAAATGTAAAAAGGCAGCGTTAATCATTTCGTTAGAAAAAGGAACGAACTAAACTCCAAAGTTTGTGTGTGTTTGCAAGAGTTTTGAAAACAAGCACGCAAAAAATGTCATTAGGACTTTTTTCAAAACCGTAACGACTAGACAAAAAAAAAATCATATAATAAGAGAATCTATTAATTTTTCCTATTGGTAGATACTACCCATGCTGATTAGGCATTAGATTCCTGACTCCAAGCAACATCGTATTTAATTAATAGTGTCTATTCAAATACGTATATATACCACTCAATCCATCTCTACAGACAGCGTTACATATCTTCAACATTGGTTCCGATATTTCCAACCGTAGTTCGTTCAACTCCTTTTGATGCTGCGAATGGGTTTCATTTAGCTTCTTTACCAGCTATGTGCTGCTGTCTTTGTTTAAGTTTTTTATTTTTTACTTGTGCTAACTTTTTGAAACAATGTCTCTTTCGGAGAGATGGGAGAAATGAGAAAGATGAATAAAATAAAATAAAAAAAAAAAAAAAATGTCGTTCCACTTTGCGTATTCAAATACAAAAGAGTATTTATATCCAAAAAAAAAAAAAAAAAAAAAAAAAGAAAAAAGAAAAGGAAAATATTGTCACACAGAAGACGAATACCGTATGTATATAAATGTGTTCTATCAAGAGGTACACAAGGCCACACCCAGTAAAAAAAATTGTACATCTACTTTAGTTGACCTAAATTGAAAAACTGGAATTAATTCTCCCATAGAATAAACGTTATTGATTCCAGGGTTGATATTCTTTTTTGTTGTTGATGTCTAAACATATATACACACACACTTGTTCTAGCGTTGAAAGAGTGGATACATATGTGATCAATTAACCAATCACACTGCGTTTCTTTTTTTTTTTTAAGGTTTCTTCGTAATCTCCGATGATATCTAGCTTCTGATACAAATGACTACTGTTAATATTTTGTTTTTATCGTTGATTCTAAATATCTAGATTCAATCTCTTAAACTGCAACCTCACCCGCATAAAATCATTGTATACTTCAAATCTTAAATTTTCTCATTAAAATAACACAAGTCTTACATTCATTTGAATTATAGTTTCAAATAGATCAAAACTTGTAAAATTTAAACCCTCGTAAAAAACATCCAATTCCATGCACCACAACACACGAGAGTGATTAACAACAGGTTAATTGACGCTCAATGCTTTGAATATGTATTACATCATAATCATATACAAACACATAACAAGCCACACATAATACATAGTATATAACTATATAATGTATGTGAATATGGGGTGGGGAGGAGGATCACACGGCGGCTGCAGCTCTACCTCTGCCGGGTTTGGCTCTGGCTGGTACCCCCGATTCTTTCGCCGGCTTAACTTTCTCTTTCCCCTCGTCTTGTGTCATTTGCTGTTCCCTGCACTCTGAGCTACAAAAGGCCGTATCTCCCCTGCCATTTTAATGACAAAAATTAATAATAAAAATTATACAACATTCCAATTATAAACAACAAATTAAATAAACATAAATCAGCCAAATTAGGGAAGCCTAATATCTTCCGGAGCTACTTATTGTACTTTTTGTTAGGGTTTGGATTCCAAAAATCAGACACTCATAAAACGGTTAAAAGGTAACACTACAAGAAAACGTTGTGTACTCCGACAAAAAACTTCCGACAACATGAATTGTCACAAAAGTTTCGAGTGTGAGCTTTATTCTTGTAGTGTAAAAAGAAAATTTACTTTTTGTTTTGTTTTTTTTTGCTAAAATTTGATGCAAGAAAATTTACTTTCATTTTAACGAATAGACTCTATGATCAAGATTCAAGAGTCTGCAGTTTTAATTATTATTTGGTTCATATACATACCTGTACATATAGATGTCACGGCCAGGAACAAGTAAGCGTTCACATAGGGAGCAAGATCTCAAGAAATGTCCAGCGTCGGAAAACTCGCCTGAGTGTCTCCTCAGGTTACCTCTCGGTGAGACCATAGCTAAGTACCGTGGATCGACGGCTGCTGCTACGTATTGACCGTTGGAACCGGACAGTCCCACCACAGTATTTTGGCTTGGACTCTGCTGAGTTGATGGTACGTCTGATTCGCTGGGAAGGTTTAGATCGAACTTTATCTCGGACAGGCTAGTTGTTCTGTTGATCGGTGGTCGCTGTCTCTTTCCAAGCAACATCTTATTAGTGTGTGTATGTGCTCTGATTTAGGCTCTGAACAGAGAGCGAGGGAAGAGAGAAAGAGAGGAGGGAGTAAGGTAAGGAGAAGAGACGGAGTAGATAAAGAAGAATCATAAGCTGAGGTTTTAATCAGAGCCGTTGATTTTTTCTGATCTCGCTTCATGATAATGCCACGTCAGAATTCTGGAATTAATATTTTTTTAAGACGAGAACATTTTGCATGTAACAAAAACTAGTTTGTGTAATACGGTAAAGATTCTATGTTATTGTCTGCCTATACAAGGTACAAAATAAAAGAGTTATTTTCTCCGCGGTTAAACAGGTAAAGAGATAAAATTTCACATATCATTCGAAAAGGGCCCATTGGGCTAAACGATGGGCCCACTGAATTAACAATAATTAACTTTCCACATCAAAGATGGTTGTCCTCGAGCATTAATTGTCCATTCCATCCAGTCATTTTCCTCACTCGAAATATAGCCAAAAGAAACAATAATAATTACCAAAAAAAAACTCATCTCAAATTCGAAATAATAACAAACATATAGTAGAAAATAGTTGTGGAAGTAAATGAAAATTGAAAGGGAAATGTTGTTATTTGGTTCCTCACGTCTTGGCTATTAGAAATGGACCACCTTCTTGACAAATGACAACAATGTTTATAATTCAATTTGGCCTTTGCAGTTTTATAGAGCCTCCTCTCGTTTCTCCACTTCACAATGTTCACATGCCTCATATCTCTCACCAAGTTTCAACATTTACCTTACATTTATTTGTAGACGATTTAATGACCAAACAAAAATTAATTGTTGAGCATATTTTGCATGGGGAAGATACTCCTCAAAACTCAAAAGCCTACTTGCCTTTAAAAAAAATACTTTGTGATCGAAAATCACAACAGAAGCTTGTTCTGATTGGTGCATTGTCACCTCTTTTTACAGAAAACTAGAGATAAAACAGAGCGGCACATTGTACCAGAATGGTCGGTATCGACGTTGTAAGCCCAACATTAAAATGATAATTTTGAAAATGAGATCAGCATGAGTTTATTTTATTTCTGCTTAGGTCAGGGTGAAAAGGTTTGAGATGACGTTATTTCAAAACTTATGTATAAGTCACTGAGAAGATATAGTAGCCAGGCCGGCCTGTTTCATCTTGTAAAATGTTTGTAACTTCTTAAATCTTGTTCTTGACCTTTTAAATCTTAGATGATAATATAATTGTGTAACTAATATTAATTAAAAAGGTAGAAGATGTAGTTTAGTAAACAAAACTGAAGCACAAATACAGCTAGAAAAGATCAACTTATCCATTCTACCCTCAAACTCGAGTACCAAACAAAAGAGTTATGGCCTAAACTTCAAAGTTTCCACAAACAATAAATTTTGTTTAGTAAGAACATACAGGAATTTTATATAGTTCGTAATTAGAAAACTGTTATACTATCTTAATAAAAAGACAAGTAATCGTCTAAAAATATTTATATATCACGGAAGCCAACATATATGCGATGAATTAGTATTCAGAATCTATGAAACCCCCATGTATCTTTGCTAGATAATTAAGGAGTTTTCTATTAATGGCCAACCATTACTGAAATTGAGAAGATTCGAATCGTAATCTCTTTACAAAACAAAAACCATTACAAGTTTATTTATGTGACAGTATACGGCATTGAAAATAAAATTAAAATAATAATATTTTGTTTCAATTAGTCTAAACAGCCCAGAAATATTTCATTTGAATGCAACACACAAATAACGTTAGCATTCATTTGATAGTACTTCGACATCAATTGCATAACTCGAAATAGAAAATCACGGATTTATTTTTAGATGTGATACCAAGCATATGAGTATGACTAATTAATTTTTAAAATTATGTGACATTCGTTGACAAAAAAAAAATTATGTGACATTCAAATTTATTAAATGATAATAGTAAATGAAAGTGAAGGGGAAGCTGAAGCTGACATGGAAGTTTGGTATGAATGTATGATTGAGAGGACAAGTGGATACAAGTGAGTCAAAAAAGTGAAGAGACGTTAATTTTTATTTATTTTTCTTTGGTTGCTGATTCGTTCAAACAACAAAAAGGGTTATTATTACACAGTAACCAAAACACAACTGGTCCCCCAATTCCAAATATCAATCCCCAGTAATTGAAAGTGGGCCATCTTCTCTTTCAGTAGTGGGCTTCAACATCTGGCCCACACCTTTCATTATTTTTGTTTGGTTGGGTTGGTTACTTTTCATTATTCGCTTTCATTATTATTTTTTGACGTTATTTATCAATTAGCGTTGATGATCATTCACAAGCAACAAAATCAATCAGGTCATTTAGTTACTACATTAAATCCCACACGTATTTACTTCTTCCTCAATAATTGTACGTCAATGATAGGAAATATTAAAAAAATCAAGAATAATAATTTATATATTAGTTTTTGCTTATATTGTTCCGTATGTAGACACTAACATAAGTTGAAGCAGCAATGAATTTTATTATTTACCAATACAAAACTTGGCAAAAATGGAGGATAAGACCTCTTCAGAGACATCTTGGCCACTGATCTGAGCAAGAGCCAAAGCAGCTTCTCTAAGCTCAATAGTCCAGAAATCAATCGGAAGCTCATCTTTGATTGCTTCTCTCAGCCTCTCTAACGCCTCTTTCGTCCGCACCAGTTGCTCACATTGTCTCTGATACACAACACACACAAAAAGGGAGATAAATGCAACGTTCAAAAGTTAACTGCTAATGACAAAACTACATTTTAGAAATGAGAAAGACCTGATTCACTGTCCATTGATGCCCTCCACTAGGGACACGATCGAGACCAAGAATCTCCAGTATTGCTTCTTCAAGCTCTTCAATTCCTTGACCAGTAACAGCAGATGTAAATACAGATCTATGGAAAGCTTCTTCCTTCTTATCTTCTAGTTGTTCACAGGTATCAGGAGTAGCACTGTCGATTTTGTTCATCACCAGAATCATAGGCTGTTTCATTTTTAACCAATATCAGAACACAACAGCTGTCGTAAGAAAGAAGAAGTGAATAAACGTATAACTACCTTGTCAGATTGTATCTTATGTAGAAGCTCAGTGTCTTCTTCAGTCCAGCCTTCAACAGCATTCACCGCCATGATTATTACATCAGCAAGTTTAGCTGCTGTTTCTGATCTCTCAACTCCTGCAGTTATTCATCACTCACAAGATCTGAGCTTTGGCAATTAATCGTTAAATAATTATTTTAAAATATCCGAAAACAATTTTTTTGGTCTAAGCTGTTTTAAATCGGTTAAAATCGGTTTAATTCAATGGTGTATCTTGGTTAAATCAATTAACAATGTTAGTGTAAGTTCACAAATTTGTCTGATTTCATTTTTTTTTTTGTATATCTAGATTCTATAATCAATCACGATAATTTTATAATTAAATCTAAAATATTTAAATATCTAATATAAATATATAAATTTATAATAAATAAACAGATAATAGTACCCGAATAATCCGCCTAGTCTCTAGACTTATAGAAAGCATTTAACTACTACCTAGCAATCTTTTGAACATTGATTAGAACACCTTACCTATTTTTTCGACAATGTCCTTGGTTTCTCTGATACCAGCAGTGTCAAGAAGAGTGACAGGCACGCCACGGAGCGTAACACTAGCTTCCACTACGTCTCGTGTAGTTCCAGCAACTTCCGTAACAATGGCTCTCTCACTCTGCACGCTAATATTAAATCACCAGTTGAAATCTAATACGATTCTATCTGAACAAACTCTGTTAAAAAGATAATGAAAATGATCATTTATGTTCCATACTTTGCTCCAAGCATTCAAAAGACTCGATTTCCCTACGTTCGGTCGCCCAATAATAGCTACCTGTAAGACAAATGATATAACCAAAGCTTCAAGCATGAACAAGAAGAAGCTTGCGTGAGTGTCTTTTTTACCTGCAACCCGGTTTGAAGAAGCTTGTCATAGTTTGCTGTATCTAACGCGCTCTCTACATCTTCAGACATTTTGTTTATTTTGCTTATAACCAAGTCTGTATCCAATGGAGGCATCTCGTCATCGAAATCCAAACGAGCTTCTATTTCAGTGAGGAGCTCAATGCATTGCGCTCTTAGTGATTTGACCAAAGACGAAAACCCTCCCTAAAAGGAAGAAGAACAACACTTACAATGATCAAATAATATATTATTAGATCTCACAGGGAATGTAGAGATGTTATTATGCCTGAATCCCTTCCAAAGCGGCATCTGCAGCAGCAGAAGACTTGGCTGAGATAAGCTTTTCAACGTTTTCAGCTTGCGTCAGGTCTAAACGCCCATTTAGAAAAGCGCGAAGTGTAAACTCTCCTGGTAAAAAAAACAAAGGACTCAGAATCTATAGCCAAAACATCTTATAATACAAGGATGGACACAGAAGATAGTTTCTGACCTGGTTCTGCTAATCTTGCTCCAGCGTCAACACACGCCCTCAAAACACGCCGCAGACAAACCTCGCTACCGTGACACTGGAGCTCAACTACATCTTCCCTTGTGTATGACCGAGGAGCCAACATAGGCACAGCTAAAACCTAATAAGCAAAGTCACACTCTCAATAATCAAACACTCAAAATACTAATCGGTTTAAATGGTTCTAAATCGGTTAAAATCAGTTTAGATCGATCTAAATTTGTCTAAATTAATACTTTTAGTACAAATTTGTCAAATTCATCAAAAATAATTTTATAATTAAACACAAAAACTGAATTATTTTATATAAATATATATTTTATAAACGGATAAGCTAGGCCTCGAATAACATCAAGAAAACGCAAGAAAACCACTTCGAATTGTTGATTCGGCGCCAGAGATGGGTTTAGAACCAATAGTTCATTATCTAATGGATTTTTCCGTTCTAATACTCTATCCGAGAATTATCAGTATTTATCAAATCTAAGGAACGCTATTGGATCAACAATGTCAAAATAATCTTTCTACTCCTTAGTCTTAGCCCCGCCTAGTTATTTCTTGAACATTGCTGCAATCCATCAATCTAACCACAACGTACCCACTAGTATTAAACATCATACAAAGTCTGAAGCTTTCTATTATTAGCGTCAACGGAATTGAAAAAAAAAGTTGAGAACTTTTTCAAAGCCTACCTCGTCAACAACACTGCCCTTTGAATCAACAACAACTCCATACTCAACAAAATGACTCCTTGGCCTCCACGAATCTTCAGAACAATCACTCTCCTCTTCCTCCTTCCTCCTCCTCCTCTTGGCAGAACGAAACACTCGTCCAGCAACTTCCACCGCCTTATCCCCCGACAACCGCACGATCCCAACCGCGCCAGGTGGACCACCGACCGGCGTCACGATAGCCGCGATGGTACTCGAGCTCTGAAACTGGTTATCGAACGCGTTGTTGCTGCTCAGAGGACCTCTCATACGCTCGTCCCCCTTGAAAACAAAAGAGCCCTTCTCTGACGTGGCTCGGGGTTTGAGAAGAGGGGTTTTAGCTGAGGAGGAGAATAAGAGAAAGGTTAGATTTTTAGAGGTGGGTTTGGTTATTCTGTTGGCTCGGGTTATGATCGGAGCGGCGTGGCGGAGGAGGTGAACTCCGGCGGAGCGGAAGGAGAGGAGAAGCTCCATTGACGGCGGAAAGACGCTTTCGGATTAACCACGGAGGCGGCAACGAATACAACACAACAGAGAGAAGCATCGAAACGCAGCGTTTTAGAATATACATAAAGAAATGGGTTATTGTGGGTTTATATAGTTTGGGCTTTTCTTCAATAAAGCCCGATAAAGCAGAGAGAAGAGAGAAGAGTTGTAAAACGCAGCGTATTGTTAGTGCATTGCGAATATGGCTTTTAAGCCTCTTAAATGAATCTGGCTTTGTTTCTGGTTCAGGTTCATAACGATGTTTTGATCGGAACAAATTATTCGCCAAACCTTGGCCAAATTGACTTATTAGATAAATAATGAAATTAAAATATGATTGCTTAGTGGTAAGGACATGGTATATAAATATAATTTTTTGTCCTCTCAACGTATGGATAGGATATGATCAGTTTCACTAATACTTATACTCGATGAGTTTTTAAATTTCAACTTGTCACATTATATTGAGTTTTCATTTGTTTAAATATTTTTATCCAGAAATACAGATCTCCAAGTTGGACTTCTTTTGATCATTGTTGTTAATTTGATTTAGAATTTTTAATTTGATATTAAGTTTTTAGATTTAAAATGGCAATTCGGTAAATAAAAACTTTATTACAAAAGTAGAACAACAAGCCACTAAGGTGGGACCTAGAGGTCAACTTTACACTTGACCTCTCTTGTGCCATAAACAAAAGGGGACCAAAGATGCAACAACTGAAAGCAAAACTCACTTTCTTTTAACACTACTGTACAACACTTATACAACATCTTCTTTCTTCGTCATTATCTTCATCTTCTTCTTTCTTTTAAATCTCAGACCTCGTCTGAGAGTTTTGGACAGCAAGCTTCCACGGCATCAGCCACCGTCAGAAAGATATGGTCGTGTCCTAGCATGTCAGCAAAGTGCGACAAGTGTAGCTTCCCAATCACCAACGGTCCAGGGTTCGCAAGAACCAACTGTTATAAACATAAAACAACTTTGTAACTCTTCAAAAAGGTAATTAATCTTCTTCAACTAATCCTTAAATCTATTTGTTTGTATATGTTTACCTGAATATCTCTTTTCTGGAGAGATTTGTATAAGTCTTCTAGGGCGTGAATACCACTTGTGTCGATGTCCGTAACAGCTGAAAATATTATTTAAATGTTAATCTTTGTTTAGAAGTAATAACACGAAAACTATTGATTAGGAGTAAATTCTAAAAAAATAAAACTGTTGATTAGGAGTAAAGTTAACGTACGTGACATTTCAATGATCAGAAACTGGATCCTAGGTAGGCTTGCTGCCTTCACCTTCTCTTCTTCCTCTAGTAACCATCTTTGGATCCTGTAATATTTAAGGGTTCCCGAAATAAAGCTTCTTGTGAAATAAGTCAACTTATCTTGGCTAGGGTTAAAACGTTTGTTTAGGGTTTACCTTTCTCTGACGTAATTTGAGTTAGAGAAGTAAATCGCGGAGTCAACACGAATGGTAAGAACCCCTGGAACCATGGTGGCTTCAGGATACTGTTGGATGTTTCGGTATACTGAAGTTCTTGGAATGTTTCCAAGAACTGCGGTTCTAGGTCTTGTTACTTGCAAGAGAATCTTAGCAAACGATATAGAGACCTGTCCACAAAACACACAAACAAAATCAGAGAATGAAATCATGATGGCATAGATTTAGGGTCTATATAGCTTGAGACATACGGCAATGAGAAGTCCTATCTCAACGGAAACAAAGATGACGCCAAAGAAAGCTCCCATACAAGCGATGAAGTCTAGCTTATCGACCTTGAAGATCAAAATAGCTGCTTGGATATCAACCAGAGGAATCACTGCGTTGATGATAATAGCTGCTAGGATGGCGTTTGGTGTGTACTTGAAGAGAGGAGTGAGGAAGAGCAGTGTCAAGAGAACAACGATTGACATTATGATGTTGGAAACAGCAGTTTGACATCCAGCCATGAAGTTTACAGCTGATCTTGAGAACGATCCTGTCGCCACGTAGCAAGAAGACATGGATCCAACAACGTTCATAACACCTAGTGCTACCATCTCTTTGTTGCCGTCGATCTGGTAGTCTTTCATTGCAGCAAACGTTCTTCCAATCGCTACAGCTTCCTGTGAAAACATTGAAAAATATTCAGTGTTCTAAAAATCGGTATATGTCGCCTAGAATAATGATTTTACTAATTTTTTTATATAAAAAAATCCCTTTAGATGGCGTATAAACACTAACCTTTTATAAAATGTCTAATTACCGTCTAATAATTTCTTAAACATTAAAAATATTTGAGTCTGGACTTATAACTAATTGAGTTGAAGTCTTAGTTGTTGAATTGTAACTTACTGTTAGGGCGACCATTCCAGCGACTACACCGATGCGAATCCCCTTTGCCAAGTTATCTCCGGAGAAGTAAATTTGATCAAAAGAGGAAGGATTGATCCCTTTGTCAAGATGTTTCACCTTTATTCATCAAAAAGGGAAACATGTTAGCACAAAGGCAAAAAGCTTGTGACGCAAGTAAATACTTAGGTTGAGTGAGTTCTTACAATTTGGACTCCTTGTTTGTCGGCTCGGGTTATGTAGACAAAGAAGGTGGAAATGATAACTGATATCAACGGTGCAACCGCCGGAACCCAGAACAGTTTCTTGTTCTTTTTCCCCTGTTCCATAACCAAGCCAAGAGATATCAGATTCATATAAAAAAGAATAAACTATTTGATAATTCAATAAATATATATAATTTCTTACAATGAGTTTAGAAGTGAGAAGGAAGGTCAAGAAGGATGCACCAATGAGTATAGTCTGCCAATTCCACTGCATAACCAAATTGACATGAATTAGTGAAATATATTACACAATGGAGGAATCAAGAAAACAAAAGAAGAGTTCTTACGCCGTGATGTGCTGCGTTGAAGACAGAATCTAAAACATGAATGATATCGGTTTTCTTGGTGAATTTTTTGATCCCTAGGAACCCTTTGAGCTGTTGAAGAGCAATTGTGATGGCTGCACCACCCATGAATCCAACCACAGCCGCGTGGGAAAGGAAATCAATCAAGAACCCTAACCTAAAGAATCCAAGGGCTGCTTCAGTGACACCGGCGAAAAACGTGGCGGTGAAGGCAAGTCGGAGGTACTCATCAGGGTTTGTGACTGGATCGACCTCAGCTCGAAGGAGAGTACCTAGCAGCAGAGAAACCACAGCGACGGGTCCGATTGCTATATCCCTAGAACTCCCCATACATGCATACACCAATGGAGGTACAAAACTCGAATCTGTAAAATCATTTTAACCATATAGGTTTATGAATTGTCCCATGTGTTATTACACAAAGTTCAGTAAAAGTCAAACTTACATAAACCGTATTTAGGGTCCAGATTAGCGAGCTTAGCATATCCAATATCCTGGAATCATCATAGAATATATATACTTCAGAAACAAAGCACTAATAGGTAACTTGTGACGCAAGTAAACTAGTATGATTAGGTTTTTCTCACCTGAGGAATACAGAGACTGGCAATAGTTAAACCGGCAATGAGATCACCACGAAACTTCTTGAGATTGTAGCTACGCCCCCAATCGAAAACCGGGAAGACAGACTGGAGACCGAGCATGAACTGCTTGGACTTAGGCTGGTCCTTAAAATGTCTGAGAGGATCATCATGGAAGAAAGTTTCTTTGAACGTGTACATGAAGTCATGGAACATGTTCTGCTTCGGTGGGACCCCAACTTTATGCCTGTGAGGCGACGATTTGATCGGGAGATCTCCACCGTCCGTTGCTGAACTTACATCACCGTCCACAGGATGAGCTCTCGAGGCCATAGTTATGTATCTGCAAAACAGGACAAGAGACTTGTTAGGTTGAATACAGTTTGACAATGTTTGAGGTTTGGTTTAAAAACAATTTGAGGAATATAATCGAACCAGGGGATAGAATAGATAACTGGATATGGTTTGTAGGTGACTTAAAAGTGTGATTTTGTAGCAACATTGATGAAGCTTATTTATAAAGAAAATTTTAGGAGATTGATTTTAATTAATTATGAGAAGAGAGTGTCATAAATAAATTGATGAATCTGGATAGGTAAGAGACCAAGTGCATGATCAAAGATGAAAAGTCTAAATAGATTTCAGATTGATTATTTGTGTCTGTCGACATTTAAGTTAAAACAAACCAAGTCAATGGGTTGTATGGCATATTTTATGCGCATAGCTGCATACAAATCTCAAATCAATAATTTCGTTTACTTTTTGCTATAAGGAGAGATCATTGACCAGAACAGCCACTGCCACGTGGCCAAAAGGCAGATGATTTGAAATTGAAATAAATGTAATATACGGTAAATGTCAGTACTTATAGTGACGAGAAATTAACGTTATTTATCTTCTTATCAGTTTCCTAGAATTTAATTTAATTTTAGCTTTGAGTAGACGATAAAGATGTATCGCATTATTCGAAAAAACTTTTTTCGGATATTCGAAAATAATATAATTAATTAACATTTGACATCCGGATTTTCTTATCGGTTGCTTGAACAGAAATTTTAGAAACAAAGACCTAAAAACCCCAGAATACAAACCTAACCGAACAAAAAGTTCAGAAAGAAGACCTAAACAAATACGAACCAAACCTAACTCACACATATGTATACTCTATTTTTAGTGGTTCACAGCTTCTAATATGGACTCAACATCTTGTCCAAACTCAAAAACATGTAGCTGTTATGTCAATTTCGAATAAATTTGTTTATTAGCAATATAAGGAAAGCATACATGTATATAAAATAATACTAACTACTAAATTAATTCAAACAGTTTCTAGACAAAAGTCTTTTGTGCAAGGTGATGTGGAGCGGCCGGATTATTTTAAATACTTTGGCTGCTATTATACATACTTACATAGGCCTTGGACG
The DNA here is from genome assembly GCF_020379485.1 of Brassica napus. NCBI lineage: Eukaryota > Viridiplantae > Streptophyta > Magnoliopsida > Brassicales > Brassicaceae > Brassica > Brassica napus. The sequence goes on along the minus strand of NC_063449.1, from coordinate 46,941,211 downwards.
GATCCGGATATCCGGGAAATTCGGGGTATCCGGATTCGGATCCGTGAACTTAATATCTGGATCCGGATTCGTAGTTTTCGGATATCCAGATTTCGGATATCCGTCCCGATATTCTATTACCCGCAGATATCCGGATCCGGATCCGTAAAAATAATTAAAAATAATATTTTTTTTAAAAAAATACTAATTTTTTTAATATAATATATAAATCAAATATTTATAAATATATTTATATATGTCTATAATATTGTAAAAACTAAAATATAATATTATAAGATTAATTCATGTATAAATATTAATATATCAAATATAAATATTAATGAAATTTAAAAATTTAATGTGTTTTAAAAATACGGATCCGGATCCGGATATCCGGACCTAAAAATTAAGATATCCGGATTTGGATTCGGTTTGGACGGATCTAAGATTTTACTATCCGGATTCGGATCCGGGCACTCCGGATATCCTATTTTCGGAGCGGATCCGGATCTCGGATAATAAGTTTCAAGCCTATACACTTTCAATCAAACATATTTTAAAGTGGCGTTTTCAGTTTATATGCAAGAAGTAAAACGTTAAGCTATAACTATTATGTTGCTAGTTGGAGCCAAACTCCGAAAAGGAAGACCACATGTTATGACTTTGTGATCAATAGAACAATGCTGTATGCATGATTGAAATTCGAGATAATTGATATATTATCAGTGAAACGCTGTAATGGGTGCTATGCATATATCAGTGAAACGCTGTAATGGGTGCTATGCATGACTGTACGCAATCAATTACTCCCTCCGTTTTTAAAAGGTGTATGTTCTGAAAAAAAAATTGTTTCAAAAAGATACATCTTTTACTTTTTCAATGTATGATTTTATGAAAAATTGTAAGTTTCAAAAATATTAATAGTGTTTATTGAATTTCTATTGGCTAAAAGTTATAAAAATTGTTATTCACAAAAAACAATACATATTTAATGAGTTTTCTTAATATATGTGAAAATTCTAGAATATGCATTTTTTTAAAACAGAGTATAATATTGGGTGATTATTCTGGTACCAGACAATAACACTATTGAAAAAGGAACTGATCAAAACTAGAGTACATATGATTTAACATATACGCACGTGTATACTATAAATGAGTTTATTATAATAATATAAATATAAAAATGATGAAACAATAAGTGGGTAAAGTAACAAGAAGATGCATAACCATTGATAGTTGGAAGGTGAAAACCACCACTTACCTGGAAAAGAAGAAGAAGAAATTCGATCTCGTTTTTGTAGCCTTTTCCTCGAAAGATCTTTCACGTGGTTTATTTATTACTTTCTTTGTACAAAAAGTTTTTTTTAACGAAAAAGAAAGAAATATATTTAAGAAGTAGAAGAAAGTTCACGAGAGACACAGTTACAACCTCCCCTTTTTCAGATTTAGAACGCCCACTTAAAAAAATAAGAAAAAAAGAACACCCAGATCGTTCACTATTCCTTTTCTATGTTAAAAACATTAAAATTAGCAAACCCGAATCATGTCCAGGTTCGCCGAATTTCTCTGAAAATATCAATTAATAAACAGAGTAAATTTTCCTGAGAAAATAATATTTTTTGAAAACTGGGGAAAATTCCTCAGAAAAATACAAACAATTCGCAGAAGAAGAGAAACGTTTAGTTAATAAATTCTGCTTTTATATTTTTAACTGAAAAAAACATCGATTATAAGAGATAAAAGTCGTGATTATGGTATTATGTGTTTTCAAGGGAGAATAAAAAAGTTTAATGATAATGACAGAAGTCACGGGAAACATCGAAGCGGGTAGATCGAACTTGTTTTTACGAAAATGGCACTTGCTCCTAAACTAGAAAAGCGAAAAGGTCAAAATAAAGGAGCGGTTTCTTTGCGCATTGAGTTGACTTTTTAGAAATACAGTGGGCCCCAGCGGTAGCAAGCTTGAATGTAGACAGTTATGTGGCCAGGTTCTTACTCGGTGCAGTTAGCCATTGACTGCGTCTTCTCACGCTCGCTAGTGCTTTGCTGGCTATGAGCTATCGGCTCTCCATGTGGTTCATGGCTACCCACACACAATAATACTAATTTTAGTTAGTATTTATTTAGTTTAAATTTCTTTTCTCGTCTGCAAAATATAATAATATGAATATTTTTTCCTGTGGAAAGTTTGCATTCTTAATCTTTTTCGATTTATATTCGTTACCAATTAATCTACCATATTCACGCACAATTGAGGTATGTAACATGTTCGCTGCTCTATTACAAGTTCTTAAGCTTTAACTTTTTTTTTTTGTTCCCTGAAGATAGTTGGAACCGAGTTTTCTATTGAAACCTAACACATAGCCCATCTTCGTATGGTTAAACAGTAATAATTTAATTTTTGGTAAAAATCAATATTAGAAACTATAGGTTTATGTCTTGGCGCAAACATTTTTTACCACTAAATTATTATTGGCTTAAAAAGTCTACAAGGTGTAAGAGCATCTCCAAAAAGACTCTATTCTAGAGTTTGCAAAACTCTATATTTAAAATTTCTAGATGTTTTTCTCCAAAAATGAAATTTCAAATTTAACTTCAAAATTATTTGTAATTTATACTATAGTCCTTATATTTCTCATAATTAATATAAATCTAGAAGACTTTTATAAATAACTAGTACATATATAAAATATTATAGTAATATTAATTAATAAAATATTACACTAAAATATAAAATTATAAATAAAAATACATAATTAAATATTAAACTACAAGCACAAACCACATTATTCTATAAAATTATTTTCGTAATGCTCCATCTTCGGTTACAAAAAAAGTTTTGGACAATATTTTTGAGGTTCCGAAGAAAATTTACTAGACTATTAGTGTTGTTGTAATTTAAATTTGTGTAATAATTATGTCTTCATATATCTTTTAAAAAAAATTATTAAGGGGGGGGGGTTATTGGGCAAAGAATTCTAGATGAATTATTAAATTTTGAGATTCTGTTGTTATTTGTTTGTGAATTTTTAAAATCTAAATAGAATCCATTGTTATTGGGGTGATGGTTTTTAAATTCCATTCAAAATCTTTTGTTATTGGAAAAGTTTAGTTTTCATTGATTTTAAGATTCTATTAAAATCTATTGTTATTGGGATGTAAATTTTCTTTGTTTTTACTCATAGTACTCAACTTTGAGAATATCATCTATACCCATAAGATTTTTGAAATTAATGTAATAAAATACACTCACATACAAAAACTCAAATTGAAGAATGAAATAATATATAAATCACAACTTTAACATAATACAATTCACAACTTAAAAAAATAGAAAAAATATTAAAAATTTAAAATAAAAATTGTAAAAATAGTTTTAAAAAGCACTTTCGAATTTAGAAAAAAACATTTCAAAAATAATAATTCAAAATTTTTACAAAAATTCAAATTTAAAACATATATTTCGAAATTATATAAAAAAATATTTGTATTATTTATTATTTATATATCTATAAAGTAAAAAGTAGAAATTATTTTTTTTGGTCATTTTATGTATTAAGATCTTTTTTGTGAGAATTTTTTTTTTTAAGTTGTTTAAGAATTGCCTTAATTGAAATGATTTTCTTTTCATTTTTTTCTACCACCATTAATTTCTTACTTTAAAAGTTAATAACAATCAATAGAATTCTATACACAAGTAATGAAAATCTATGTAAAAGTATTTGATAAAATTTGTTAAATCTAGTTAACTTGTAAAATCCTCTCAACTATTAAAATCATCAAATTCCACAGAAATTCATGTTCCAATAGCCTCCCCTAAGTAATTTTGTAATATTCTTGTTGTCTAGTTAATTATAGTTTTAAATATTAGAAATCTTATTTAAAAAAATTATTTAATTTTATATGTAAAATTTGAATTTATTAAAATAAATTTGAAATATTTATGATATACAAAAGTTTTAAAGAATAAAACGATAAATGTGAAAATACTTGAGAATCATAAATGTGATCTGTACTCAATTATAAGGACCAAAATTCTAAATTTGAAGTTTTGAAGATCTTTTTTGGAGAGAAAAAACTCTATATTTAAAGTTATAGAGTTTCTTTTGGAAATGTTCTAAGAATTATATTATTTTAGTGATATATGATCTGTAAAATATAAATATATAATTGGTGATTTGCCGACCAGGAAAAATAAATTGGTATTTTGTTGCCGTCTTATATTATAAGAAACTGAACGTTTCAAAGGACTCAAGAGTCATATATATATATGATCGACTGGTACAATTTTTTTTCTTCGTGATAAACTACAGATAAACTAGGGCAATATTAAAATTTTCAGGTGCCGCCCACAAGATGGTAACATATGTATAACTCAGCTGTCGAGAGTCCAAACAAATGTTTCTTATGTACCTACGACTTTAATCATATTTATGTGTAATCCATAAATATACTATTATGCATGAGTCATGTATGTTCGCTTGGTTGGTTATAACACTCATCTTTAAAATAAACAAGTTGGATGGTTTTATACGGTTGGTGTAACGATTAAAACAAATACGTCTGTAAGATGATACTGACAAAAATGAATTTCTGATTAAAAGCATTTAATAGCGTTATAAAATAGTCATAAAACGGAAAACGCACCAGCTTAAATCGTTTAAAAGTATTTTTCAGAAAGGCTTTCATGTCACAAGTAATATAAGTACTATGTTTTATAAACGATTGCATCTAAACCAATCAAACCCTTAAACCATACGATGTTCTTGCAAAAGCTAAACCACATGATGATTAGAAAATTTTTGTTCGAGTCGAAGTTTGTGATTCTTGTTTTCGTTTTTGGTTGATTTATAAAATTTACATTTAAAAAAAAAGCTAAACGACATGATTAGTCAAAAAAGAAGAAGCGAAACCACATGTTATTTCAAATATATGATGTTTTGTTAAAAGTATATTAAAAATTTATGTGTTTTTAGAAATAACAAATTTGTAAAAATATAATGTTAAAGTAAAAATATATGTTTCTTTTAGAATATATTAGTATTAAAGTAATTTAAACAATAAAATTTGTAAGATCTAATTAGTTAAACAATTTTAAATAAAACTAGAATAACATCAAAATGTTAAAAGTTATATTTTGTAATATTATACATTCTTTGATATTCTAATTAATATTTTATACCCATCAGTAATATTTTACAAATAAAGTTCTGGCACAGTTCGTGCCTTCGTGGTCTCCGATAGCGTAGGACGCGGCCACATGTACCTGCTTTGCATTTTAGATAAAGGTGTCATAATGGGTTATTGGTTTGCCGGGATAGAATAGCCTAGTGGTAAAACACTAGAGTGAACTGGATTCCAAGACACACAGATTTGACTCCTCCAGGATTCCAGAGAGCGCCCAGTAACAAAAAAAAAAAAAAAAGTTATTGGTTCGGTTCGGTAACAATTCTTAATAGTTTTGTGTAATCTGTCCAAGAAAAAAGTCAAAGCTTATAGACTAGTAAAGTAGTTATTAGTTTTTTTGTTCATATCGTATGAATTATTATGTTGAATCTTAATTGTTATAGGTTGACTTATGGTTTTTAGCTATTATCCATCACTTTTTGATAAAAAGAAAAAAATCTATTATCCATCACTTTTCATCAATTTATTATATTTCAAACTTATGGCACACATCATCTATTAACACTTGAAATTAATTGAACTACTGTAAATTACATATTTTAATAGTTTTAATCAATCCATAAAAAAATTGAAAACTCATATAGATAACAAAGTTCTAAAACAAAAACACAAATGGGGAATGTTATGCCAAATGCTAACAATTCAGCAAATCACCAAAAAATCCAGCAAATTTTGTCATTTTGGTTTTAACCAAGCTTTTTCTTTTTGCTAAGTTAACCAAGCATATTACGTTATGAAAAATCCGGTTCAGCTGTTGTTGCTCCTGCTCAGTAGTTTATTAGCAACTAGCAAGTTTTTTTGGGACGTTAGTATCGTTCTAACCGCGTTACTTTCATCTCCTTCTTGGTGCCGATAGACCTTTTTCCAATTTTTGTAACTTTATTTGAAACCACTGTAAGAGATTATAAATTGTCTTTCCATCGTGTTAGTAATATCATTAATACAGTTAAAAGTAACTCACCTACTGGGTGGTCAGGCTTTGCTTCTGTTGGAGCCCATTCTATGGATATCACCGGCTTCATTCTCTACCACTACAAGATTTATATAATATTAAACATTTTGGATAAATTTCCTTTTTATGAATCACACGATGCATCCGTTGTAAAAAAAAAAACTGGCGCCATCGTTTAAACATAAAACTATATTTTTCGCGAGTTACTTTATTGATCAGCTAATTTTCACATAACAAGAGTTGGCATTGTTGAGATTCGTTGGACCAGGGAACCCCACGTACGAGTCTATGAATATGACCTTATAATAGCTAGCGTGGGGGATTCCTGTGGATGAAAAGAGTGGAAAAGTGAGAATATGAGTGGCACATAGTGGATACATAGAGAAACATATAAGACCCATGCTTCGATCATGATCGTCTGGTGAATATATTCCATTGTTGTTTTTATTACAGTAACCAAAAATTCGAAACATATTCTATTGGATTTGATTATAGTAACGAAAAATTCCAAAATAAAAGAGAATGTGGACTGAACATACCCAAAGACTACTCTCCTCCGTTGAGTTCCATATTCTTGCATATAAAGCTAAGGAAAAGAGACCCGAAAATAATTATATCAAAATTTCATTTGCATTTTCTTGTTCATTTTCTTTTTTTTTTCCCCCCCTCAAGATCAACTATGGTATAGTGCCTTCTTTCTCCATCAGAACATTTTTGTTTTATTTGGCAACTCGTACACCTCCACTTAAAATATTCGTTTTGGATCAGAATTCGTATGTTAACTATCACGAGTATTTTACCAAAAAAAAACTATCATGAGTATACATGTTAAATGTAGATGTCAATTAATAATTTGGATGTTAATTTCGGAAATATTGTTATAAAGTATATACTAATAACTTTTCTTCCACAAGTATATTCTGGTAATTAATTTCAATATATATGCAATTATCTGACCCTCTAACGTTTTGGTATGTTATAACAGAATGATTGTATCTATGTTGCGTTCATACGTCAAACGTTGATCATATATTCTTAAGAAAATAATTATGGTAATTCATGTTGTGTCCTTGATGTGTCTTTTTATACGAGTTTTACTACCGTTGGATTATTTTGTCATTAGTCTAGTGGTCTAAGCAGGGGCGGAGGGAGTGTATGGGGAGTGGGGTCAGCTGACCCCACTATTTTATAATTTTTTTTTTGTTTTTGTTAAAGAAAAATTATTTTGACCCTATTTAATAATAAATTTTGATCCCAGTGTAAATTGATCCTGGCTCCGCCACTGGGTCTAAGCCACACACTCTTACCCTTGTCACATCTGAACCAGAGGTTCTTAAAAAATTATGAACCAGCGTGAATTAGCCGGTAGTCAATCAACTTCAGTTAATAATATTGATAGTATTGAATTTAAATCCAGTGTCATATATTAGTCATGCATTTTCTATTTTTTAAGCAAGTCGATTTGATGTAATACCAATCTTTTATTTAATAAATTTTACACATTAGAATAAAAATATACAAAATCTTGATTTTTTGTTTGATTTGTGATTACGATGTCAAAAATGGTCACAAGAAGGTGGTACTTATCTTTCACATGATTAATATTCTCTAAACTATGCACGACCGTGATATATTCCGACAAATTTACCATGTATTTGTAACATGCCTTCTTGTTGGTATGTTAATTTTTATATGCTATAAAAGAAATATATAATCGGATAAAAGCAGATGTGTTACTCACAGGTCTCTATCCATAACGCTGAATAAAACAAATATTATTCGGACGGATTTTGGTAACTGATAGGAAGATAAATAACGTTAATGCTATACCATACATCTAACTCATTTTGGCTGGAACTCATTCGCGGTTTGCGCTGTTGAAGTAGTTCATTCAAATGTGTTAGACGCATTGTCCACTTTGGATGGCCAAATGTGGTTTACTTATAAAAGAATTGCATGGAAGTAAACTCACAAATTCAGTTTTCAGAAGCATTATTCTAGGGATGGAGCCACTGCGGCTCATCCCTTTTTAGTGTTTTGAAATCAAACATTTCATCTACTTGCTCCGCCGTGGTGCCGACAAATGAACCTATGTGTCGATCGATTTAGTTGCTTAAAAATCATCCCAGCACTACATATAGTTTCACTAATGAATATTACGAATTTGATATTCTACAAATTTTGATTTGTGGTATTTTATTAAGTATAATTTAAAATGGGTGTTTTATTTAGTTTACTATAAAGTTACAATTATTAAAGAATGCAGGTGCGGCATATTTCAGAAATAGGACATACGTTGGAAATTGAGTTTAATATGGATTATATGTATATACTATATGTTTGAATAAATTTGTTTATATATATGCCTATATATATGGAAAACAAAGTTAGTTCTCTATCACACACTTCAGAGACCCACAACGATAACCAAAATGAGCATAGAGATGCAGAGCCACCAGGCGGAAGCCGCCCCCGCAGAAGAGCCGTTGTCCCAGTGGCTGATAAATATGCCGGAGCCACCAACCATGTGGCAAGAGTTTGTTGGGTACATAAGAACAAATGTGTTGTCCAAGAAGAGGAACAAGATGAAGAAGAAACCATCAAACCAGGTTTACTCTTATCTTAAATCGGTTTTCCCTATACTTATATGGGGAAGACAATACAAACTCAACATGTTCAAGAAAGATTTGATGGCTGGTCTTACTCTCGCTAGTCTTTGCATTCCTCAGGTAATTTAACTCGCAAATTCTATTGTCAATATCCTCAGTGATGATTTCTTCCATACATTTTCAATTTTATGTGCAGAGTATAGGATATGCTAACTTGGCTGGACTTGATCCAGAGTACGGTCTATGTAAGTCCAAATTTTCAACTCAAACTTGCATAGTTTCTTTTAAAAAAATTTGCATAATTAAATTCGATTTAAAAATATATATACCAGATACAAGTGTGGTACCACCTCTAATATATTCCATGATGGGAAGTTCGAGAGAGTTAGCCATTGGTCCTGTGGCTGTAGTTTCGCTTCTGCTTTCGTCCATGGTCCGTGACCTTCAAGATCCTGTCACCGACCCAATTGCTTACCGAAAAATTGTCTTCACGGCCACATTTTTTGCTGGCGCGTTTCAAGCCATCTTTGGACTCTTCAGGCAAATATTTCATAGATACTCATTATAAAATCATATAATTTATACGGTGCTACAGTTATTCTAATTGTATGTGGACCCGCGAAGACAAAAGTGTAGTCAACTGATCAAAATAAATGTTATTCTAAATGTGTATCAGGTTAGGGTTTTTGGTGGATTTTCTGTCACATGCTGCTCTTGTTGGGTTCATGGCTGGTGCTGCCATTGTCATTGGTTTACAACAACTGAAAGGTTTATTTGGTTTGTCTCACTTTACCAACAAAACCGATGTGATTTCGGTTTTATCTTCGGTTTTCCACTCACTTCATCATCCGGTACGTACCGGTAGTTGGGCTAAATTAAAAGTCACAAATATAGAATCTATTTCAACTATTAATTACTTTTGCAGTGGCAACCTTTGAACTTTGTCATTGGTAGTTCATTCCTTATCTTCATCCTCCTAGCGAGATTTCTTGTAAGTAAAACAAAATTTACTACATTAATATCAACATATGACAATAGTTATATTTAATTTATTTTTATTGATTTTTTTTATAAATTAATTCAGGGAAAAAGAAACAAAAAGTTGTTCTGGATTCCAGCGATGGCACCGCTAATATCAGTGATATTAGCAACCCTAATCGTGTATTTAACCAATGCTGACACACGAGGGGTTAAGATTGTTAAAACCATTAAACCAGGGTTTAACCGACCTTCGGTTAACCAATTGGAATTTAACGGTCCACATCTCGGTCAAGTCGCCAAAATTGGTATCATTTGTGCAATCATCGCTCTCACGGTTAGTAATATTCCCATCTCTTCTCTCTGACACATGGTTCAGACTAATCACCTAATTTAACTAATTGATTAAATTAAATGTAATAATACAGGAGGCGATTGCAGTAGGGAGATCTTTTGCAACGATCAAAGGATATCGTCTAGATGGTAACAAAGAGATGATGGCAATGGGGTTTAGCAACATCGCTGGCTCTTTAACTTCTTGCTATGTAGCTACCGGTAAAATGTTCTTTTTTAAATTAACCCCGGTTTATTAATTCAAACCAAAACCGGAATTGACCGATGTGATATTTTAAAACTGTCGAATCAAGAATTGTAACTCATATTAAGCATATTGGTTCATCTATTTATCTTCCACTTCCCATGTGGACTTTCTAATAGGATCATTTTCAAGAACGGCGGTGAATTTTAGTGCTGGCTGCGAGACGGTGGTATCAAACATTGTAATGGCGATAACAGTGATGGTTTCGCTTGAAGTTTTGACAAGGTTTCTCTATTTTACACCGACCGCAATACTGGCCTCCATCATTCTCTCGGCGCTTCCTGGCCTTATCGATATTTCTGGCGCTTTGCACATTTGGAAGCTTGATAAGCTTGATTTTCTCGTCCTTGTGGCCGCCTTCTTAGGTGTCCTGTTTGCCTCCGTAGAGATCGGTCTTCTCCTCGCCGTGAGTCTTTCTCTTTAGCTATTTTTGATTTTTCTTTTACTTTTTACCCGCCAAAATCTTGGACGGTAGAAAACAAAAAAAAAATCTTAGACGGTAAACTAAATAGAAATACTAAAAGATAGCAGTAAAACTTTTTTCTTATAAAAATTACAAATTTAAATTAACATTAATTAAAAGTTAAAAATGATATTTTATGTTTGAATTTGAATTTAGAGATTATGATTTAGGGTTTATTATTCAGGGGATAGAGTTAGAGTAAAGATTTAAAATTTGAAATAATTTAGTCATTTTACTCTTTAATTATAGTATTTTGGGGCTTTCCTCTCTTTTGCGTGTTATTTTTTGTCATAATTTTTTTTTGTTTTGTGCTATTTAAGGGATTTGGCCAAATAAGTATGTCTATGATTTAAACTACACGCATCTATAAATTAAAAAGTTGTTATGCAGATTGATTGATTGTGGTCGAGTCAACTATAAGCTGATCTATGTCCAATCATGTGAACTAAGCTATAGGAACAAAACCGTCAACATCTCATATAAAACGTATAACCAATTAAATTAGTTAGAAATGAAGCTACTAGGCCGACCAAATTTGCTGTGCATAGACCCTGAATGACAAACATCAATAATGTTATATAACGTTTCGTCCAAATGGTAATATTTAGTACATATAATTCCAAATATGAAGTCAAGTTGTAGATGAACAGGACAAAATACCTTCGACAATTGCAAATCTCATAATTGAGTCCAGGGCCGGTTCTGGGCAAAACCTAACGAAACATTGGTTTTAGGTCTCCAAAAATTTTGGAAAAAATTACATAGAAAAAAGTCCCAAAATTTTTTATTTTAGGCCCCCAAATTTACCAAAAAAAAATTTTAGCTGGAATTTTTTAAAAACCGCCTACAGCCCCATAAATTTCAGGGCCGGCCCTGATTGAGTCCTTTGCAAAATCATGCATCTATTGTAAGGATAAAGTCTTTCTATGCATGCTTATGCCTAACCCAAGGCCTAACCCTACACTTTTACTACTCCACTTAATCAGTTGTTTTTGCGGTCCAATTCTAATATATCTACTTGATTGGTACAAACATATATTTTTATATGCCTATTTGGATATATGTAGGTGGGGATATCGTTTACGAGAATAATTTTGAGTTCGATACGACCAACAGTTGAGGCTTTAGGCAGATTGTCAAAAACCGATATCTTCGGTGACATAAATCAGTATCCGATGGCTACTAAGACCCAAGGACTATTGACTCTTCGAATCAGCTCTCCATTGTTATGCTTTGCAAATGCTAATTTTATTAGAGACCGGTTAATTTCTATTTCACTTATCAACTTCTTTTCTCATTTTTTATTAAGCTCTAATTTATTTCTCTTACGAAACTCTATGGTTTGATGATATATATTTTATTTTCCTTTTTAACATACAGAATATTGAATTCAATTCAAAAGGTAGAAGAAGAGGAAGATGATGAACAAGAAATTAAAAGGGCAAAAGTTCTTCAAGTAGTAATTCTCGACATGTCTTGTAAGTATCTACATTTCTATGATACCAATAATTAATACTAGAGAGAATTTTATATATTGTAATTAGTGAAAGTTAAATGTAGTTAACAAAATATCCAATTTTCTGATTTATTTACGTGTTTCTTAAAATAATTGGTGAAGGCGTGATGGGCCTAGATACATCAGGAGTAGTCGCACTTGAAGAATTACATCAAGAGTTGGCTTCTAATGACACCCACGTACATTATGATAATTTATCCATAAAGAAATCATAGCATATATATGCGTAAATGCTATTTTTCACTATATACGGGTCTTATTTTTGGGGTGCAGTTAGTGATCGCTAGTCCAAGATGGAGAGTACTTCACAAACTGAAGCTAGCGAAACTGGAGGAGAAAGTGAAAAAAGAAAATATATTTATGACAGTAGGAGAAGCCGTAGATTTTTACGTAAGAGCAAGAACTACGTCGCACGATATGTGTTGATATATGGGCAAAAATGTATTGAGATAGCGTTTAAGGTCATAGCCATTGAATAAAAACCAAATAATGGACTTTTGCATATAGATATGTAGTCGAGGTCTCTGTATGCATGGGAGGGTAGCCTTTACGACGAGAAGCTTATAGTTGAATATGTACTATTGTGTTTCTCTAATTATTGACAGAATAAATGATATATTGTCCGAAAATTAATAATCTTCTTTGGTTTCTAAAACCGGTTTATATGTTGTCATCTACTGGTAATCACATATGAATACCAGTACACCCACGATTCACTAAAGCGTAATGTGATTGGAGGATGAGCACTTATCACCAAGCCAACAAATTACGAAACATAAGAAAATTGCTAGGGCATCAGCAATGGTGATACTCAAGGCACAGATTCTTAAAAATATTAGTAGTTATGATTATTTTATTATTTTTTGGTTTTTTTTTTTAAAAAAAACTAATCAATAGCAGACCGCCAAGTGTCAGTGGGACTCGCGAATAGTTAAAAGGCTCAGCAAATCGAATCTTTAGTTAGGGAGTTTAATAGCTTTTGTTGACACAAAAACATAGATGAAGTGGGGCCCACATAATTTTATAATAATTTTTTTTTAAAGAATTTGTGCTAAAGATCATTGTTACAGATGATCTTATGTTGTATGCCGTGGTGAAGAAACGAGGACGGATTTTGTGCATGGTTTTGCATACTAGAGTTGGACCAATTAATACATTTTTAAAAAAAGAAAAGAGTTTGGATGAGACCTTAGGCTGTAACTAGAATGTTTTTTTCATGAATGAAATCATGTGGAATTAGTCATTCATAGGCATTTCAAAAAAAAAAAAATTACTAGTTAAATGGAAAAAACAAAAAAAAAATGATTCCACATATTCCGATGAGATGAATGAGAAAAAAAAAGAATCACGTTAAAAATCATTCATGATAAAAAGAAGAGGAATGAAAAGAATGGATGGAATAAAATAATTTGAATATAATTGAAAACACAAATACATATATCATTCCTTTAATTTCTGAAATTATCACTATTCCATTTCATTTTATTCCATTTATTTCATACATTCCTCGATTAAGTTTCTAGTTACAGCCTTAGAGCTTGACTGGTTTTTCCGCTACGACTCGCAAACGCAGCTTTTGCGGTTGGTAGCAGTTGACAGTGTTTCGAAACAATCATTCAAACCGCTACAAATCGCTCCAAATCGCTCCGAACCTCTTAAAATCAAAAGATGGTTCCAGCTAGCGTTTGCGGTTGCGGGTAGAAAAATAAATATAAAATTATTTTCAAAAATATTTTAAAATAGAAATATTATAAATAAAAATATATACATATTTTATATATTAATTAAAATTCACAAACATTATCATTAATGTTTTTATAAAAACTTTAAACTATCTATTTATTAGAATTTTTAAACATTTATACACACACATATTAAAGATATACACATATATTAAACGAAATAAAATATTTTTTAAAAAGTTTTAATATAAATCTTCAAAACAAATTTTATTAAAATTATAACTTTCAACTAATTTAATTTTTTTATAAATAAACATAATATTTTTATTAATCATATTATATTGATAATTATTATATTTTATTACAATAGTATGTTTTTTATATTTTTATAATGTTATAATATGTTAATATAGGTAATTTATTATTAAACCGGTGCAATATCTTATAATCAACCAGTCACAAATATCCCGCAAACGCAACAATTTTCAAACGTTGTACCAGTCATACAAAACGCTTAATAACGCTTGAAACCGCAACCACCCGCATCCGCAAACTTCCGCATCCGCAAACTTCCGCATCCGCTGCATTTAAACCAGTCAGGACCTTAATCTTGTCTAAGTCTGAAACCAGCCGTTACTAATACCTTATGACAAAAGCATCATTCCCATTGAAACTCAAATTAGGGTCACAATAGAACTAATTCATTGGACTAAACTAGTAAACCAATGCACCTTTGGTTATTAAATATATATTTCGATTTATACTTTTCCATGGTAAAATATAAAAGTGTTCTTAAATCGTTCAAAGAACAAGGCCCTTCAATATCTCCCATACATTTCTAAATAAATCTCTTTCTTATACCTAACCTCTCCTTCTTTCATGCTTCTCTCTTTTCTCTCGTCCATACATTTTCAATACATATACACGAGTTTTCTTCCAATGATCATATTTTCGCATTCCCCCACACACATAAAAGAACCGTTTGAATTTTGTTGTTGTGCATTGATCGGAATAGAGAGACATGGGTCGGGTGAAACTAGAGATAAAGCGAATAGAGAACAACACGAATCGCCAAGTTACGTTCTCTAAACGACGAAATGGTTTGATAAAGAAAGCTTATGAATTGTCTATTCTTTGCGACATTGATATTGCTCTCCTCATGTTTTCTCCTTCTGATCGTCTTAGCCTCTTTTCCGGCAAAACAAGGTAGGCCCTGTTCGTTTGCTCACCCAGATGGATCATCTAGGTGAAGATACAAATCGATGTTCGTTTTGTGCATTATAATGCTACATCCAGATGGATCACCCAGCTGAATTTTTAAAAACTCATCTCAAATTCTCACTCAAATGAAGGTGAGTCTTGATGGTGCATCTGGATGCAGATGTATCTAGTTCAGTCTAAAATGATAAATGACAAAAATGACCTTTTAAAATCAAAATATTATTTTCAAACCCTAAATTCTATTTTTTCTGCATATACATTTTCTGATATAACCAAAAAATGCATTTTTTCGCAAAAACTGAAAAACACACTTTCCCGCCTAAACCGCAAGATGCGTTTTTCCGCAAAAAAATGTAAAACACACATTTCCATAAAAACACATTTTTCGGCCAAACCAGTAAAACCGCACTTTTCGACCAAAACCAAAAAATCGCATTTTCCCGTCAAAACAAAAAAAAACGCATTTTCCCGCCAAAACCCAAAAAACACATTTTCCCGCCAAACTCAAAAACGCATTTTCCGGCCAAAACCGGAAAAAGCATTTTCTCGCCAAAACCGGAAAAATGCAATTTTCTCGCCAAAATGGGAAAACGCAATTTTCCCGCCAAAACCGGAAAATGCATTTTCTCGCCAAAACCGGAAAACCCAATTTTACTGTCAAAACCGGAAAAATGCATTTTCCCGCCAAAAACCGGAAAACGCATTTTCCCGCCAAAACCAGAAAAATGCATTTTCCCGCCAAAACCGGAAAAACGCATTTTCCCGCCAAAACCGGAAAACGCATTTTCCCGCCAAAACTGGAAAAACGCATTTTCCCGCCAAAACCGGAAAACAGAATTTTCCCGCCAAAACCGGAAACGGAATTTTCCCGCCAAAACCGGAAAACGGAATTTTCCCGCTAAAACCGGAAAAACGCATTTTCCCGCCAAAACCGGAAAAACGCATTTTCCCGCTAAAACCGGAAAAAACTCATTTTCCCGCCAAAATCGGAAAAACGCATTTTCCCGCCAAAATCGGAAAAATGTATTTTCCCACCTAAAACCGGAAAAATGTATTTTCTCGTCGAAACCGCAAAAATGCTTTTCCCGCCAAAATCGCGAAAATACTTTTCCTGCCAAAATCGTGAAAAATACTTTTCCCGTCAAAAACACTTTTCCCGCCAAAACCGTAAAATACACTTTTCCTGTCCAAACCGGAAAACGTATTTTTCCGCCAAACCCATAAAAACGTATTTTTCCGCCAAAACAACAAAAATGCACATTTTCGCCAAAAACACATTTTTCCTCAAAAACCGCAAAAATATTTTCCGCCAAAACCGTAAAAATGCTATTTTTCCGCCGAAACGTAAAAAGTTATATTTTAATCATTTTATTAACAAGTCCTTCTGGATGTAGATGGATGTTAAAAAATGAAAAACAAACGAACATAGTTGCATTCAAATGATTCATCTACATGCATGGACGAAATGAAGAAACGAACAACACCTAGATGGAGCATCTGGATAAGACATCTAGATGAACCATCTGGATACATCTTCCAGATGTACAAACGAACAGGGCCGTAATTGTGTAAATTTAGTTTGGTCACTTCTATCAACAAATTATATGAAAACATTCATTTGATCCGTATAAATTCGTTAAACGTTGGTTAGGGTTGAAGATGTTTTCACAAGATTTATCAATCTTCCTGACCAAGAACGAGAGAAGTAAGCTGATCAATCTCCTTTGATTGTTTCCTATATATTTTGGTGTGTTTAATCAGTGTCCTATTTAATTTGTTGTTTATTATTTTTCCTTTGATTTTATTTCAGTGCTCTAACATTTACCGATCAGAGCCGTCGCCCGTGCGTAGTAACTTACTCCTGTTGTTCCTCTTATTTTTTCATTTAATAAAATGTTGATAGTGTTTAAAAAAAAATGTTGATAATTATAATCTAAATGGAACTTTCATGTTTTCCACGTTTTTATTTGCAGAGATTTCCAAAGCAAAGAGGTAACTGAACTAATCATAATATGTGTGAAAATGTACTTTTTCAAATAAGAGAGTGAAGAAAATATAGTTTCTTGAGTCAACTATTTCATTTTATAATTATGGGGATGAAACTTAAAATGTATGTAGCTCCAGTCCAATGTAGGAAACATTATCTTTTATAATGAATGCAATGATATACTTTTGCTTTACTAATCTTATAAAATCCATGTCATGTGGCAGTATCTACTGCGGACTTTGCAGCAACTCAAGACCGAGAATGACATTGCTCTTCAACTCACCAAGTTTCAACTTCTTCCTCTTTCCTTTTGCTATAATATAATAGTATAATACATATATTTGATCTGATACATTATTTCCAAGAATGTGGAAGTTGATTTGTTTATTTTTCTTCCTTTTTCCTATCGGATATTTTGAACAGCCCTTCAGCTATCAACTCGGACGTCCAGGTGATTCTTTTAATCTATTTTCTTAAACGTAGTGAAACTATATTTACTATATAATTTTCATTTCCAATAAATCATCGATCTAACTTTTGTATTTTCCAATCCTATGTTTTAAGGAGCTTGAGCAAGAAGTTTATAGACTACAACAACAACTGCATATGGCAGAGGAAGAACTAAGGTCCTTATTTTTGCTTTTATTAGTAAAAAAAGGTTTGATATAATACATGAAGATTTATCTAAAAGTTACAGTGACTACTTGTGTTGCATGCAAATATATTAGGAAGTACGAACCAGATCCAAGCAGGTTTACAACAATGGAAGAGTACGAAGCCTGTGAGAAGAAGCTCATTGAGACCTTAACACATGTGACTCAACGACGGGTTAATAGCTTAAACTCCTCTTAATTTTTCTCATGATAACGATATTCAATCATTTCTCTCTGTGGCAGGAACATATATTGAGTGACCAGTTATCTTCATACGAAACATCGGCTATGCAACACCAAAACATGGGTGGACCTTTTGTAAATGACGTCGCTGGAGGCTGGTTGGCTGAAAATGGGCCTATTCAAACCCAATTATTCGACGCATCAGCCAATTCAGCTATTTATGAAACGTTGTTGCAAGGAAGTAGCTCAAGCTCGAACCAAAACAACAACATGAGTGAATGTAACGTGACAAATCATAATGGTGACATGTTCCAAGAATGGGCCCAAGCTTATACTTCTACTACGGGCCTCAATCCTTCGGCCTTGTTTCCCCCTATCCAGCATCAGGTTCTTAATGTTTTTTTCTTACTTTGATTCGATCAAGATTTATTTCATTATCCAATAAAAAAAATTTGGTGTATTTTTTTGTGTGAAAAATATGCCAGCATGGATTGGTGGATCCCAATATAAAGGAAAGTGAAATACCGGTTATAACGAGGGAGGCACAAGCAGACCACGAAGTCTCCGACTATGATATCAGAATGCCGCAGCTCAGTAGCCAATAATCTCCAAGAGATTTCAATTTACCAATAAATTATTTACGGATTTATACGATTATATATATAATAAGATTATACTTTGCCCCTGGAGGCCATGACTGAAAAGTGAAAACTTATTTTTTTTCGTAAATGCTGAAACTTGTTTTCTCTCATTTGTATATAAATATTTCATGAAAAGGCAGTTTTTTGTGCGACTCATGAAATAGCAGTTTAATCGTATTTGTTTATTATTTACGTAAAATCGTATGAAAGGAGAAAAATAATGAATTAGATTTTTTAGTTTAACTTTAAGAGTTATATAAATTATTATTTGGCTTTTTTTTTGAATTAGTATTTGCCAAATATTTATCTTCCTCGCGTTGTTGGCAAAAGGAGATTCTCTAGCTTTTCAGCTGATGCTCTAACTTGAATGGTGTTTTTTATTTAGCACCTACTGCCTTACAAGTATTGACCCTTCTTCTCAAGGTTCACTATACTATTTCATTGGTGCGGATACCTTTTTTTTAAACGTAAATGCATGGTACGTTTGACAAAAAAAAAATGCATGGTACGTAGAAACAAAAGGAAAAAAAGAAAAAAAAAAAGAGAAAAAGAAACAAAAGGGTGGATTTTCTTTTCTTCTATTTTCCTTAGAGGTAATGATATCAACGTATTTTACGGAAAAAAAAAGAATAATAATAATAACGTAAATGCGTGGGAAATGTTTTCGGTATATAGGCTACTACAATTCTTTTTTTTAACGCTACTACAAGATGTTATTACATGCTGTTTGTAGAGAACATGGCTTCTGTCGTATCATTGTAGATATCAGAAGAAATGTGGTCAAATGTCACTTAATATTAACAAAAAGTATTTTTTTTTTCCGTTTTTCAAATATAAATAATTTAATATAATTTTCTTTTTGTTCTTTCATCTTATGTCGTTCGTAAGTTTTCTCAGTCTCTTGTCTCTGACAATAATCTTTTCCTCTCAAGTTCAAAGTAATTTCTGATGTTTGATTTCAAAAACTTCCCAACTGGTAAAAGATCCAGCCTTCCAACGAAACCGAAACTCCAAAACCAAAACCCTTTGATGTGATGACCAATGATGAACATGCCTTGTTGTCGTCAGCCACCACTAGCCATAACGTGAAACAATAATTATTGCATACACATGGAAACACAAGCTAATGACAAACCAAACCAAAAATATTCATATTTTAAAAGGAAACAATCATGGAAATTCAATCTGATTCGAGTGTACTCTATCTGAAACACTTACAACTGATTATGAATTCAAACAAAGCAGATTAAGAAGCGAATCTAGGGTTTTATTTTATTTAACAAACATAGTAGAACTCTAATTACAGAATCAAGATGCATGAAAATTTATCCTGACAAACCTACTTTAAGGTATTGCAATCAAATACAAATACGAAAAGCATATAGCGATGAACAAAACTTGCACAGAAGAGAACCATCTCCTTCCATGTTGCTTCTTCGCCCGAACAGCCATGGATTTGGACTTCCGGTGAATCAAAAATTCCAGATTTAACAAAACAACCAAAGCATCATTCCATTTATAGTTTTCATCTCTCAGGTCACTGATGTTTCCTTTGAATTTTTCAATCTTTTCGCTGGATGTGAGTTTACCAAGAAGTTCTTAACGTTTCAGATACAGCCTTTGTCAAAACACTTATTGTTAAAATATTTCAAAATATATTATGATTAAAATAGTTAAAAGATTATATATTATTAGCATTAAGGATATACATTTAATAAAATAAAAATAAATGATGGCCTAAATTAAAATATCACACATAAAATAAGTCATGACTTTTATTTTAATAGAATAGATAGATATTTTTAAAAAAAAAATAAAATAGAAATTAATATTTATTTCTAACAAAATCTTTTAAATTAATTAGTAATATGTATTTTCATTTTTAATTTTCGTTTATAAAATCAAAACTAAATTCAATTTTAATTTCTGGTTATATCTTATGATAATTTAAATTAAAACTAACTAATTTTCAAAAATATTTTTAAAAAGATTCTAATTTAAAAAAAAAAGATCTTGCTAGAACATTTTAAATATATTCATTTGCATTTCAAATAAAAAGATGGCCCCCTAAAAATATAAAGATATTAAAAGATATAGTAATGAACTTATGTAAAATTTGATATTTTCTAGGAATGATCTAAACTAAAAAATCACACATGACTTCTGTTTTAATAGATTAGACTAGACCTTGATCCGCGCGACCGCGCGATTATGTATTTTACTTTTTAGTTTTCTGTTAATACTAAATAGTGTATTTGTAACAGTTAGTTGTATTACATTGAGTAGTTATTTGTGTTCACACATTAACAATTTATTGTATCACCGATATTTGGTATCAAATAAATAAAGAGAAAAATTATATATAAAAATACGTATGTATTTACATAAGATATATAGAAAACAATTTTGCGAATTTTAAATATGACGAAATAGAGAACTATGAGTTAATATGATATAGAAAATAAGTAGATATGTTATAAATTCCTTAAGAAAATTTAGTTATTCAGCTTCTATGGAAAAATAACATATAAAAATTATGACTAAAATTTGTATTAAAAAAATAAAAGTATGAATAATATTTATAATAGTTACAACTTAATATGGGCTTCAGTTTTTGTCAAAAAAGTATAATTATTTTTCTCATTTTGATTTAGGCAAGGTCCATAATTTTAAAAGCCCATGTTTATATTAAACGTATTCCCCGCAAGTGCAGGAGAAGTAGTGATCTGTATAATAGCCTAATAGGCAATATAATTATTGCTTTGGTGTGCTTTGGTTTGCATATATTTTGCTTTCCTCATCTTTTGGTTATGGTTATATTAAATTTATTTGACGTAGAAAGATTTAAGGATCACATATCGCAATTAAGTAGTAGTTGTCGATTTTGAAAGATTTTGTAGTTATACTTTGAAATCTAAGCTTGATTGACCTGCAAGTTAAGGAATGATTATGGAAAAATCGATTTATGTGTACTGTATGTTAAATACATAATAAATAATATTTTAGGATCTAATATCGCTTGAAAGTAGGATCATGTTTTTTTCAAATAATTTATTAATTATATAAATTATGAAATTTAAGCTTGATTAATCTGCAAGTCTTGTTGTTAAGGAAATATCACTGTGTATAATCAACATTAAATAATATAGATGTTTAAAGTGAAAATATCTAAATGTATTGTTTGTATGAACTTAATAGAAAAAACTAATATGAAGAACATTGTACATTTGATGTATACGTAGATATGTGTGTTTATAGATTTCATAAAATTCTATTTGTATGCAAAAATAACTAAATATTTACACCTTATTTGCTCTGTATATAGGTTCCATTAGTAAAAAGGGATGGATAAAGCAATAGACAAACTACGAAAAGGTAACATATATAATGGAGACGTAGACTTTAAATGTGTTGACGTTTTCTCTTTCAGTTTAAAGTTGATTTAGGACAATACATTTATAATCAGTAAAAGGTAAAAGACAAAGGAAACATAAAATAAATTTAGTTAATACATCAGTGGCATAGAAATGCAAATAACTTTGAAAATTAAGGATTATTTCTATTTTGTACTCTTCTTTTAATAGATTAGATATTACAATTATTTACAACTTTGTTTTATGTAATATTTAAATATCCTTAATACATTTTACTTTTATATTTATTTTCTAAATATTTCTAAATCCCCTTTTAACAAATTTATTTCATATTAAACATCCCCACTATAAAGAAGATGACAAATAATATGATATTACCAATAACATAATTTGTTTTATACATATTACTCTTATTATCATTTAAAACTCTCTGGATGAATATATTCAATAAATAAAAATTAGTCTACCAATGTTTTTTGTATATTTTATTTTATAATATTATTTAAATTTGTGTAAGAACTTTATAAGGTATAGATAGTAATATTATATTAAAGTAGCTTGTCATTTTTTCTTAAACCAAAATAGACAAATATCATTAAAGATACATTTTCTTTTAAAAATAAAAATAAATTCATAAATATTATATGTGCGGTTTTGAATTAATAACTATCATATCTCTATAATCCTTAAATGTTTATTATTTTCCCAAAATCAATAATATTATTCAAAATATTAATAAATCTTATATGTGCCATGTACTTCTGCTACAAACAGCCTAAAACATCCAAAATTGTTTTTCGTAAAAATGATATATTATAAGTAGTGCCTACGTATTTAGGGACCTAAGGCGAACTGAAAAAATTATATGTAAATATGATTAAATTTGATACTGAAATAAAATTCAAATTTAAAATTTTCATATTTTTGTTGTTTAAAATACTATTTTATTAAAAATCATATATTGTCATGCATTTATGACATTTGTGTTTTATAACGACATTTTCAATAGATTTATAAATACACACATAATTTTACTATAGTTTGTAATTCTCATTTTAATGTATCTATTTATGTAGATATATTTTAGAAAGTATGAAATAAAGTTATAAAAAATGTAGAATAATCGTAAAAATAAAATAACAAAACTTGCAAAAGCTAAAGAAGATATTTTTTGCCTCTGAAAATAGTAAGAAAGATGAAACAAATATGTATGGAAATTACTTATATAAAATAAATACAAATATTTCTAAGTAAAACCTCTTAAACATTAACTTTTAAAAAAGCTCTAAAACATAAGCTAATCATTTTTTTTTTGTAAAACGGGGCCTTAAGATTTGATGTTTATATAAGGAGTCCGAGGCCATTGCCTCTTTTTAATATGGGTAAGCACGACTCTGCCTACTGGTGTATGTCTTTTATTTTTGCTTGTCCTCTCTTTGTTTCCCTCCGAGCATTGAACTCGGAGATCAAACTTTTGAAAGTTATTTCAATGACATATAAAAAAATCAATGACGGGTTCATTTTGGTAAGAAATCCAATCATTATCTCCACATTTTCTTTTCCTTGCATATATCTCACACTATAAGAAAAATCTTGACTTCCTTTTGGAAGATAAAGAAACAATGTATTTCACTTTGGGAATATTAATAAGAATATGGTTCAGTCCACAAGTAGTTTATTAATTTCTGTTATTGTACTCCTAATTTAAGTCTACAAATGATAATTATATATAATCATTGTCATATATTTATTTGGTATATGTAACTATTATTCACTGGCATTACATGTTACGAATTGACCAAAAAAGATAGTGTAACGAGCTATTCCCCATAACAAATTTTATTTTAACGAATGCTTACAACAATTTTTATGTGGCATGTAGATATATAAAAGAATAGCGAGAAAATAATAAAATATAAAATATGATGTAAATGAATATTTTTTTGGGGATTTAGTAACATTTCATGTTTCTAGTTTTGAAAAATTGTTTATAATATGTCTATTCTTTTTTTTTTGAGCAACATATATGTCTATTCAATTCTGAAATTTTCTGTAAACATAATAACTAAATATATTAGTGGCATAATTGTAATATATTATATTTATAACTTATTTTTTATTTTCTTTGAGATATATAATTACCTATTTAAACTATGTATGCCAAATCAGCGCTATGACTTTAGATTTTTCTACTTTTAATTTAATATATAAGGGGAATCGTTCTCTCAATCAGGACAATTGTTAACCATGTCTTTTCGAGGCGATGGAATCGATGATGAAACGCCTCTCTTCTGGAGTCCGGAATATATTTTTGAGTTACCGGAACCATGTCTTCCATTAAGGGTATACTTCCTCTTTGCCTCTCATGGTTGGATTTCTTATATCATTCATTGTGATTTATGATATAACTGTTGGATATAAGTGATCTACAGGATAGCCTGCAAAAAGTATTTGAATTGCAAACTGAAAAAACTTATGAAGTATGTTAAGTATTGTATTAGACTGGATTTGGCCATGTCTCTGTCTATACAATAAATGAAACTAGCCCTTAGTGTTCCAACAGTCAGACCTAATCCCAAATCTAAACACCACAAAATCCACTATGGCTAGGATAAAAAATTTGCTTTTCTGGAATCATTTATCGTTTCTTCTTCTTTTAGTTTCTTGATGTAACTTTACCTTTATTTTTCAGAGATGGTATCCAAATTTTTTTTAGAAGATAATATAAATCAAAGTAGATAATGATACTTGGCTAATAATTCTCTTTTTGGGGTATATTATGTCAGCAGCCACAAAATCACCAACAGCAAGCCCTTCATGGACAACAACAAGGCATTTCGCATGAGTCTTGGTTACGAGGAAATCTATTAAATGTGCGTTCAAGGGTACGACAATTTTTCTTCAGTCAACCCATGCTAAGTTCGTACAAAACACTTTCTAGAAGCGAGTGTAATATTTTAACTATATTTTATTTTAAGTTTCTTTTGTGGGGTTGAAAATGTTTCAGAACCAAATAGGGATGGGTCAACGAATCGGACAAGGAAATGGAGTTGAACACCCAACTATGTCTTATTTTCATGAGTTTCCAAATCATCTTCAAGAGTAAATTCTTTAATTGATTACAGAACATTTTAATTTCTTATTATGTAATATAATAACTAAAAATATTAATTGATGCAGGATACAACAAGTAAGTTCTGATGCATTTGGTTCACTGTTTCCTCAACACTTCCATCGTTTTTCAGATGATAACCTTCCAGTTATCACCACAAACATAACAGCAACTTCTCTAAATAGAGTAGGTCACATTAATTGTATTTTATTTTATTCTGTTAAGAACAATTATTTTAATTTAGGCATCGATAGACCAACATAAATGTCTTAAAATTATTGGAAAAAAATGTCTTAAAATTAATATTCTAGTTAACTAACTCATTGGTTCATCTGCCGCAGCAACAACATTGTCTTTGTGCTCATACTCTTTCAACTAGGTACGTTATGAAATATAACTCCATGTTTATTTAACATACAAATTTACTAATTGTCTTCCATCTGAATGGTTTAGAGAGCCTCTGTTAAGCAACCAAAATCATAATTATTATGATTTGAATCAATTTTTGGCGGTGAATACAGAGCATTCAAGTCACATAGGCCCGAGCAATCTCATTCCAAATGGGTACTAACACTCGAATGTAATATTTGGTATCTTTATTATATTGATTTACATACTTCATAAACATTATTTTTATGGAATGTAGGTTACATAATTATATGCCTTATCAGACGTATGTCCCAATCACTTCGGCTTTTACCATAAATGGACAGCAACTGCCCCCATCGGTTTTAGCCATTCGGCGTAATGAAGCTCACAATCTAAGGACGGTTAACAATTCAGCTAGGTAAAATCATTTCTCTTTGTCTGTCATATATTTTTTTCCTGTCATATATTATTATTCTTTTTATGACACATGAGAAAACTAATTAGTTTTCATGTTCCTGACTTCTGTGTTTCAAAACTCCAAATTTATATTTTGGATCTCATTTATATAGGCATCATGTCATTATGCAAAGAAGGGTGCATCAGTCCTCATCAAGTTTTCGGGTTTCCAGCTTATACACTCTGCTGCGTAGACGTCCAAGGGCAAACTCAAGCAAACCTCCACAAGTACCATTTATTTCACTGAATGAATTAAAATATTAAATCTTCTATAACTTTTTGCTTTTTATGTTAGTGGAATGTAACTACACATTAATAATTAGTGACCTTCATATATATATATATATATATATATATATATATATATATATATAGGCTAAATCAACTACACCATCATCAGATTATTTGTTACTGATAATGTGAATTCTACAGAATGAAGTTATAGGATCTCGGCGAAGAACTTATGAAAGTCGGTTTCAATTTGGGGAACCATCTTCTTCTACTCGACGCAGGGTATAAGTTCTTGACAAACTCATATTTTTTTTTTAAAATATAGAAATTAATGAAAGAGAGAGATAAAAGTTTGGCTAAATAATGCAGAGGACTACACCAGCAGATGGAAGTGTTGGTTCAACTGCAATCAATCCTACTGGAGAAAGGTTTTTTCCATTGACTATCTACACCTTTTTCAATAACTTTTTTACATATAAATATATTTTCTTTTGTATAGACGTGGGAGTCTTTCATTCTGTATATGTTTATCAAGAAAAAAATGGAAACATAACAAGTACATCTTATTTCAGGAGAGTAAATGGACTGTACGATCCAGAATACCAAAGACAAGGTCTATGTATTGACCCTCACTTGAGAAATTTTCTCAATCAATAAATGGTAAAAAAAAAATTATTTTACTGGTTAGTTTATGAGATTTAGTTGATCTATTGATTAATTTATGAATTTTAATTAATTTAATATGCACATTCTTATGACTTTGGCAATAATTAATACTTTACATTTTATTGGTTCAAGATTTATTCTTTTTAATGTACAGGTTGTTGATCTATCCTCAAACCTTCAGCAAGTGAAAGGAATCTATAGGTCATTGATCTATCCTCAAGACTTTGAATAAATGAAAGGTTTTATGTTTAATGGTGTGTTGTCATGGTCCCTCCTTTTCTTTTTCTCTATGGTCTTTAGTTTTATCTTGCGTCAGCGTCAAGTGGACTTGTTGTTTAAAGGTTGATGTCAGTTTACATTATGGTATTGTACCCTTATCTTACAATCGTTAAACCGTGGTTTGTTTTTCTTCTGCCTCCATCGCTTTCTGATCACATCTCTGAGCTAATGTTGTATGGTATCATAGACTCATAGGCCATAGCAGACCGTATTATTGTTTCATTTCACTCTAGTTAGTCGTCACTTATTCATGGATCTAGATGCAAAGATAAATTGAGCTTCATACTCTGTAGTTAATCACTGTGGTCATTAACTCATAATATTAACATTCCTATTCTCATTATGGTTTATTCTCTTAGTGTGTTAATTTCTTTGTTATGTTATTTACTAGTTGTAGAAGAAAAAAACGTGGCAATTATGGTTCTAAGTTCTAACAAAATAACATTTTCAAACTTTATTACACAAATAGTTCAGACTTCAGAATCTGAAAGATAAAAACCATAGGAGTTTAGGCACTGACATAGGAAATACGCACTGTTTTATTTTTGTCAACAACATTGCATTTTTGCGATTCACCCAAACATCATTTTGGAGTTTGGGTTGGATTTGAGATAATTCCTTGCAACGGCAGATCATAACTGGGGACCAAAAACAATATTCTAAATTATATATATGCATATAATTTAAGATAATTAAATATAAAAGATAAATAGGCTGCACTAGAAAGACCTTAACTGATTTGATGCATAGGCTGAGTTCGCTATTATACGGGCTTGTTTGAATTCAGCCTCAGGCTCCCAGCCTTCAATATTTTCTATGCTCTGTTGGGTACTTGGTGCTTCGAAGGATCTGCTCAACAAATGTTCCTGCGATCATCAATTATACTTAAAATCATTATTATATTTTCCCTCTTTCAGTGTAGTCGAAGTAGTAGAGGTGTAGTACGTGTTAGTTACCCTTCTCTGAACCATACGAGTAAGAGTACTAAGTAGATGATTTTCACATGCTTCCATTTCCTCCATTGATGTAAACCTCACTGGATCGGGTTCGAATTTCCTAGGCATGATCACAAGAATCACAGTCTTTAAGCAACGTTAATAGTTTTATTTTGTGTGTAAATCTTATAAAATTAATAATCTTTTAATGTGACATATTAAAGGAAAATACCTCAGTTCTTCCTCAGAAATCTGAAGCTGTTGTTGTAATCTACAAAGCTCTTTCTCAAGTTCCTGTACTTTTGCAAATATAATTTATAGTGATTTTTTTTTTGAAACAATTTATAGTGATTTATATATTTAGTAAACCGTGAAAATTGGGAAGTTAATAACCTTGACATCGGAGTGGATAGCTTCATAGCTTTTTACAGATTCATAAAATTAAAGGTCAGTGTGCAACATATCATAATAATATGTTGCTATAATATATCACTATCATATAATAATATGAAAAACTTTAGTATAAAGGACAAAGAGAAAGAAACCGAGGTTCGTTGATTTGGAAGGCCATGTCGTTCTCGGTTTTGAGTTGTTCAAGAGTCCTTAACAAATACTGTCAAAAAATAAAATACTGATAAACATATACGAACATATGTAAAATAAGTATTGTGATTCGAAATTTGATTGTTCTACTTAGAAAAATGATTAGTCTCACCTCTTTGTTTTGGATACCTCTGCAAAACAAAGAGGAAAGTTTCATTACTGATATATTTTATATGAAGTTAAGTACGTATATATTATATTAAATTGAACGTATGATACTCACTGGCGTTTGCTTCGATCAGGGAAAACTATAGCACTGAAAATGTATAGGTATACCCCAAAATTATAAAATATGAATATATGAATTAGAAACAAATAAAAAAAAACAAATGGATTAATGCGAGGAATATAGGGATATATATATATATATATATATGTGATATATGATACATACTTCTCTCTTTCTTGATCAGGGAGATTGATGTACTTCGCAAGAACGTCTTCAATCCTGAAATTTAACTCAATATTAAGATAATGGAGATACAACACCATGCTTGGGTGTATTTACACATACTTTTATAGATGCTTTGTAATACTTTTTTTTTTGTTTAACCTGGAGGTATCCCAAATCTATGGAAAGACCCAGACTAATCTCCAAGTGGAGGTGCAGCCCACGGATAAACTCTCTTTCCGGGTATTCAAATGGACCCTAAAGCATAGGTCCATATCCGTGTTAGGTGACCAGGATAATTGTGACTTAGTTTTGCGCTGTAGGTGGATCGAACCTGAAACGTGTTAGCGTCTCAGTTCCGTCTTCTTACCACTCGACCACAATCACCCGGTCGAAAACTTTGTAAAAATTTTTGAACTGTTGAAGACAGAAGATGCTTAAGTTTCAGGGTAAACGGTGGGACTACTGGAGGAGAGAAAGACACGGCAAGGTACCATGTATCATATAGGTTTTGTGCTTATCATAATATTCTTATTTACAGTTAATATAGTAAATTGTTCTAAACTAAAACTGAGATTATATACTATAGCGATGATAGTTTGATTGGTAGGACCAGGGGCGGACCCAAGTACAGTATGGGTGTGGCAAGTGCCACGTACTAATATTATATAAGCTTTGTGTAATACATATACAGATGCAAGTGTGTAGCTTATTTGGCTCTAAAGGCTTATTTGTGACCCACCCACTCATTGTTCGAACCATGAGCTACGGGTTTTGTTCTTTCATTTTATCTTACGCACTTTTGATTCACCTTTTTTTAAATGATAAAATACTTTTCTCTTATTTCCTCCTAAAACAGTTCTTTCTTTTTAATAATTATTTGTTTTCCTTCTTTCTTTAAAATAATTTTCCAAAGTAAAAAAATATAATTTATTCAAATTTTGTTGTAACAATTATTTTACTAAGTTTATTTTTAGTAGTCAGATTAAAATAAAAACTAAAGGAATTATTTTTCATAATAAAATTATTATGTGCAATATATAATTTAAAACAAACATTTTAAAATATGAAAATTGGTTTTTAATTTATTTAAATTAAGATAAAAAATTTAATGATGAATGTCTAAAATAATATAATTTGATTTAATATACTAAATTAAATTTTAATTTTTATATTTATTGTGCCCGTTATATTATTTTCTAGATCCGCCGTGCGTAGGATCCTCCATGAGTAATTGCATGCATTACAGGTCCATGGATGTCAGCGAAACATGACGTGTTTATAATCTAGAGTGTTACGTATACCTTGGTATTAAACAATTTCTCTACAATGCCATTCCCCTACCTCTTTTAACTGCTGCTGGTACGGATTTCACATGGAGTTATTCTCAATAAAAAAATCAAAATATATTTTTTTAAATAAAAGGTAGCTATCAGTAATTTTGAGAATTTAATAAAATAAATTCGCGTGTAATTTTTATTTTAAAACTAATTCTAATATATATATATAACTGATTTGTGTCAAACTATTAATATTTGTTTTTGTTTGACAAATCTTCTAAGGTTTGAAGCAATGGAAGTGTTCTTAATTATTGGTATTGCTAACTACTAGTCTACTAGAGAGACTAACACACAATATTTGTGTGTGTTTTCTGTTCATAAAAGAGTAGATATTTAAGTGTTTCTATAATATTTTGTTTATTTTATTTAAGTTTAAACTAAAGTAAGTCAACAAATACGAAATCGTATAATGTTCAACCGGATTTAGAAAAGGTGTTTACACACAAACATGTATGTTCACGGAAAAGAAAAAAACTAAATAGATGAAACTTTCATATAAGGGGAAAAGAACAATGATAATATATAACTTTATAGTTTTAACCAAAAAACCCCATCTCATTAAATTATTTTCGTTTGAGAGCTAATACAATTTCTATTCCTATACAAAAAAAAACAATAAACCTCTTCAAGTGTTATTTGGTATTTTGATCGTTATCAATGTGAGTATATTTACTACTTTGCAAGTTTGCTTGATTGATACATGTGCAGTAGACAAAGTATTATCTGTTATAAACCGAAAATATTTATACCTATTGACCAAGCTCTTTGACAAAAATAACTGTCGGCTTATGCTTCAATTAACATGTGAAAACGTATGGCTTACCAAAAAACGTGTCAACATGCAGTTGCACCTCCAACAGATTCGAAATTATAACTAATCATCAACTAACTACATACGTAGTTACAGCTACTTCTAAGCTGAAAACTGCTGCGAATATATTCTTGAAAGGCATGGAATGTCTAGAAGAAGAAATGAGAAGTATACCTGGTCTCACTGGAAAAGATACATAGGCGATCAGATGGGGAAAACATGAGTAGGGCAAGATCGATATCACAAAGTGTTGACAACTCATAGGCCTTTTTTATTAAACCTTTTTTACGTTTTGAGTACGTAATTTGCCTGTTCGTACTCTTCTGTATCGGCTTTATCTCCAATTTGGCCCGACCCATACCCAATGATCACTGCAAATAATCAAAACTTGTAATAATTGGTACGAGAGACTTTAATATGAGTGGAAAATAAAGGGTGTACAAAAGTATATATACGGATAATGAGCCGACGAGAAGTTTTATGTTTGTGTTTGTTGGGAGATATATAGGTGAGAGGAATGATGTTAGCTCTTAATTTGGACGAATCGGCATATGACTAGGTACATAGCATTTTTATATAATATTTGTAAAAATTAACCTAGACTTTCTATAAAAGCAAGTGTTACTCAAAAATTTTACCATTACCAAAAAGATACTCCCTCCGTATCAGTTTAACTAATTTTTAAAAATTTTGTTTTTGTTTCAATATAAGTGATGTTCTCACAATTCTAGGTAAAATTTAATATCATTTGAAACTTTTGACCAATTATAAAATACTTCATTTTTTTTATTGGTTGAATTAGTTTTATTTAATATTATTTTATTTAACCAAAGCCAATTACATAAAAATTTGTATTTTTTTTAATATTTGTGCAAAAAACCTTAAACACCTCTTAAAATGATACATGAATATAATTTATTACGTCTTTTAACATCGATGGTCTTTATAGCACTTGCACAGAGGCTCATTTACGTACTTCAATTGGTAATACGTATTTGCGTATAAAATGTTAAATACAATAATACTAGTAATATACGTGTACTAGGTACACCAAGGTCAATATATTTCTTTCATAGCCTGCCACAGTGCAGCTGATAATATTACGTGTACTAGGTATACGTGACATGTTGTATATGCGTTGTAAAATCATGTGAGATAAAAAAAAAACCAAGCCTGGTTAGAAACAGAAATTAAGAAAGAAGAACCCATGCGTGTCATGAAAAAAAAATATAGCGATTAGCGAGTGAAAAACTAAAGCCTATTATAATTTTAGCAAAAAAAAAAAAAACTAAAGCCTATTATAAAAGCTGCATGTCGATGAACGAGCTTCAAAAGGAAGGAAAAGGCTACGTGTACGTTTCGGTGGAATTATTGTTCAATCTTTCTATGTTATTATTTGGTTAACGAAATGTTACTATGTTAGTAGTGCGCCGGCACAGCTTGATCTCCGGATCCGTTCTTCCTTGTCCGACTGCTTCTCGCTCTGATTCTCCGACGATTCTCCATCCCAATCGTTTTGGTTTTCGCATCTTCAAGTTTACTTTTATCTATAAAGATGTCGGATCTTCACATGAAAGATAGTTGAAGAGGTAGGATCGATTGTAGGCATCGACGCTCCTTCTCCGATTCGTAGATCCACCAGTATTGGCTCTTCGGTTTGAACCCTTGTGAAGATTGGTTTCTTCCGTGGTTCGTCTTCGCCGTCGGCGGAGCTCCGTCGCGTCCTTTTCTGGTTCCGGTGGAAGGAAGCGGTTTCTCGTCTTGATTCGAGTTCATCGATCGCTGGGCGACCGTACACGTGGAAGATGACGTGCCCTAGGCTTGCTTCCTCGACGGTTTATCCTTTGTGGGCTGTTGGCCGCAAGATGTTAATATTTTGGGCCCGTTTATTGGGCTTTTGTTTTATCGTTTGTTGGGTTCTCTTGCTTTTTTGCCTTGTTTTATGTTGGGCTTTGCCCTGTTGGATTTAGTACCTTTAATAAAACTTCGGAAAAAAAAATGTTAGTAGTGCGCATCACGACCACCTGGTCTCAGTTTATGACACGTGAAGTTCATTTTTTGGTGTTTTCTCGGTTGTTGGTGTTACTTGCCGACAGGGAAAGGGTAGAGAGAGATCCTCAAGGCGAAGTTTGCTACACGATGTTAAATACACGAGTAAGTATAGAGACTGAGAAGCCAGTTTACAAAAAAAAAAAAAAGTATAGAGACTGAGATCTTTGAATGCATGACCGATATTATAATGGGCCACGAATAATGCTCTTCTATTCCACTTCCACAATTTCACTATTTTGTTTAATAGGATTATTACTATTTGTAAAACACCCAGGGTAAACTATCTATTTTCCCACCAAAAGTATCTTATACTAACAAATACACAAAGTTTTATTGTCGGCTTAATTCCATATATTTTAAGTTATTCTACATATTTTTCTCCAATTCAAAGTTTCAAACCATAAAACCACATAATCTTTGAGATCGAAACTAAAACCGACACAGAACTGATTTACATCGGTTTAATATTTTCAATTTAAAAAATAACCAATCAGTAACCAAATTAAACCAAAAAGACTAATGTATCATGCATGCATCACTGCTAAGTACATAAAAAAGGATCATTGGTGTATGCAGTGGCGGATCCAGCAGTTATATTAACATGTGTCATAATTTTCTTTTTTAAAAATATTCACAACAAAAATGTTAAATGGAAGGTTAGGCCTGAGACTTTTATCCGAGATCCGGATTCGATCCGAGATTCGATCCGGATCCGATCCGAAAATCCGGATATCCGGAGGGGCCGAATCCGGATCCGTATAGTAAAATGTTGGATCCGTCAAAGCCGGATCCGGATCCGGATATCTTAATTTTTAAGTCCGGATATCCGGATCCGTAAGTTTTATTAATAAATACTTCAAAATAGTAATATCTATATATAAAAATTAATTTTATTTAATATATTTTCATTTTTATAATAATATATATAAATTTTATGTAAATTTTGTAATATTGTACATAAAAATAATTAAAGACGTTATATATATATATATTTTAAATTATTGTTAATATTTTATATATATATAATATTATTTTTTATTTATTTTAAGGATCCAAATCCGGATCCGGATATCCGCCGGATATTATAATTTTTAGGAGGATATCCGACACCCCGATATCCGAGAACCCCGGATCCGGATAAGGATAGTAAAATTATGGATCCGCCGGATAAGGATCCGGATCCGGATGATCCGGATACCTTTAGCAAATACCCGTTGGACTGATGACTCTAATACAATTTTCAATACAAAAACAATTGTTTTTATCATTTTACTTGTGTCAACTGAGACCCCAAATCTTTTACTGAATCCGCCTCTGGGTGTATGTATATACAAAAGATAGCAGTATTGATTTTTTTTTTTTGCTAAAATATGTTAATATCATTGAAAAATGAAATAGAAAAATACAAATGTAAGAACCTAATCTAACTGAACTTTGTAGCAAAAATAAAGAAAAAACAGGGAGCCAGTACAAAACAGAGCATTGCTCTCAAGAGATTATCTTATTCAGACAGATAATAAATTGTGAAATTGCCGTCTATGCCTTCTTCCCAAAATGATATTACGCACTTCTCGATCGATGACTCTGAACAAAATTATCACCGGTACTGATTGTTGATTATGAAGAACGTTGTTACGTTGACGCCATAGGTGAAAAATTGCAGCCTGAGCCACCACAGACCTCAGCGTTCTAGGAGCAGCTGATGAGTCTTGCCTCAACCATGATAAGAGCTCCGTGAAGAAAATAGATTGCGAACCGGATCAAGGCCTAAGAGGATAAGTAAAACAACTATAACTAAATATTTATCATGCATCACTGCTAAGTACATTAAAAATGATCGTTGGTGTGTGTATATACATAATTTGAATCATACTTTGTATCCGATCAACTGGACTGCACCAACAAACAATTTTTTTTTGTTGAAACTTGAATCCTGAAAAATTTCATATGTATACCTCACATTAATTTATTGTTTTCTCACCATAAAAAAATAAGTATTTTAAATAACATTTACATGTCATCTAGCCATGATCGTTGTGACGTCAAAAAAAAAGCCATGATCGTTGTAATTAGGGACGAATCGTTACTAATTTAACTAATTGCGTAATTTAACTAATTGCGTAAAATGTACAAAAATACAGAACATCAAGGGTATAACTGCAAATTCCACAACACTTCGAAAACAGCAAAAACCCTAGAAAACATTTGGACAGGAATATAAAACGTTACCAAAGCTCCGGTCTACTCCTTTTGGTCGTCGTTGCTTCCTCCTCTCTTCCCTCTCCATCTCCTCTCCGCCGCACAGATCCAAGACAAAACGAACAATGGTGACGGCCAAGAAAACGGTGCGCCAAAAAAAGTTTTATTCTTTCCGACCGAACCAAACAAAGTCTTAGTTAAGATTATATGCTTATTGGGTGGTTTGTGTTTGGTTTAAATTGTGCAGAAGAAGTCACACGAGGGAATCAACAGCAGGTTGGCACTTGTGATGAAGAGTGGCAAATACACTCTTGGTTACAAGTCTGTCCTCAAGTCTCTGAGAGGATCCAAAGGTTAATAATAATTTAGTCGAACACTTGGTGTGCATTATCTCAAATTTGTTGATTTTGTTTTTATGTTGGCAGGGAAGCTGATTCTCATCTCCTCGAATTGCCCACCGTTGAGGAGATCTGAGATTGAGTATTACGCTATGCTTGCCAAAGTTGGTGTTCACCACTACAATGGAAGTGAGTTCATCTTCTTCTGTATATTGCTAAGTAGATGAAGTTGTTAAAGTCTGATTCTTTGGATCGTTGGGCTGATGATTAAAGTGTGATCCTTTAATTAGAGGAAGCTATATTATGTTTTGTTGGATTGAAAGTGTCTGTAGTGTGTTAATTACTGGTATCTCTTTGGCTTGACTGTGTTTTACATTTGGGTTTTCCAGACAACGTTGATTTGGGAACAGCTTGTGGGAAGTACTTCCGTGTTTCTTGTCTGAGCATCGTTGATCCTGGTAAGTTAAAACAAAAACTAACCAACTAGCTACTACTTGTTTACTACGTATTATCAAAGTTGGTTTGATGTTGTTGGTTATTTATAGAATCTTTACTAATGATTTGTATCTTTTTGATTGGCGTTTTAGGTGATTCTGACATTATCAAGAGCATTCCTGGTGATCAGTGATTAACCATTTCAGATTTTGTTTTTTCTTGCGACGTTTATTATCTATTTATGCATTCGAGCTTCTCTCACCTTTTATGAGCAAAAAGACTATGTTTAGATGTTTTGTTAAAGTTTTCAATGAAAATTTTCTTTTGCTCAAAGATAAGTAAATTGATACTTTCTGCCGTATCTCCTTTTGTTCAAGAGTCCATTTTTTTTTTTTTTGGAAATTACACAGTCCATTTCTTTCATACACTACAATAACGCAATTCAAGCGAATAAAAAAAACAAAACCAACATTGGGATGTAATATTTCTGCTGAAGCTACATGTAACTAATGGAAGAGACAGGAGAAAGTGTTATCTGTTGGAAAGGAACATGCTTACTCCTCAATTCTGTCAAAAAGAGAAAAACTAGTTCATGTTAGTTGATCTTACTACATATGTTGTGATTGGTACTGAGAAACAAATGAGCCTTAATGTATGAATTTAATTTAAAGAAAGCTAATATTCTCACTACAAACACACATGTGAAGGAGTTCATATATATTATGAGTAGTGTACGCAATATGGTCTTTTTAACCATTTTCTCAAATATAATATTGTTGATATAGATTTTACAAAGTTTCTTGTTCGAAAGTGTAAAATAGATACTTTCATAAAAGCAAATAACCATAAGTTTCTGAAGGAGATAAATCACTCTTACTGTACTACTACTACTACAATTGTTTTATGGTGAAACTTAGCAAACATCTTTTAATAACATCAATTCCAAGCTTCGGTTCTGTTTCATTGTTTTTTTTTTAAGTTGGTTCTCTTGGACGAGCTGCCCAAAGAGAGCTAAGAGCACGAAGTCTATGAAGATACTCTCCCAACGCAAGCAACCCTCTAGCCGATTGTCTTGTCGTCAAGATCTTCGCCATTTGCTGCAACGTTTGCTGCCTTAGATGATCCGCCTGTTTCACATTCAAGAATCAAGAAAATGTTCTTGAAATATAATGACACAAGAAAACTTTCTTTATTTTTTTTTTTCCAACTTACTTGGTTAACAAAACCTTCTAATGCTTGAAGATTCTCTAACGCTGCAGCCATTTGAGGAGGGTAATCCATGGAAAATGCATCAACCACGATGTTTTCAACCAAACTTTGTTGAAGCTTCTCGATCCCTTGAGAAAGAGCCTCCTCTGCTTGTTGCGATGATTGCTGGAGGTTTCTCACTTCCAAGACTTGCTGATCAGTTAATGGCTGAAGATACGGCATCACAACCTATAAACCAAACAAAAGTAGTTTTGTCAAACTAGGGTTTTGTACTAATTTAGTAATAGAACGTTGAGAGTGTTACGTTCAAAAGCTCGGATGGACGAAACCCTCCAATCCATTGGAAAAATCTTTCAGTAGAAGTTCTCCACATGCCCGATATCAAGTAGAAAACATCGGCTTTAGCTGCATCAGATTTCATGCGGAAGAGGTTGGCGTAATGGTTCAAGCAACTCTCTACAAGCATTCTTAGCTCTATGTCGCTTATATGAGCTTGAAGCGCTATTCGTAGCTCGCTTACTCTCCTGCTTTGTTCTTCAAGCCAGTGTGAATGTTCCATCTCAAAGGTAGCAATCCTTGCGTTAGTAATGCTTCCAGATGGTATTGAGTTGCTTACACGTAATCCCTTATATAAAAAAAAACACAAATAATATTGAGTCAAAATATGAAAACAACATATTGAAAAAAGGACAAAAACATAACGTATTAAACAATATGTTGTTATGGCCTAAGCGTACCTGTTGCTTAGCCTTTTCAAGTTCTTGTTCTAACTGCGATAACTTTAACCTACTTTCTTCTAGCTGCTGAACATAAGCCTAAAGGAACAAAGACAAAACATAGTTAGTAGTAGTAACTATCTTACTCGTGTTTAGATTCAATCACTACACAACTTCAGATGAGGAGCTTTGTTTTACCTTCCTTCTCAAGCGACTTTTGCGAGCAGCTTCTCGGTTTTGAGCTAAACGCCGTTTCATCTATTGGCAAAATATGATAAAACAATATCAATCAATATAATAGAAACAGCCATTTGCTTTGTCTAGAAAAAGGTAGTTATATGTTTGTTCCGAACCTTATCATGAATCCTGTCATCATCATCATCATCAACATCCTGATGATCATTACTAGAAGGTTCTGCTTCGATATGGTTATGGGAAGTAGAAGCGTAATTTGACTGCACATAATTCAAACCATTAGCAAATACACACACAAGTAAAAATATTTGAGAAAAGTATATTAATACTCAACAAATTAATAGAATAACCTTGACGATGTTGTTGTGATCATCAATTCTAGCATCCACTTGAATAACAGAGGAAGAGGCAGTGTTTGGACTATGATCATTAATATCAGATTTGTAAACATTCCCCCAAGAGACAAGTTGTTGAAATGGTTCATAGATTCCCATGTCTCTTAAAGATGCAAGTTGAGTTGGAGAAAAAGAACTCATCATCTCCTCTTTGTTCTCTAACACAAAAAAACCAACTAATTTTTCAGACTCTTGACCCACAAGTATAAATCAAAAAGAGTAAGAAAGTTTTTCCCTTACCTTCAAGTATAGATCCAATAAGCTTGCACCAAAATTATATTAGCTCACTGAACACAAACCATAAACAGAACAAACTCTTCATCATTTCTAATTTTTAAAAATTTCTAAATAAAATTGGACCCTTTGTTCTTACTAGAGATCCAAGGGTAGAAAATCAGAATTATGAAGGATGAAAGTTTAAACACACCTGAACAGATAAACCATTCATGATGAAGAGTTAAAGAAATACATTTCTTCGTAATCTCCGGATCAGACAAAGATATTTTTCATTCCAACCACAGGAAAATCTAAGGGAAGGAGAGTGTTTTCGAGTTTCTTTGGACATTCACAGTAAAGAAAATATACTTAAAGGTCCAGCGTTCTCATCATGGCAAGGAGATGATAAAAAGGATATTTTCTTTGGTTTTTGGCCTTTTCTCTTTCCTTTATATGTGTCCGTCAACATTAGAATATTAGCCAAGTTACAGGTTTAACAATTCATCATTTTTTTTGTTCAAATTATTTATAATAAAGAATCCCATAATATTAGTATTAATCATGTTTGTAAAGTAACGAAACGTTTAGAGATGAGTGCTTCTTTCACAGAGCCAAAGGGTGACCTAGTCGTGCGTTTGTATCTGTTAAGTACGCACCAGATGATGTCAGCAACCAGAAACTCTTGCAGAGCCCTTTGTAAAAAAATAAAAATTAAAAGAAAATATTAGGTTGCTCAAAAAAGAAAGAAAATATTAGTTTCACATAAAACATTCATTTTAATATTATAAATTTGAAATTATAAGATATTTATATCGTGAATTATCTACAAATCGGTCAGAGTTCAATCCAATACTCTAGAAACCGTTTCATCTTTCATGCTCATGGGTCTGCTGAAGAATAATCTCATTTACAACTTTGGGTTTATTTTGAGGTGGTCCATAAGGTTCTGCAGTGGCATCTTTTTGCCAAGCCTTCTTCCCTGACTTAGTGACAAATAATTGGAGCTTTATATAATGGCCTACAAAACACAAAAGATAACATTGTTAAACCTCTCCCTTATTTTAAAATTATGGATCTTAACTAGTTTGGCACCACTTGTGTAATAAAATCTGTGTGTTCGACAAAGACAAGCATGTCTGATTATTTTTTTTATCTAGCTTTATTTCCTGTCTTGGTTTTACTTTAATAAAGAGTCCATCTATAAATGTTTTTCAATTCATATAATATGATAAACATGAATCGGTGCGCTGATACACAACTATAAACAAATTAAAAGAATAGCATTGCTATTGCTTGTATGATCATGTCACGGATCGATTGGTTTAACGAGAGATCATACATATCTTGGCTTGATTCATTCAATACTGTATGTAAGTCTTTTTATTAGTTTTTTGCTAAAAAAGTCTTTTTATTAGTTATGTTCAAAACAAAAAAAAGTCTTTTTATTAGCTAGAGTTATTTTGTAATCAAAGAGAAGAACATAGATAAGTATATCATGTAATATGGATCAGAGAACGGAGTATCACAATTTACAATCATGTGAAGTTTTTTAGTATATGTAAGTGTACCTCCGATTATGAGTATATCATTCATAAAATTTCTAGAAAGAAATACTAATTCATATATATCATATAGGTTATTTATGCATGGATTACATATCTATCATTGTTACGTGTTGTAATTGAGAAAGAAAAAGATGGTATGATCACAAAAGTTACGTACACACATTTCTACTTTAATTCATCACGAAGACACCAATCTTCCACTATTTTCGTTATCTTCTTTCATTCCTTTTCGTTTATGACCATAAAAGTTACGCAGTTTATTGCATTTTCACGTTATCTTCTCAGTAACTTTTTTTTCCTCCGATTTCTTACATTCTTCCCAAGTACACCTGAAATTATCTCCAAGAAAAAGATAAATAATGAAAATTTAAATGAAGAAAACATAAATATGGTTAAGTTAATTAACTAGGAGATGAAAAAAAAATAAAATAAAAAGGTTTACGTTTAGGAAGAAGAATCAAAGTAATATCATAGAGCAAATCAAAATTGCGAATCTCTCATGCCCTGAGATTCTTGTGAATGAATGATCATCCAACGTTCAAAAAAGGCAAAAAAAGGATTCGAATATTAGTAATATTGCTTCAAGAAGAATGCTTAATGTTCTCTATATATATAACAAATTAAACAAAAAGGGGAATATAAGAAATAATATTAAAGGAGGCATATATATACACTGTTATATACTAATTCCTTTTATATAAACCGCATGTCGTTCAACGATTCGAACTTGAACTGAACTGGGGCTGATTCTCTCTTCGGATCCCAACAAAGAGAGAATAGAATAAGATTCTTTTATGCTGGTTTATGTTGGTTTATTACACAGTACACTCATAAGTACAACCACATATAATTACAAAACTCTTACGGAAAAAATTTAAACTAACACAAAATTAAAATGATGGTCCAAATTTATAACAAGACTTTCTTCACCTTTTAAATAATAAAAAATACATTCATACATACATACATACATACATAATACATCTATTATCAAATGTTCTGTGTTAATCATTCCTAATCGCCCATTTTACCACAACATCAGAAGGGGAAGAAATAATTGACATATATTCTTCATAGTAGTGGGTATAATCGGTACTTTATAATTTCTTTCTTATATGGATTAATGGATGACTCTATTAAATATATATACATGTTCATTTAATAGGCTAAAAATGTTAAAGCTTAAAATGAAAATTTATTGTAAAGTTATAACATTATTCTCGTTATCTTTCTTTTCAATATATACAAAGTTTAACAAAATTATTCAATTCAAATATTTTTTCATAAATATAAATAAAAATTTCAACTAAGTATTCTCACCCTCCAAGTTATTATCTAACACTCTTCCAAAATTTGATTAACCATAACATTTATATATAACCATAATTAAGAAGTTAAGAAAAATTAAGCAAATCTACGAAAAAAATCAGGATCATTATACATATTTGAAAATTAAATGAACGCATGTAAGCAAAGAGAAGCACTTGCAAAAAAAAAAAAAAAAAAAAAATTATTTTTCCAACTATTATGAAAACTTCAAAAGCAAAGGAAGTGGATGGGTTCTTATAATTGCTTTTGTTCCCATTGTGTGGTATGAAAAAGGGGGTCATTTTCTTTGTTGAGTGTGAAAAAGAAAAAGTATTTTGCACAGATATTAATTATTGTTATGGTGGTTTCCTTTCCTTTTAAAGCCCAAACAAAGCCCGAGGATATTCTCAACGTCATAAGTGCACATGACCGACCATTTCAGTGTTGTATATGTATCATCAAACACCATAAACCAGATGTGTGACTCTTCCACAAAGTATTTACTCCACTTTTTTTCTTAAAGAAGACGAAACAGGATGAAGCATTGCTAAATAAATTGTTAGTTTGCTATATATATATATATATATATATGTTACATTTTTTTTTGGGCAACATATGTTACATATTTATCAACTCTGATTCATCGACATTTAGGTAAAAATCGAAGCTTCAACCTTCAGAGCAAAAGAAAGGATGCAATGTTGAAAAAAAGTGTGTTATTCAGCTTAATCCATAAATAAAGTACACTTAATTTTAAATATACACATGATTTAGCAAAAGAAAACTTAACCAATGCAAACCAGAATTAAAACCGGTCAAGCAAACCCAATTAGCCCAATATAATAATTACAACGCAAGGTCTCAAGAGTAACACAATAGACACAATAGGTTCCAGGGCTTGCCTAGAATTGAGGATGCATTTGGGTATATGAACAATATCAACGATCTGGGTTACAGGTAAGATGTATTTTCCTACCATCGTGGATCTTTGTGTGAATACAATATAAATTTATCATTATTATGAATAATAAGAAAGTTGGATTTTAGTATACCTTGAGATGTTCAATACTTGTTGGGAAAATTGAACTTCATAGCTTGATGTGAAAAATGAGGATACTCCACCAAATTCCACTCGTCAATAGAGCTGGGATCTCGATTTGGAACATTATAATAGCTTTTGTTGTTCCACTACAAGACACATATAAGAAAAGTTTACTACTGAATTCTAAGGTTGCTATAATGGTGAAGCTCGAGAACCAAAAAGTCATACTGAAGTTGGCTGGATATGAGAGCTGTTCAGCATGGTGCTGGAGCTTGAGGAGTTCAGATTCCACACTGATTTGTTGGGCTCTTGTTTTTGTTTGTTGGAACTGTAAACGTTAGAGATGTAAGCATGCGAGTGTCTAAATTTCGGATAATACAAGTTTACATATATAAGCTTTTACCTTGAGAAACCAAGAGAAAGAGCAGACTGAACTTCCTTGATTGAAGACAATGTGTTCAGCAACTTTGCGAATGTTTCAAAAGTCGAGGCTCCAGAAGGAACTTCCATAGACAGGGAACTGTATCCATACGCAGTTAAGTGAGCCACGCTTTGCTTGAGATGCGCAATCCCTCTCTGCACATTTCTGAACGTTTCGGCAGAATGTGGAGATGCAGAGGAGAGGTTGACCACGTCGAGGTCATGGTAATCTTCTTCTACACTTCCATCTGATTTCAGTGAAGTGACAC
The DNA here is from genome assembly GCF_020379485.1 of Brassica napus. NCBI lineage: Eukaryota > Viridiplantae > Streptophyta > Magnoliopsida > Brassicales > Brassicaceae > Brassica > Brassica napus. Next base: position 46,897,633 of record NC_063449.1, on the reverse strand, counting down.
CAAAATTGGTTGTGTCTCTACCTGTCCAGGAACTTTTCCCTTCAACTGAGAAGTAATCATGGGATGGTACAAAGAGAGGATACTCATCGCTGCAAACAAAATAAACAAGATTGTTTACATCTCCAAATGTAATGGAGAAAAGAGAAACAAACAATCCGTTTAATGTAAAATATGGTTCACCTTGGAGAAGACGGGTGAGATTTCCAATATGAATCTCGTTGCCATATTCTTGAACAAGAACCCTGAGACAAAAAAAAAATAATATATAAAACACTGGATTAGTGAGTGTGAGTGCAAGTGTGTGTAATCTTCCAAGACTAAGGCAACTGTTTAGAATAAAATCGAGTTAAGGATGTGTTGGCATCATACCCCAAAACCCAAGTTATGGAGTGCAGGCACTGCGAGCTTATGGACAACAAGATTCAGAAGCTGCACCATGTACCTGATCCAACCACCAACCATGGGAAGGTTAATTAATCAAACTACAAATGAAATATAACAGATATAGTATGGACTACAATGGCATGCAGGAGTATAAGATGCAGTGAGGGTCGTGCCACAAAATGACAGTTCAAAGACAAGGTCGTGTGTAATGTTACCCTAAAGAGGCTGCCAGCTCTTTTGGAGGAACAGAGAGTGGGTTGAGACCTTGTGGTAGGACAGCATTGCAGATCTGATCATACTGTCCACTACTCCCATATTTGTTATGGCCCTCTACCGTCACCTGAGCATAGTTAGATTTTGTAAAACTATCCCATAAAACGTACTTAATAACACATGAGTATACAGAAAGTCCAAGACAGCCTCAAGAAGACAATAAGTATTTTACCAATTTCTTTAGGCAATAGACAGTATTTTAGTAACTTTACTTGCCAATTAGGGAGCTTGATTCTTATCCTTTAAGGTTGACAACCAAAATAACACAATCTAGATAAAGAACCTCAAAAATTTGATCTCATTACCTTTGATAGAGGGAATAATTTGCATATCTGTTTCATAACCAAAGCCTGTTTATAAAGGCGTTCTGAAGTAAGCTCGATCTGTATTTAGCTTAGTGTTAATACATATGAGTTCGATAACAAAAGACAGTATAGACACACAAAAATTGACCATATGAGTTATATCAACAGACTACTCCAAGCATGGAAATGAAAGAATTATGAGATGTTAAATCCTACATAAACCAAGTAGTGATCGCCAATAGTATCTGAATAGTGATTCTCCAGTTGGCGAACACGGCTCTTCTCCAACTGCAGAGATTAGAGATGAGTCTATCAAAATCAGCTTCACAAAACTCCTTTTAAGAGAAGGAAAAAAAAGAAGAGTCACATTACAGCAACATTAGTCGATTCAATAACGCCATATCTCTCTTTCAGATTGCTAGACAGTCTCCGAAACGTGCTTTTGCCTGCATCATAAAATCAGAATATCAAGACGATGCACATCAATAAAAAAAAAAAAACTCTTGACGAATTGAGCATCTTCTTCATACTTTTCTGTAACTTCTCCACTTGTAGCTCGAGCTTGTCCCGCAGCTTATCAAGCTTCTCGTTGTGAAGATCCATCCAACACTGCTGAATCATTGCTCTCTCCTAGTTGACAACATCATATACGCAAATCTCAGATCAAAAGACTTTTAAAAACTCTTCAATAAACAAAATAGCCAAACCTTAGCGACGAGCAAGCTACTCAGTCTCGAGTACGAAACCTCTCGGCGGCTCTTCAACGAGTCCAGCACAGTTTTGCATTCGTGTAAGCTGCGATTCACACACGCTACGCAGATCGAAGCACGAAACGAAGAGTAGCAAACAGCACATTTACTAGATCTCTCCATCGATCCTTCGCCACCAACGCAAACTTAAAATCCCTACGCAATCAATCTGTTGATTCCACAATATGATTCCTAATCAGCACACCGATCTATAACCGATTCTAGAGTTCGAGCTAATCGCTCGGAATCACTTGAAATCGCTGTTCGCGATGAAAGTATAGACGGAGGAGAGTTAGTTACCAACAAACAATAGTAGACGATCGGGGAAGGTTCCGCCGTCTGACTATCAATCTGTTGATTCCACAATATATTCCTAATCAGCACACCAGTATATAACCAAATCTATTAGTTCGAGCTAATCGCAACATAAAGAATCACTTGAAATCTCCATTCACGATGAAAGTTCGAAGAAGGAGAGTTAGTTTACAGCGATCGAGACGATCGGGGAGAATCCTATGGTGGATTTGACGGGGAAGGTTCCGACGTAGACGGAGAAAAGTAGGGTCCGATGTACGTTTGAGGAGGAAGCGGGAAGATTTGAGAAGCGAGGAGGAAGGTGGTTAGCGTCATTGCGTGGGGCTTTTACAAAGAGAGGAAGGAAGGAGAAAGGAAAGTTAAGTCGATTACGTGCACATCACCACCTCCGTCGTCTTTTCTTAATTCTTACGCTTTACACTTTTGGTCCTTTTACTTTTGACTTTCTTTACTTCTGATCCTCTTTTTACTATTGCTACCTTTTATTTACTTGGTCTATACACTTTTTGGTCCTTTTCGTTTTACTTACTTACTACTAACTCTTCAAATTGATAATTTACCCCCATGTGACCATGAGTGTAAGCGACGGGGATACTAAATTTGTATACAACTCCTTTAGCTTGATGATCTTCAGTTTTCTAACTTTTTAGAAATATATATATCTATCAATCTAAAAGGCAAGACATATATATATATATATATATATATATATGGTCTACTTGCTTTGTTTTGTTACTTGTTATTAGACATGTCAATTAGGGCCGAAGCCCGTAGCCCGAGCCCGTCCAGCCCTAAAAATTACCGGGCTTGGGCTTAGCTTTATAAGCCCAAAAAAATTGGGTCTTTCAGGCTAAGCCCATTTGGGCTTTGGGTATTTTGGGCTTAAGTCCGTTTGGGATAGGGCCGGCCCGAAAACCCAAAATTTATATTTTAGCGTAAATATTATCCTTCTTTCTTGTAATCGAAACTATTATTAGTATTGATATATTATTTTAATATTTTTATCTAAACTCTAATAAAGCAAATATAAAAGTTTTTAATGCACTTTATTGTTTCATCATTACAAGTGTTACATTTTAAATTTTATAAAAGTACATTCTTCTTTCACGTACAACATGTTTTTATTTTCAAAATATAAAGTATAAAACGTTTGACCATGTTTATCATAAATTTTGTTCTCTTATATTTTTTGTTTTAATTGATATTTGATTATTTAAATCTTATTAAATTTGGTTTGTGTATAAAATATTTTTAAAACATACAAAAAAATAAAAAATTTGTGATAGACAAGAAAATTTTAAACTCACTTTATACTTTTTTTTATTTTTTAAAAATGAAACTCTTTTTTTTAATGAAAATTCACATGTATTAAAACGATGGAAATGACAATGACAAATTATTTTTCGAAAAGCCCACAAAAGCCCGAAAAGCCCTGTAGGCTATAAGGGCCGGGCCGGGCTTTGAATTCTAGGCCCAAATTATTTTCGGGCCGGGCCGGGCCGGGCTCAAATATTTACGGGCTTAGCGGGTTTGGGCCGGACCGGGCCAGACCAGCCCGAATCGACACCCCTACTTGTTATTAGTTCTCTATTCTATCGACGTAGAAAGTGAAACAATTACTGTATTTAAAGAGAGAACGAGATGAAATTTAGCTAAAGTTATAAGCAAAAAGTAGATAGGTGAATTCCATATTAAATTTCAGTGGGACATAGGGGGGACATCGAACCATGCAGTCGTGAAATCTAGATGTTCTTTCTATTTCAATTTTTCATGTATTTTGCTTAAGATTATTCATACATTCATAATTCGAACGCAGTCTCTACTCGGTTCACTCTCACATGTGAGGAAAACACACGTGATATGGGTTGTCACGTGAAAAAACCTGCGTCACCTAATCACTTCGGAAATAAAAGAATATCACCGACCGTTGTTTCTTGAAACTTGAAACATAATTAATGATTATCCCCAGCTGCAGATCTTGCACTAATGTGATTCAAGTAGCCAACCATTTTTACATAATTAGAACATAGAACTCCATCTATGTACATTGATGCTATTCTTTCAAACTCAGAGTATGATCATTTACTGAGTTTTTATACAAGTTTGACAAAGCTGAAAAAGGAGAAGTGGGCACTAGAAAGAGAGACAGTACAAAGGGACAAGAGCAAAAGGGTCGTTCTCATAAATGTCCAATATGGTTGATTGAAAGCAACTCATGTTATGTCATATTGTCATGTCATGCCCATAATTTTTCCCTCACCCATTAACTGAAAGTGGACCCTCTCTCTATCTTAAGATGGTGTCTGTCCCTTTCTAATCAAGCTCTGAGCAAAGAAAAACCACTTACCCTACAACCTATCACAATGCATGTGCTCACTGAAGTAGTAGATGTGTAGGAGAAGCACCTTAGCTTTTCAACATTTGTTTAGTCAGAGCAATCACTGAGATAAATGCTTCAAAAAGAAAACATTGAAGTATCTCATTTGGAGATCCTTTTTTGATAAAGATTGTTGATCCCAATATCACAATCAAGACAAATGGGAGCAAAGTTACTATGTAAAATTATACATCCGTATATGAAATGTTGAAAAATGTCTATGAATCTGTTGCTTGTTTTGTGTATGAACCCATGCTATCCTAATATTATTATTATTAAAGAGAGTAAGATTATTATGATAACTCATGTCTCCTTTTTAAATCCTTTGAACACATTTCTTTAGAACCCCATTACGTTAAGCCACATTTTGGTAAGCAATGAAGAGAACTAATTACGGAAGAAGCATGTTGGAACTATGGAAAGCTGTTACATGAAGAATCCAAATGGCATAAAATTATGTAAAAGGCCAAAAATCTCTAGTGGACTTACAAAATGCAGCATACACAACTGTTCTTCACTGCAGGTTCATTCTGCAGTTTCTCTGAACAATAACAAAAACCAAAACTTTGAGATATATAAACACAAAAAAAATCAAGAGGAAATGCATTGAAGTTACCGTCTCTTCGGCCTACAATAGGAGGAGGAAGAACAACATGCATCGTAGTTACCATTCCAGGATGTTCACAAATTTGTATTGACCTGGCTTCAGAAAGTGTTGTGTTGTTCTCCAGTATTTTGCCACCATTGATGAGCTTGATCTCATTTATCATCTTTGGGCCATTTTCTTTGTCTATACCAAAGAGGAAAAAAAAAATCAGCACTTAGCTAGAACACAACTGAAACAAGATTTCATGTTTTCAGTATATATATAGAACACATTTTTACCTTTAGGCCATTGAGCAATGATATTCTCCTTGAGAGACGCAACAGTCGTGAACTGACTGTATTTGCTCGGTCCGATGTCGGTGCCATCTGCGAGTCTGAACTTAAGTTCTATCCAACCTTCATCTCCCATCTTGAGGATCAGGCTGTCCGAGCAAGAGGTGCAATTACAACTTCTAGCAACTAAGAGCATCCTTATCCCTAATACTCACTTAGGGGTTCTAATTATTTTTTTAATATTATTAAGTTGGAAAAGTGACTTTAAGAAACTTAAGATAGAGTCCTTCAAATAAATGTGTCCATTGCAAGTCTCTAATTTTAGTGTTTTTTTTTAAAAAAAATTATTTTATTTATCTTAAAATTTATTGATAAAATTATTAAACATAACATTTTAAACATTGAATTTCAAATAAAACATAGAAATGAAGATTAAGAAAATAAATGAGAATAATAATTGAAAGAAGCTTCCGAGCTCAGTCAATGTCTTCATCATGTCCGAATTTACGCCATATATGTTCAACCAAATCAGCTTTGAGTTGGTGATGCATTGGTCCATCACGAATTCGAGTTCGAGCATCCATCATATTGGCGATATTTGTATGCATTTCATGGGAAATATCGAGATCGACTTGTGCACTTCCGTTGTCTTCTCCTTGTTGGAACTCTGAAACATTAAATTGAGTGTTTCCATCTCGTTCGTTTTCTACTATCATATTATGTATTAAGATACATGCTCTCATAATCTTCCCAATTTTGACTTTATCCCAAAACATCGCCGGATTTTTTACAATGGCGAACCGAGCTTGCAAGACTCCAAAAGCACGTTCGACATCTTTTCGGGCAGCTTCTTGATGTTGAGCAAATAAAACAGCCTTCGGGTGTTGTGGCAGTGGAATAGATTGGATAAAAGTGGCCCATCTCGGATAAATACCATCGGTGAGATAGTAAGCCATATGATACTCTCTTCCATTGACAGAGTAAGTGACTTGAGGAGCTTGACCTTTTATTATGTCATCAAAAACAGGTGAGCGATCAAGAACATTGATATCATTTAAGGTACCTGGAGGTCCAAAAAACGCATGCCATATCCAGAGATCATACGAAGCAACTGCTTCTAAAACGATTGTTGGTTTACCCGAACCACGAGAATATTGCCCTTTCCAAGCGGTGGGACAATTCTTCCACTCCCAATGCATACAATCGATGCTTCCTATCATCCCGGGAAATCCACGATGTTCTCCAACGTAAAGGAGTCGCTGAAGATCAGTCGGGGTTGGTCTTCTTAAGTATTCATCACCGAACAAATATATTATCCCTTCCACAAAATTTTCCACACATAACCGAGTTGTTGTTTCACCGAGCCGGAGGTATTCGTCGACCGCATCTGCCGCAGAACCATATGCCAAGACACGAATGGCTGCAGTACACTTCTGAAGGGCAGAGAGACTTTTTCTTCCGAGGGCATCTTTCTTTTCCCGAAAATATTGAACTTCGTTGGAGAGTCGATCAACAATGTACATGAACAATGGCTTGTTCATTCTAAAACGTCGTCGGAAGAAATTATCCGGATAAGTTGGAGTTTCACTGAAATAATCATTCCATAAATGAATATGCCCTTCTTCACGATGTCTTTCGATATAAGCTCGTTTTTTTCTCTTTTTTTTTTGTTCTTCTTGATCAACATGAATGGAAATATTCTCAAAGGCTTGCTCAAAGAGATCATCAAATGCATCATCAACTGCAGCATCAAAAGAATCAAAAGGATCTTGAGAAGAAGAAGCCATAGAGAGAAACTTGTGATCTTTTTTTTTTCAACGTGAACTTCTGATCAAAGAGAGAAAAGAGAAACTTGTGATTAAAGAGACTTGAGAGTTTGTGTTTGGTACAATTATGAAGTGCAATATATAGACAGAAGCTTTTGTGTTTGGTACAATATATAGAGAAGATATGAAACTTGAGTAATAGAAAGCTTTTGTGTTTGGTACAATTATGAAACAAGAGTGATGCCAAGTCCGTGACACTACAACAGGAGTAGTACAATGGACACTACACAACAAGAGTACTAGACTAGATACAAAGCCCGTGACAATACAAGACACAACAAGATGACAAAGTCTGTGACAATACAACACTTCACACAACAAGTCCGTGATCCTTCTCAACTCCAATGCTCCTGTACGTAACAAGGACAAGAAACAAAGATCAAATCAGTATAAAGATCACGAGACAGAGATCAAATCAGTATAAAGAACAAGAACCACAAACAAGGTTTCAAAGTAAACAAGAACACAAACAAGGTTTCAAATTAAACAAGAACCCAAGAGTTACAAATTTGACTAATTAGAACATGAAAGATTAAACAGAACATGAAACTTAAACTAATTAGAACATGAAAGTTAAACAGAGCATGACCGAGAGTTACATCAACTCATTGATGAGTTTTTTCTTCAGAACATCATCGGTTTCGTCTAGTGGTGCTTCTTTTGCAAGAATCAACTCAAGCATCCTCATCTTCGAGAGCCTTTCCTTCATTGCCAAGTCCTCCTTCTTCAAACTCCAAATATTCTGGAAGTCAGAGAACACTTTCCCATCAACCACCGGCTTCTTTCCACGGGCCTTTGATGCCTTAACACCCGGAGGACGAGATGTGAACTCTTCATCTCCAGAAGCATTGTTTTCATCCTCACACTTCCTTTTTTTGGAGCTGCTTCCATTTTTGGCTGTGGAGAGTTCACACCACTTCTGATCAGCGCGAAGCTCCTTCCACGCATGCTCAAGGGTGAACTTCTTTTGGTAGTTGTTGAAGAAGATCTCGTGGGCTAATTTAAGCACATCATTCTCTTTCATACCACTGGTTCTCTCCCTTGTTGCTGCTTCATACGCCCCACAAAACTTGCAAACCAAATCATTCAGCTTGTGCCATCGCTGCTTGCACTGAGATGCTTCTCTTTTTTTCAGAACCAGCTATCTTAGGAGACGCCGAGAAGTATTCTGCAATTCTCTTCCAAAAAGCCCCTGACTTTTGTTCATTCCCAACAATGGGATCTTTGCTCGTGTTCAACCACGAGCTGATCAACACTATATCATCTGTTGGCGTCCAAGTCCTTCGGGGATTACGCTCTGCTGGAAGCTCGTCGGCAATGATTGGATCTTCTTGAGTGCCTACGAAAGGAGCTTGCGTTGTAGAGAGAGAAACACTTCCTTGACTGCCAAAGACAACATTTTGTTGACTATTAAGTAGTTCAACAAATTTGGCAGAGTCTTGAAATGGATTGAAATCCATTTCCGACGTCAGAGGTAGAGGAGAAAGAGGTGAAAGAGGTGAAAGAGGAGAAAGAGGTGAAAGAGGAGAAAGAGGTGAAAGAGGAGAAAGCGGAGAAAGAACGAGCAAGCGCATTCAGATGTTGGAGATTGAAGAGGAAGACAATGGTTATAAATAATTCGAGAAAGAGAACTAGCATTCAACACACCAACCAAACAATTCATCACAGAAGCTTTCAATTTTTCTTTTAACTAGTACCAGACTTGAATGCGTTAAGACTTGACATTTATCTAATTCATTAAGACTTGACATTTATCTAATTCATTCAACACACTTCACGTTCCCTTTTCTATCTAACCGTCAGTTCTATTTATTACCATCATCACAACCATAATGTTACAGTTAACTACATCTTTAATTCCTCACAGAAGCTAACCACATCAGTTCTAATTCATGGAAAAGTAACACTAACCTGTATTGATGAAGCTTCCTGACCTCTATTTCCACAGAACACATCAAAGCCGACTTCATCCATTCATCTCACCACACAAAGACAGAAACAAAAAATATTAATCAACACAATCTTAATCATAACCTTGCAACAATCAAAACAAGATTGAAACAAAATATTTTACAGTCAAAGCCGACAGAATCAAAGGGCAAAAACATTATCAAAATTGATTAACTTGACAGAATCAAAGGACATAAACATTATCAAAATTGATTAACTTGACAGAATCAAATGACAGAAACGTTATCAAAATTGATTAACTTGAAACAAAATATTTTTCAGCTAAACCCGACAGAATCCAAGCACAATATAAGACATGCATCATTGAAGAACATGAAACAGAAGCGTTACCTTAGCGAATCGGAGAGTGCCATCAAAGAGAGCTTTGTTGCCGTTGAGGAGAGCCACCGACACAGAGCCCCGTCGACGACAGCCACCGCCACAAAGAATCGAACCTACAAATCAAAAAAACACATGCAATCAGAACAAGAATAAGTCAAATCTAACACATGCATGCTTGAAGAACACAAGAAACGATTTACCTTCCGATTTACAGAGAGAGACAGCGGTCCTTCACCGTCGACGAGACCCACGGGAGATAATCACCGATTTACTTCCTCGACAACGACCCACGGAGAGAGACGATTCCGAGACGTCGACGAAGAGAGAGACTTTCGACGTTTCGTCTACGACCCACGGAGAGATAGACTTTCGTCGTTTCGTGTACGACCCACGGAGAGAGACGATTCCGAGACGTCGACGAGCCATGGAGAGAAGGATTATCGCCGTTTGGTCGAGGAACCGCCGAGACACAGAGAATCGCCTTCTCGCAGACGAAAGATAGAGAGGTTTTGAGAGAAAGAAAGAAACAGAACCAAAGCGAACCGAAGACGCGCTCTCCTCTCTCCTCTTATTTTGCCTACACGTGTCCCCCAATACCGTCTCTTCCGTCGCAACAATAGGAGACGTCTCAAACCTTTATTATTTCTTTTGATTTATTTTTAATGCATAATTAGCATTAGATCCTCTCTAAATACGACCGATAAGGATGCTCTAATGGAGAACCAGATATATAAAGAAAGAAAAATGAAAAAAGAAAAGAAACAAAGAAGGTATATAAACACAATATAAAAAATGGCATAACTTGAGTTGCTTTCAGTCAACTATATAATAGTGTATATCATTTTAATTCTTCTAGATTACAGTTCCATTTAACATCCTAAGGAGTAAGGACCATGTAGATATGGGATTAAATAACCTTTTAAATATGAAACTATAGAAAGTGGAATATTGTTTGACTCATTCTTTTTATATTTATATACTATTAGTAGAACACAATTTATAGAAATCAATATAATGAATTCATATTCTTCTATAAAACATTTTATTTTCGTATACAAAGAATTATAATAATTATTATGTCTTATAATGTCCATGTATGTCTTATAAGCTATTTATACAAAAATTAAAACATTTATAAAATTATCTATCATAACTTACAAAATTATTTTATCTTAATTTTAAATTTTATATATGATATAAAATATTTATAAAAAATAAAAATTCTTCTATATATTAAACGAGAAGTCACTTAAGTGACTTTTGCTTACATGTCGATCATTTGTGAAGTTTTAAGAAAATTGTTATAATTTGCTTGGTCAATAATTTTTAATTTTATTTATTTTAGTTTAGATTCAAAATAAAAACAATCTATAGCCAATTAATTGTTTAGCATCAATTATTATGAATATTTTCATTGGGATAAAGACACTACAAAAAATGATTGTTTAGCATCAATTATTATGAATATTTTCATTACTTATAAATGATGTAAATAAATTTTACATCATTTAGTTAAATGACTCTGAAAGTAGTGATACAATTACTGTATATCATTTTATTAATAATTGATGTAAAATATTAAAGATTTACATCAATTAGTGTAAGTGATACTAGTGTGTATCAGTTGTAAGAAGTGATAGTAATATACATCAGTCCTTTTTCAATGTGGATGTATTAACATCGATTAAACTAAACGATTCCAATTATTTTTATAATCTTTTAATAATTAAAGCTAGATTTGTATCAAAATATTAAAATAGTTTAATAGTTATATCATTTATAATTGTTAATATTATTGTAGTAATCGATTCTAAATAATGTCAACAGATTAATTAAATCTTTTTACATTGAACATATTTTATTTTCATTAAACAATAATCTAATGTAAAAGATAAAACTTCAAAATTAAAAAGATAACCGTAGAAAAACATGAAGAGGAAAAAAATTGTAAAACATTCAAACTTGTTTGCCCATTTATCAACAATCAAGATTCTCCATCTTCATTTTTTTCTTGTTTTATGTATCTTCATATTCATCCTCAATCTTCGTTGATAACATGATCTTAAGTCGATTTTGTAGTGAATTTAAAGGCATTCATCGAAGAATTTTCCACTAACCACTATTCCTTGAGATTTTTACTTGTCCTCTAGATATCAGATTCGACTTCATATCCTCTTGTACCTCCGAGCGTTCTCGAATCAAAGAATGACCAGTTTGCCATAACATACGGTCTTTAAAAGTTTACAAGTCTTAAAAAAACATGAAAAGAATATGAAGACGATATAGAAAAATGATACCTGGTCAGAATTATCTCATCAGATTCATCTGATTAAGAAGAAACAAAATCCAATTTTTTTTTTACTGGAGCAGTCAGTAACAATTAATTTTAACTGATAAAAAGGTTTCAGAAAATAAGAACCCATGAATGAGTATTGAATATCAGGACAAGCAAAGATACATTTGTTGTGGCATCAGTTATAGAGGAAAATATTTTTCTGCCTCTTTCGATAAATCTAAAACCACCATAAAAAAATTTAAGCCTTATGAATTGTAACTAATTCGCGTAATCGCTAGTCTTTTAAATTTATGATTGTTGTTAACTGATTGTTTCAGGTGGATGGTTTTAAATAGATTTTTTTTTTTGCTTTCTAATACATTTAAATAAATATGTTTTATATATTATATGATAGTAATAAAATGTTACATATATGTTTCAATTGTTATATTGATGCAGTTGTGTCGCATAATATAAATAAGTGATGAATTTGATAATCTAAACACCTTAAAAACGAAACTTTAATAATCATAGGAGTATGAATTTTTTAGATGCTGCCATCAAACCAATTCCAAACCGGATCCTATCTAAGCTTAACCGGTTTAGAGAATTGCGAGGAATATCTCTTATATACTAAAGCACAAGTCACCTAGCCAACAAAATTTTGACATGTGTTATTGCATTACAAAATAAAAAAAAAACATTTTTTTGTTTCAAATAATTATGTATTTAAAAGAAATCTAAAGTTACCAAAAAAAAAAGAATCCTAATTTTTCTCAAACAACTGCATCTACTATCCGAGACGTTCAAAAGAAAAAGATTTCAAACTCCCTACATGAACTGCTCCATCTCCTAGATTTATTGTTTCTCTTTCTTTTATTTCTCAATAGTTTCAGCTTCTTTGTTGTTTTAGTTTGGTTTGAGTGTGGCAAAAATCTTTTTTAAAGTTCATTCTTCTTTTATTCAGAAATCAATTTTCCAAGATTCTTTCTACATGATCCAAGTTGAAGATTTTATGAAAGTACACTTTTTAGCCTTAATATTTCACAACAACGTGGAAGATCAGAATTTACTACCAAAAGCATGAAGTCATTCCTAGTGTCAAAACTATGTGGAAAAAGGTAAACATAATTTTTTTTTTTGAATTATACAGAGGTATCCTGGCCCCACAGAAGTGATCCAGACTAGTCACATGTTGCCATATTTCACAACAACGTGGAAGGTAAACATATTTTACATTTCAAAATTTTGATATCTTGAAAAATAGATACAACAAAGGCTTCAAACCTCTTTGAACATCATCATATGTTATATGTTAGTGCAAGATGCAACTACGCATTAAAAAAATATTGCCATTTTTTTTGAAATTTTCTCAAAATCTATGTGTTAACTAACCCCTAAAAAAATATTGAGTTGTTGGTAAATGTTTTATATACTGAAACCTATATTCTTTAATGTTGTTTTAAAATTTCTAACCACATTCCACATTTGTATTAATGTATTTTAAGCTCTTTTTCATGGTATATGGGAATTGTTATTATTTTTTTATCAATTAATTTAGTAAAACTTCATAATACTCCCTAAATCAATGGAATAACCATTATAAAATCACTATTTTCTTGAAAAACGGAGACAACAAAGGCTCCAAACCTCTTTGAACATCATCATATATTAGTGCAGGATGCAACTATGCATTAAAACAATATTGTCATATTTTTTGAAATTTTCTCAAAATCTATGTGTTAACCCTACGGAAATATTGAGTTTTTGGTAAATACTTTATATACTGAAACCTATAATCTTTATTATTATTTTAAAATTTCTAACCATAATCTACATTTGTATTAATGTATTTTAAACTCTCTTTCATTGTAAATGAGCATTGTTCAATTGTTTTATAAATTAATTTAGTAAAACTTCATATACTTCCTAAATTATTGGACTAACCATAATAAAATCGCTATTCTCTAGAGAAATAGAGATAAAAAGGTTTCAAACCTCTTTTACCATCATCATATATTAGTACATGAGGCAAATATGTATTAAAGCAATATTGTTATATTTTTTGAATTTTTCTTCAAATCTATGTGTTAACCCCTACGAAAATATTGAGTTTTTGGTAAATACTTGATATACTGAAGCATACAATCTTTAGTGTTGTTTTAAAATTTATCACCATATTCTGCATTTATATTAATGTATGCTAAACTCTATTTCATGGTAAACGAGCATCGTTCAATTATTTTTATAAATTAATTTAGTAAAACTTCATATACTCACTAAATTAGTAGACTAAAATCGTTATTCTCTAGATAAATAGAGACAAATAGTGTTCCAACCCTCTTTGATCATCATCATATATTAATACATGAGGCAACTATGTATTAAAGCAATATGGTTATATTTCTTGAATTTTTTTTCAAAATCTATGTGTTAACCCTACGAAAGTATCGAGTTTTATGTTAAACGCTCTATATCCTAAAGCTTATATTTTTTTATTGTTGTTCTAAATTTTTTAACTACATTCTAAATTCGTATTAATGTATGTTAAACTCTGTTTCATAGTATATAGAATTTTTTTTTTGTCAATTAATTTAATAAAACTTCATAATACTCCCTAAATTGGTGCAATAACCACTATTAAATCACTATTCTCCTGGAAAATAAAGACAACAAAGGCTTCAAACCTATTTGAACATCATCATATGATAGTGCATGATGCAACTATGCATTAAAACAACATTGTCATATTTTTTGAAATTTTCTCGAAATCTATGTGTACCCTACATAAATACTGAGTTTTTGGTAAATGTTTTATATACTGAAGCATATAATCTTTAGTGTTGCTTTAAAATTTCTAACCACATTCTACATTTGTATTAATGTATTTTAAGCTTTTTTCATGGCATATGGGAATTGTTATAAATTTTTTTTATCAATTAATTTACTAAAACTTCATAATATTCCCTAAATCGATGGAATAACTGTGAAAAGATTGAATTCTATAATTGATCATCTATATAAATATTATTCTTATATTCTTTACAACTCTTTCTAAATTTAACAAATTTCTAAATTAAAAATCAACGAACTCTATATAGAGTTTTATATAGAGTTGTAGAGAATTTTGTATATTGTGAAAACCTATGAAAATAAATCGCTATAATGATTTGAAGAATCTAAGGGATATAACTAGTATTCTCAAAATCTTGTTTAATGAGTTAAATTGTTAAGAATACAACTCTCAGTAACACTAGCTTTGATTGATCTATGGAATCATTAAATTCAAACTTTTTGAATAACATGAGACTGTGAATATAATTGTAAAATCCTCAAACTAATAATACTTGATTCTAGTAAGAATTTGAGAATCTATAAATCAATAACACTAAATTCTAAGAATTCTAATAATCATTCTAAATCTAACTCCCACTAATATCCCCTTAATCTATTTTTCTTAATTAAAAATCCTTGAAATGACAGAACATGATGATAATTGCACAAAATTTGAAAACTATGCATCCACATGTGAAGTCATGTAAGGCAATTGAAACTAAAGCACTTTGTTCAACACAATTATATAACCAAATCTAAAGTTCGAGCTAATCGCTACACACGGAATCACTTGAAATCTCCATTCACGATGAAAGTTAGACGGAGGAGAGTTAGTTACCATCGATGAGACTTAGTTAACCCCTACTATAGCTCAAATCTTTCTTTTCAGAATTCAGAAACCGTTTGTTTACTCACAGTCATCTTCTCTCTATTCTCTCTCTTCTCTCTCTCTCTCGCTCACTCAGTAATGGCCTTCAAAAATCTCTTAACCAAAGTAGGCACTGCAGCTCTTAAGGCAGCAGCGAAAGAGGCTAATATAAAGAAAAACGGTAGAAATCGGAGGTGATCTCTTAACACTTGCTAAAAAGTACGACGAGATGCTGAAAGGTGGTGCTTCTTCATCTTCGGTTCATCCTCCACCGCTTGATCGTCCTAGGATTGACGACGGGAATTCAACCTCCACAAGGTAGACGAGCTGTTTCCGTGGTGAAGGCTACGATCGATCGAGGCTTCATGGTGAGTTTCACCTTGGTTTAGTTATTATCACCTCTCAGTTTCCTGATATTGTTTCTGCTTTTAACATTGATCAGGGTCTTCATCAGAGATGTTAATGGCGGAGGACCGTAAGGGCAAAGGCATCATGATGGGAGGTGAAGGTGTCACTGGTTTAGTCAGAGGGGAAAACGTCATCGGAGGAGAGGATGTTCACGGATCTGTCCGTACACTAGCCAGAGGTTAGTACTGAGAATTTATGAGAATTAAGAAAGATAAGAGAAATTAAATGAAGAACATAGAAATAATGAGAGACTTTCTTGAAAGATAATGAGAAAGGAGGAATTGAATTGCTTGATTGTTTCATGTATCAAGAGTACCTATATATATATATATCAAATGGGGAGCCAAAAACAAAGAAGCTCCCATGCACTAAATGAGGCTCTCTTGCACTAAGGAAAGGCTCCCTTGCATTAAGGAGAGGCTCCCATACACTAACTAAATAAAGAAATGATAGTGCATGATATGAGGGCATGATACTCCACTCACCAAACAACCTCATTTTACATTTACTACAATTTACATTCTTAAGTTTACTCATATTTGTTTTATGATCAACACTCCCCCTCAAGCTTGACACAGGTAGGTATCAAGCTTAGAAACCATGAATCATTCCCTCATTAAAACCTTTACCTTGGAAAATCCACATGGGATAAAAGCCAAGCTAAGGAAAAAGAGTAGATCACTTCATGGCTAAGGATCAGTGTGATGGGAGATCCACAAGTCCCAACTTAGAATGTATGAATTCACAAACCTTAGTGCTTGCAGCCTTGGTAAAGATGTCAGCCAGCTGATCTTCACTTCTTGTGTAACAAGGGAGGATGATTTTCTGTTCCACAGCTTGCCTCACCTTGTGACAATCTACTTCAATGTGTTTAGTCCTCTCATGAAAGACTGAGTTACTAGCGATGTGTATGGCAGCCTGATTATCACAATGCATAGTGATTGGTGTTGTAGTCTCAATCCCCAGGTCATTAAGCAGCCCCTTGATCCATATCAGTTCACTTGTGAGATTTCTCATAGCTCTATATTCTGCTTCAGCACTTGAATATGACACTACTTTTTGCTTCTTGCTCTTCCAAGTCACAAGGTTGCCACCAATAAATGTGCAATATCCAGTGGTTGATCTCCTATCAACTCTATCTCCTGCCCAATCAGCATCACAATATCCCACTATTTTAGTACTCTTGTTGCATCCCATCCAAACTCCTTGGCATGGTGCCTCTCTTAGGTACCTTAATATCCTTTCCACCATGTTCCAATGGTGAATCTTTGGCGCCTGCATCTGTTGGCTTACTTGGTTCACAGCAAAGCAAATATCAGGTCTTGTAATTGTGAGGTAGATGAGCTTTCCCACCATTCTTCTGTACTGCTTCTCATCTCCAAAGAGCTTATTCTCAAACTCCCCCTCTCGCAACACTTTGTAACCATCTTCCAGTGGGGTCTTTGCTTTCTTTTCTCCAAGATCACCTGTCTCACTCAACAAATCAAGTGTGTACTTTCTTTGAGATAGGAATAACCCCTCTTTAGATCGGCATATCTCAATCCCTAGAAAGTACTTTAGCTCACCCAAATCTTTAATATCAAAAGAGGATTTAAGAAAAGCTTTAGTTAAGATGATACCTTCCTTATCACTTCCGGTAATGATAATGTCATCCACATAGATCAATATGACTACAATCCCACGCTGAGATGTGAGGGTGAATAGAGTGTGATCAGCTTCAGACTTGATGAATCCTATTCCATTAAGAGTTGTACTCAACTTGTGGTACCATGCTCTTGGTGATTGCTTTAACCCATAGATTGCTTTCTTTAGCCTCAGCACATTCCCTGGTTTGACAAGGTTTGCAAGCCCTGGTGGTGGTCTCATGTAGACTTCATCCTCCAATTCTCCTTGAAGAAAGGCATTCTTCACATCCATCTGCCATAAGTCCCACTCTAGGTTGACAGCCAATGAGAGAATGATCCTTATGGTGTGAAGCTTGGCTACTGGTGCAAAAGTATCCAAATAATCCTCTCCATACACCTGAGTATATCCCCTTGCTACTAGCCTTGTCTTCTTTCTTTCTGGTTTTCCATTTGCTAAGTACTTGATAGTGTGTATCATGCGGCTTGTCACTGCTCACTTGCCTTTGAGGAGTTCAGTTTCATACCAAGTGTCATTTCGGATCATGGCATTGACCTCATCTTCGACGGATGCTCTCCATTCATCATCTACCATTGCTTCTTCATAAGACCTTGGAATGTACTCTTGATCTATGTTGGCGATGAAAGCTTGATGCTCTGTGGGATAGTGAGCAAGAGAACATACTGCTTGTATAGGATGAGCTACTGCTTGGCTGTTGAAGTAAATTTTTTTGTTGATCCAGTTTGAGGCAGGCTTTCTATCCCTTGTACTTCTCCTAAGTGACTGGACTTCTTCAGTAACATGCTGCTCATGTTCATCTCCACCTGAATGTACCTCAGTGACTTCGGTGTGCGGCTCCTCCACTGTCTCTTCTTGTTGTCTCTCATCCTGATCATGATCCTGACCAGTATGTGTATCATCTTGTCTCCCCCCATCAGGATCAGGATGGGGATTGTCTCCAGTGTGATCAACCACTTCAATCACAGTCCTTGGAACCTGTGTATCCTCTTGATCAGTTCCAGTCTCTGATGGTTGAGCCATATTGATGCCAAGACTCTCCATTATACGCCTCAGATTGTTTGCCCTATCAGTAGATGATTGAGAGATGTCCTTGAGCTTATCCCAACTTTTCTCTTCATAATATCCCCTTGATTCCACAAACTTTACATCTCTCGAGACCAATACCCTTCTCATGTCTGGGTCATAGCACTTGTAGCCTTTTTGGGTTGAAGAGTAACCAAGGAACACAGCCTTAGTACTTCTAGCCTCAAGCTTATTTCTTTGCTCCATTGGCTGCAAAACATAACACAAGCAACCAAACACACGAAAGTGATCAATAGATGGTTTTCTATTGTTTAGTACCTCATATGGCGTGAGATCATCTAGCACCCTTGTTGGTGTTCTGTTGATGAGGTAGCATGTTGTCATGACCGCATCACTCCAGAACTGCTTAGGTACATTAGTCTGGAACATCATAGATCTTGCCACTTCCATGAGGTGTCTGTTCTTCCTCTCTGCTACACCATTTTGTTGTGGTGTGTATGGACAACTGGTTTGATGTATGATCCCATTCTTGGCTAGGTAATTTTTGAAAGAGTTGCTTGTATACTCCCCCCCCCCCCATTATCTGACCTGAATACTTTGATCTTAACATTAAATTGGTTAGTTATGTGGTTATGGAAATTAATAAAAGCATCTAGCACTCTATCTTTAGTTTGAATCATAGTTAGCCAAGTATATTTTGATTTTTGATCAATAAAAGTGACAAAATATCTATGATTCTCCCTAGATATGCATGGTGCAGTCCAAACATCAGAGTGTATAAGATCAAATCAGTTTTCATAGATAGTAGATGACTTAGGAAACACAGTCTTGCAATGTTTGCCTAGGATACATGCTTCACAGTCATCATTTTTAAAGGAAATATCAGGAAGCAGCAGGTTTAGTGCACGAGAATGGGGATGACCTAGCCTAGCATGCCATAAAACACTTTTATCTAAAGTAGGAATTGAACTGAAAGCTGAAGATAAATTTGAAACAGTATTGGTGTCTTCAAGTAGGTACAAGTCATCCTTTGTAACACCTTTTCCAATCAACTTAAGAGTCTCAATATCCTGAAAAACAACCTCATTAGGACTGAAAATCACATT
Organism: Brassica napus; assembly: GCF_020379485.1. NCBI lineage: Eukaryota > Viridiplantae > Streptophyta > Magnoliopsida > Brassicales > Brassicaceae > Brassica > Brassica napus. The sequence continues at coordinate 46,878,074 of NC_063449.1, read as the reverse complement.
ACAATTTAAATCAGTGGTAGCTCTTTTGACAGATAATAAATTTGATGCAAAAGATGGCATGTAAAATGCTTTTGTATCTTTTTCAAATAGCTTAAGAGTTCCTACACCTTTAATTGGTATTTTGTCTCCATTTGCAATCATTACATTACTTAATACCGGTTCTACATTACTAATCAACCTAGCATCACTAATCATGTGGTGAGAGGCTCCTGAGTCTATGACTAAAGGCTTAATACCACTAGATGAATGAGATGCATGTAGAGAAGTAACCAGAACTCTAGGCGGTTTATATGATGCACTAAGGGAAATACCAAGTGTGTTACCAGACTCTTTTAGAGCTTTGATGAGAGCCTCTAGGTCTGACTTCTTGATAGATTCATCTTGTGTAGTTCTCACAGCTGAGCAGCCGCTGAAAGACATTGTCTTTCCTTCACTAGCACCATTAGTGCGCTTAGGAGTAAATGGCTCTCCTACTTCACCAGAGAAGTTTGCCCTTGCATCTGCATATGGAGTCCGGAATTTCTGATGTTTAAGGTGTGGATGAAGGATCCAACATTTGTCTTTGCCATGTCCCTTCTTCTTACAGTGATCACACACCCAAATCTTCTTATCTTCTGGTTTGTAGTACCCCTTGTTAGCTACGCCTTCTGGTTTGGTCTCTACCCCTTCAGCTTGATTTGCCATGATGAGCTCTCCCTTTCTCCCAAAGAGCCCAACTGATCCTTGCTCCTTTTGGATCTGAGAGCACACTTCATCTAGAGATGGGAGCTACTGTCCTCTTAGGATGTGTTTGATCAAGTCATTATACCCAGGGTTGAGAGTGAAGAGAAGCGCAAAGACCTTATCTTGCTCTCTTCTCTGGTTCAGTACTTCAGGATCCAAAGTACTTGGCCTCAACATCTCTAGTTCAGCCCACAAAGACCTAAACTTTCCAAAGTGTCTATCAAACTCTGTATCCTCTTGACACAAGTTGTTGATAGCCCTCTTGACTTCAAACACTCTACTGATGTTGGAGAAGTTTCACAGTAGGAGTAAGCTTTCAAGATTGAGGGTTCAAGACTGTTGTGGATGATAGATAACACCATGAGATCTTCTTGAACTCTTTTCTTATCACCAGCTTCAGCCACCACTATCTCCTTACCATCCTCTCTTAGGATAGTCTTCTTCTTAAGGCCTCTGCCTTCTTCAACAATTTCCCAGAGACCTCTGCCTCCAAGAGCTGTTTTAGTTAACCTTGCCCAAAGTAAGTAGTTAGCTCCCTTGAGAGTAACTGGAATCACAACCATCTTTGAATTTCCTCCAGAATCCATTAAGAACAGTTCAACCACAATGAGAAGAACAATTTTTTTATTATTTTTTTTAAAGTAAATAGAAACAGAGTGAAAGATTGAAAGATTGCGGAAGACTTAGGGTTCAAGAGCTTGTTGCTCTGATACCATGAGAATTTATGAGAATTAAGAAAGATAAGAGAAATTAAATGAAGAACATAGAAAATAATGAGAGACTTTCTTGAAAGATAATGAGAAAGGAGGAATTGAATTGATTGATTGTTTCATGTATCAAGAGTACCTATATATATACATCAAATGGGGAGCCAAAAACAAAGAGGCTCCCATGCACTAAATGAGGCTCTCTTGCACTAAGGAGAGGCTCCCTTGCATTAAAGAGATGCTCACATACACTAACTAAATAAAAAAATAATAGTGCATGATATGAGGGCATGATACTCCAGTCACCAAACAATCTCATTTTACATTTACTACAATTTACATTCTTAAGTTTACTCATATTTGTTTTATGATCAACAAGTACTTTATATATATATATATATATATATATATATATATATATATATCTACTGCTTTTAACACCACCGTGATTTTTAACCTCTCTGTTTCCTGATACTCTCTCTGCTTTACTGCTTACTCTGTTTACACCTCATCAGTTATTTGTGGTTTTATTCAGCGCTTGTCTTCTTTTTAACACCACCACACCATATGTGACAGATCCATCTTTGAGTAGACTTCTGCGGTTAATGGAGTTTGAGATTGAGGAGTCCCGCCGTAGAGACATCTGGAGCTCAGGTAATTAGTGTAAAGAACATGTTTTTTTGGTAGGTACAACAAGAAGTTGTATCAAGAACATGTTTGTTGATTAATTCAACAACACATTTCTTTTGTGTTTTTGGTAGGTGCAACAAGAAGTTTCACCAACTCCCCATAATCTCCTATAAATAACCACACAAGTAGAAGAAGAAATCCATCCCAAAAGCAAAGAGAAAACAAGAGAAGAAGAGAATGAGCAAGAGAGAGAAAAAAAAAATCTTTCTTGTGAGAAAATCTTTCTCTATAAGAAATTAAGTATAATTTCTTGAGTGTATTTGGGGTCGGGTGTGAGTTGAGAGCTTGTAAAAATTTCCCGGGTTGATAATAAAAGATCTGTAGCAGGTCCGGAGACGTAGGCAAAAGCTGGCCGAACTCCGTTAACAATTTTGTGTGTGTTTTCCTGCTCCCCTAAATTCCGCAAATTCTGGTTTTCCGCAAAATTTGACCGCATGTTTCCTAACAATTAGTGTGATTTTTTTATACTGAGTTTGTGGTTTTAGTACTCAGAGCCTCTCTGATCATCATCATATATGCTTTTAACGATCCACAGATCCTTCACTTGGGGCATCTTATCAGAGCAGCTGTCGCACCTCCTCCTCCTTTCACATTTACTGTGAAAGAGAAGCTCAATGTCGCATTGAACCAATTTGGTGGAATCAGTAGCTTTAATCTGGTCGGAACCCTGTCCCTTCAGACTCTTACCCAAGATGATGATGGCTTTCTCCTAGTTCAGGTATTGATCAGACTCTCTCTTTTGAATACACAACATCACTCTGTCTCTCAGATTTTTATTTTACCTTTTCTTATCAGATCCATCCCCGGTTCAACAAATCACTCTTTGAGAACAAGAAGATTTTAGCGCTTATGACACCTGTTCCGGCATTTCCCACCACTGGTCTAGGTGGAGATGGTGTTCTTGTGAGGTAGAGTCTGCAAACAGCAGACGAGTCCATGGTGCCTGTCAAAAGTAAGGCTTTAAAAGCTCTGTCTGTCGTGTATACTTGTTACATATTTGATAAAAATTTCCTGTTACATGTTTGATAAAAATCTCTTCTTTTCTTCTGGGTGCAGTCAACTTCTGGCCTATTCTCTGTCGAAACAACAACATCAGGCATGTCACCATCTCGTATGAAGCCTCCTCCATGTTTGATGATCTAACCAGTGCTGTCATCTCCCTACCTCTTCCTGCTGCGCCAATGGCTACACGTTGTGATGGGCACTATAGCTAGGTTTAAATATTTTTATCTCCATTCTCTCGTAACTGGTTTTTTTTTTTAATCAAATCTTATCCCATAACTATTTTTTTTCTCAACTTTAATATGATCAGTTACGACCCAATGAACTCAACTCTTGAATGGTTCCTTCTCCTCGACAACTCCAACCGCAGTGGGTCAATGGAGTTTGTGGTGCCACCATTTGATCCAGCAGTATTCTTCCCCAGCTCCGTTAACTTTGCATCAACCACTACATACAGTGGTTTAAAGGTATGATACTCTGTAAATTTTCATCTGATGATAACTGAGACATACTAATGAGAACGCTGGTGCAGTTGACTGACATGATCCCTCTGAGAGGTGATGGTGGTTTTGTGCAGAGCTCGGAGCTGGTAACTCATGAGTACACCAAGTCGTGTGAGAAGAAAGCTTTTGCATTGGAGCCCTTTGTTGCTTTCATTTTAGTATTTTGCTACTACTCTACTCTCTTTATTATGACTTGCGACTTTTTGTTGCTTTAAGATACTACCTTACTTTTCGCACTTAAGTTAACTCATGCTATTATTTTACGGTATTTCTATTTTTTCTATTATTAGCATCACTTTTTCTGATGTAAGTTTTATATCATTAAGTAAACTCATGCTATTATCACTCAGTCATTAGAAGCAAAATACCTTCCCTGTTTCCTTCAGTCTTGCTAAAACCTATAGATCTAAGAACAAGCAGCACTATGACCAATTGAGAATGGCTAGTTGATGGTGGACCTAAGAGATGATGGTGAAGAAGACCTAGGTGATGGTTCAAAGAATCAAGGAGCACAAGTTAATGATCAAAGAAGATACTAAAATCAAGGAAGGAGCAGAAGCCGGAAGAAGCGATGATCAAAGCTGAGAAACCAAACCGTAGAGCTGAACGAGATTTGCTTACCTAAGTGAGAAAGGAAGCAAGGTGGACATGAAGAAGTCTTGGAGATTCCTCTCAAGAGGGAGAATCACAAGAAGAACAAGAGGAGTTTTAATCAAAGGATTCAAGAGGGAGTGTTGGAATTGAAATCCTTTGGTTAAACACACAATGAGAAGGTTAAATCAAGAGAGAAGAAGAAGTGGAAGCAAGGAAGTTTGCCACACAAGAAAAGAAGAAGATGATGAAAAAGAAGAAGAGACTTGGCGTGCAAGAAACATAGGAACTATAAGAAGACCAACGTGGACAACATGAAGACAAAGAGGTCAAGCCAGAGAGCAAAATGTCAACATGAAGTATCTCATTTAAACTATAAACGTAAATTTAACATCAATCATTCCCTGTTGTAAAGTAAAACAGTTTATTCGCGTTCAAGTGTTTATTCACAACGTTATTATGTCTTTACCTTCTCAAATGCTTTACGCAAAAATGGTGTTGTATGATAAAATATCTAGATTTATCTCTTCTGATGCAGCTTGGTCCATGAGATTGATGGGAAGATGATAAAAAGTCATCAAGGATGTCTCTATATATATGCTTTGAATCATCTGCTGTGAACAGATACATATAATCTTAGACATGGGTTTTACTTCTTTTTTTCTTGTCGGAAATCAGAAAAGGAACGTAAAGTCTCTGAGTACTACAAGAAGCAAGAGAAGCTGCTTGAGGGTTTCAATGAGATGGAGACAATCAACGAAACTGGTTTTGTCTCTGGAGCTCCAGCCTCCAACCGAGGTTACACCCTTTTGTTTTCATTGCTTATCTTCTGGAATCTCTCTCTCTCTCTGTCTGTCTCATCTTGTTGATTGATGATTTCGACAGGAAGAGATGAAGAAGCTTGCCAAGAGCGAGAGTCTTGCAGTACACATCTCAAACGCAGTAAACCTTGTGCTTTTCGTAGCAAAAGTTTATGCTTCTGTTGAGAGTAGATCTTTGGCCGTAATTGCTTCAAAGATCTTAAACTGAAATATAATAAAAATTTATAATATTTTAAAAACATAAATTACATAAGAATTATAAAAACAAACCTAAAATGATGAAACGAAATACCAAACCATAAAATTCGAAAAAATCAAAAAGAAAAATTATAAAAAGTTCAAATTTGAAAATGTGTACTTCGAAAACTATTAAATATAATATTGTTTTTTATTTATTTAAATAATTAATTATATTTATATATCTATAAAAATTAAAACAAGAGTGAAAAAAAATCTTGATTGAAAATGTATAAATTCAATGACTTAGGCTTTGAATGGTGACCAAGGAACGAAGGGAAACACTGAATTCCTTTTTGTTCCTCTTCATTTTTTTTTTGTAGAGAAATATAGAACAAAAGCATTCTTTGTTAAATTTGATAAGGAACAAGCATTCTTTTTCATTCATGCAATTTTATTCCTATACGTTCCTTTCCTATTCGTTCTTCGTGTTCCCGAAAAAGTCACCTCGGAGCCTTAAACACTACTAAGCACACTCAACCAAATTCAATGATATCATTATGGAGGAAGTAGAAGCTGATACGAGGAAGCAAAACTCATGAGGGTTACAAGTTCTGAGAGGTTCTTCGTTTAAGGTATTATTAATTAGTATTACCATTGGATTTGAGGATTTTAACTGTTCGCAAAGATATTTTGTTATTGGATTTTTAGCTTAATTAGAAGACCATTAGGGCTGAGAAACCGAACCCGAAAATCCAAACCGAACCCGATCCAATAAAAATAAATCCGAACCGATCCGAACCCGACATAAATAGCGAATGGATCTTGTTTTATGGTATTTCGGGTTATGGGTATTATCCGAACCGAACCCGGAATTAAATGGATATCCGATAGAACCCGAAACATTCAAAATGCCAAAAAAAGAACTTGTACCAAACATGATCTCAATTCCTGATATGTAGCCAAAATACACTAATATATTATTAATCATCTACAACAACTATCTACTACATGAAGGTTGATGGTTGAAAGTGGCGGTTGAGGCTTGAAATTTCTAGATTTTGGTTTTATTTTCATTGAATAATTTTTTTCATTTCATGAAAACTTAATTTTTCGTTTTATGATTTCATTTATTGGTTTTCTTTCTATCAATAACAACGTATACCTTTCGTTTGACTTTGAATGATCATGTTTGATGTTTTTTTCTTATTTCTGAATCGATTTTACTTATGTTTTGGTTACAAAATAGGTACAAATCAAGTACTTTAAACCCGAAGAACCGATTTTACTTATGTTTTGGTTACAAAATAGGTGTAAATCAAGTACTTAAAAACCGAAGAACCGGTTGGAACCCAAAACCCGAAAATACACCGGGTTGTACCGGTTCTTTGCAGATTTACTAACCCCGATCAGAACCCGATAAAACCCGAACCGATCCCGAACCGAATTTTTATATAATTCGAATGGGGCTGATTTTGATAAACCCGAAAAACCGAGACCGGATTGGACAAAACCGAAACCCGATTGGGACCCCGAATGCTCTGGCCTAACCATAATAATGGTTGAGTTTCGTTTTGAATGAATACTCTTGTTTTCTCTTATATGATTAGTCCGTAGAGATAATTAAAAAAGAAAGAAAGTAATGACCACTAGCAGAATATTGGAATATATGTTTAATTCAGTCAAATTAAAATTCATCTGTACGAACCCTAACACCGAAAAAAATATTACACAAGTTGACGACATGATCTATGTTGTATCCATATAGAGACGACCATATGATTTCTATGCTTACCATCTTATTCATGCTGCTTACTGTACTGTCTGAGCTCCATGGAAGCCTTAGCTTGATGTAAACGAAATATCTCTCAAGCGTCTAAAACACTGGATTAATGAGTGTGAGTGTGTGTTATCTTCCAAAATTGAGGCAACTGTTTAGCATATAATCGAGTTAAGAATGTGTTGGCATTTACCCCAAAACCCAAGTCATGGAGCGCAGGCACTGCGAGCTTATGGACAACAAGATTCAGAAGCTGGACCATGTACTTGATCCAACCACCAACAATGGGAATGTTAATTAATCAAACTACATAATGAAATATAGAGTATTAACCACATCGTGGTGGCCTAATTGTTTCCACTAGAGGAGGAGTTGCCCTGTTGGTCCAGGCCAGGGATCGAATTCCCTTTAGTGCGAAATTATTAGCTCCACATGTGGCCACGCGGATATGGGCTCATGCTTACAGCCCATTTGAATACCCGGGAGAGGATCCATCCGTGGGTTGCACCTTCCACCCGGAGGTTAGGTCTGTGTCTTTAATAGACCCGGGTTTAACCCTTTTAATTTTCAAAAAAAAAAAGAAATATAGAGTATTAATTTATAATTTAAAGAGCTTATTAATTTATTAGAAGTTTTACTGTATATTCATTTTTATAAATTATACTAAATTATTTAGGAACATTTTTGGCATATTTTACTAAATTTTTCTAACTAATGTATTCGAAAAAGTTACACAATTTATCAATCATAACTTTCACATAATTACATAAGAGAGACACACATGCATCTTGTTCTGTTGCTTTCCATTCTGATAAAATATAAACCAAACGGTTAGATGGGATGAGAGGATAGTGAGATATGTATCTCATATGGATTAAGCACACTCAACCAATAAATGAATGCAATTGTGTCGCATAATATATTAAAAAAGTGATGAATTTAAAAACGAAACTATAAGGGTTAATAAATCATTAGGAGTATGAAATTTTCCCGCCACTTGTATAAAACAACCTTTCTCCGTCACTAGTCGTCTCGGATCCCTAACCGCAATGGAGGTTACGACGGAGCCGCCGAAGACGCAGATCGATGAAGCATCATCTCATCGCAACCTCTCGTTTTCCACTCCCATCGCCGGCGATCCAAGCTCCGACAAACTCCCCTTCTTCCGCCACCGCTCCCGGCAGATCAAGCGCGACACGTGGCTCGTCTCCGTCTTCGTGCTTCTCCAGATCGTCGCCTTCGCGGTGACTATGGGAGTCAACGACTGCTCCAGAAACTCTAACGATCACTGCGCCGCCAGATTACTCGGCCGATTCTCTTTCCAGCCTCTCTCCGAGAATCCTATGCTCGGTCCCTCCGCTTCTACGTGAGTTCCTCTCCCTCTCTCGGCTCGAATTTCGCTTTCGTTGTATTGAATCGATCTCAATTTGAATTCGGTAGATCTACTAGTGTTTAATTTGTGTGGATCTGCTTGTTGCTACGCACAGTTTGATGAATCAATCGAAGCTAAGATACAGATCGTAGCGCTGCTTATCCTTAGATCTATAGTGTTTGATTTGTGTGGATCTGATTGCTGCTACGTTCTGTTTGATGAATCACTCGAACCTAAGTTACAGATCGTAGTGCTTCTTCTTCTTCTTCTTCTTCTTAGATCTATAGGTTTTAGGAAAATTGAAGGAAACAGGTCAGTTTCGTGCTTCTAACGACTGAGTATGAAGCTCTATGCCTCATATTTCATTGTGATTTTGCAGCTTCCAACACATGGGAGGTCTTTACTGGAATGCTCTGGTTGAGAAACATGAGATTTGGCGTGTGTTGACGTCTCCCTGGCTGCACAGCGGCTTGTTTCATCTTCTGATAAATCTTGGGAGCTTGATTTTCGTTGGGATATTCATGGAGCAGCGATATGGACCATGTAAAAGTCGTCTCCTTCACTTTGCTTACCTCATCTAATCTGTTTCATAATCTGCCTTTCTCTGCTTTTGCTTTGATTCTGTAGTGAGGATTGCAGTGATATACTTTCTCTCTGGCATTGTGGGAAGTCTCTTCGCTGTGTTGTTTGTTCGAAACATCCCTTCAATCTGTTCCGGTGCTGCTTTCTTTGGATTGATTGGAGCTATGCTTTCTGCACTTGCAAGGAACTGGAATCTATATACCTCCAAGGTCAAGGATATCTTGTGTTTTCTTCTTGTCATTAACCTCTTCTGATTGTATTTGTTTATGTTTTGCTTGCTTGCTACAGGTTTCAGCATTAGTGATAATAATCACTATCTCCACAGTCAATTTCCTGATCGGCTTTCTTCCTTACATAGACAACTTTGCGAATATTGGTGGTTTCATATCAGGATTCGTTCTTGGACTTGTGCTGTTATTCACCCCACAGCTGAGACAGGACCCTCCTCCACCTCACAAGGGAAAACTGTTTGAAGATGATATGAGAAGCTCCACAAGGCTTAAAGAAATGTTTGACAGGCCGGTGTTAAGGATTGTGTGTCTGGTCTTGTTCTGTGGAATGTGAGATATCCCTCTTAGTCTCTTTTTGATCTGGCTTTACCTCTCTGCGTTCCAGTGATATGAGAAAGCTTATCCATCTTTGTCTCTCTTTTTATATAGACTTGCTGGTGTTCTAATAGCAGCCTGCTGGGGCGTTAATCTCAACCGCTACTGCAATTGGTGTCGCTATGTTGACTGTGTTCCAACCAGGAAATGGAGCTGCAGCGACATGACTACTTCCTGCGAGGTATTGTGTGACACTGATTCTAGAATCCAAGTCTTTTTTTAATAGTTCAATATATGTGAATTTGACAGGCAATGGTGAGTGATGCTCAGCTAACACTAACGTGTATGGCCAATGGAAAGTTCCGGATATTCCCTTACACCAACATATCACAAGCCAGGACACAAGACCTCTGCACGCTCGTCTGCACTTAAACATGACCAGGTTCTAACTCCTTTGTACTCCCTCCCATACTTGGACAATTGCACATAATACCACCAAAACTCTCATTGTATAATATCCTTAGTCAAGTATCAGCACTTTTGTGGCATAGCCTTAATGGATAAGAAGGTAGGACTTGTAAACGAAACGATTGCATTGGTTCTTGTTGATACTATGAATCTGAATACTAAAGGTCTACCAAGTTAGGTCCCATAGGAGGACCCAGTAGCCGCATTAGTGGCTTACATAAACTTGACACAATCCACATCATATCTACGCACACATGACACACCAGAATGTATAAATATTCAGCTTCTTTTTTACTTAAATGTATAACTTTTTGTTTATATGCTTTAAGAGGAAGAGTGATGATGGTGATAAATAGGTGTGGCTTTGTGGGTCTAGTAGAATGAGAAGAAAAGGGCCGACCTTGACACAGGTAGAGAGAGATATAGAGATAGGGCCACTAAAATTTATTTTGCAAAGAAAAAAAGTAGAATTGAGAATGTTACACATCATATTAAAATGCAGACATAATAGCTGAACAAGCCCATACTGTGGTCCTGGTTCTCATTAACCTCTACTCAACTGCCTACTTCTCTCTCTCTATTGGTTTAATTACTCCCATCCTCCAACACTAAGGGTAAGGGTGTGACTGGTAACCATCATATGAACAATAAGAACGGATAGGAAATGAATGAGTAGGAATAAAATTTTAAGAATGATGAAAAATGATAGTTTCTTATCAAAATTAATGAGGAATTGATTTGTTCTATAATTCTCTACAAACAAATGAATAAAAAAGAAAACTTATTCCTCATGAATGATAAAAAGTTTAAGGAATATAATGTTCTTCTTCATTCCTTTGGTCATCAGCCTCCCTTATGGATTTGCATTATACATAACACAGCAAAGACATGCCTTTTGTTTCTTTTATATAAATATTCATTTTTGATTTCGTTGGATCATTACAGTTTCTGAGAATTAATCTTAAACATTTTGGCTTCAATTTGGTGTAAAAAACTATAAGTGAGGGACATACTCTGGTTTGTAATCAGTTGACTTTTGCTATCTCACCGAGCAGTTTATTCAGCTTAAACACCATTTTGCTATCTTGCGTAGCGGTCTCTACGGGACCAGAAGATGCAAACGAGAATACTTCAGGGTTTCTTGTAGGTGCAGGTTGGAGTTCAACATCACAATCAAAAGTGACTAATTCTCAGCTGGCCGACTTTGTCGTGCAGGCTCCATTGACGCATTCAAGCTCTGCTTCGAATCCGCTGTCATCTTCGTATGAAGACCTATCTGCTTCGGTTTCTTTTATCTTTGTGTTTAATGCTTTTTATCAAAGAGGATGTTTAATCCCCTGTTGTAACCGAACATTTTAGTTTAATGGAAGTAAGTTGTGTTCAAAAAAAACAAAAAAGAGGGACATACTCTGGTTTGTAATCAGTTGACTTTACAATTAAAACGGATGTAACCAGAAATGAAGCAAAAGGTTGTTGGGAATATGGTTTGGAAGCTTTATTTCAAGTTTTTTTGTGCACCTTCAAGTGTGTTTAAAAAATTAAAAAAAATAACCCACAAACCAGCACATTTTTGGAACTCTTATTATTTTAGATTTTAAGCATTTGCACAAAGAGAAAAACAATTAAAATTATTTATTCCCCATGTAGTACTTGTCAATGTTGTCATGTTTAATTATAACGTTCCTTCAACCGTCCATTCTTTTAATTTTTCATTACTTCTTACTATATTAATCCTTAATATCGAGAATTTGGACCACATCAACAAGTTATAAAGATATACTAGATCTTGATCTATTTTTTCAATTTATATACATAGATCTATTTATTTTAGATCATTGGTGGTATACATTTTTAACGTTAATCATATATATAAATATTTATATAACTATTTCAAATATAATAATTTCATAGTTTATATGTTATAATTAATCAATTGTTTAAGATCGTTACATGTATTTTTTTGCTTCTTATTATACATTGATCTTATTGTGTTTGCATTTAGTTACAGAAAAATTTAATATATGCATAAAAAAACATATCTGAAAATTGTTTTGTGTTTAATTTATACTAAATTCTGACCCACAGTCCTTCAAAGCTGAATTTTCTTTTAGCAATATTTTTTTACGTTTATTCATTTTAGATAATATATTATTGTATATACAAAATTTTAAGATATGTAAATTTTTTTATACATGTATTATATAGTTTGTGAATATTAAGTTGTTCTGTCATCATATTATATTTTTAACATAAATATTGCTAAAATGTATAAACTATAAATTAATTTTTTATAAGGTAGTAAAGATGTAAACTGTTATTTAGTGTGCATCAATGATATACACGAAGATGGGAGGGAATATTACAACCACAATTCTCTACCATTTAACGTTGAATAGCATGTCCCTTTGCATCCTTATTTCGGCTCACATCACTTTTACAGTTCACTTTTAAAGAATACAAACTATATCTTAAGTTGTGGCTCTTGACCCTCTAAATAATCAACTCTTCACCGTCCGGTTAGAGACTTAGAGGATTAGTGATCAAAGAGTGCTTATCAGTTATTAACTTAGTCGCCTTACTTGATTTGCGACTTTGTTAAAGGCTCTTTTGACCTTGCTTAATGTAGTAGTTATCCTTGTCCATATAGATTCTGGTTAGGTAAAACAGGTACAGCACAATTAAAGGTCTTATAACTTTTTACCGTTTTATTTTATTCTTATTTTCTCAATCGATTTTCCTATTTTCTTTTAGAACAATTATTTGAGAGTTCAGAATTGTAAACATTTACATCTAGCAATAAATTGGTAACTATAGGAAAAGAGTGAAACCAATAAATCATAGAATCATTCTCAACAGGAATTAAATGGGACAACGAAGTGGAGAAATTAGACGATCAATTTCAAAATGGTAGACGGAAAGAGAAGAGGAGTATGGACCCAAAACAGTTGTTTCTTTATCTTAAGTCATAACTGAGAAAACGAAACATTCTCGCAAATCTACACCTTGGTACTACTCTTCTGCTACTAAGTAATTACTCTCTAAGGCTGTGTCGATAGTTAATACACTCACATAGTTAAACATACATACATCTATATTGTAACATTTTCATTCTACCAGGAACATTTTTCATATTATTTATTATTATATACAAGTTTTCTTGTCAATAATATATCATCTTCTAGATTGTTCGTGAACTTTCTTTTGGGTTTTACTTCTGATATATCGAGTTTTGGATTCATTGCTGATTTGTTCAAAAAAGAAAGGATTCATTGCTGAATAGTGTTTTTTTAATTGCTGAATAGTATTCTTTTTGTCAGTTTCGTTATTCATAAACGAAAATAAAATAGTTAAATATTAAGAAGTTTGTCTTTCACGTCTATAACATAAACAAAATGTGGAAAAAAAACGATATATGATATTAAAATTTAAAAATGTGACAAAAATTTATAAAAGAAATGAAGAAACAAACAAGAGTAATCGGAGATTATTGAGTCGCCCGACGCTTCCATTAGATATGGTCCCGTCTTCCATTAGATTTGATGTGTACACTCATCCACAAATACTTGGAATGTTTAACACATGTGCAAATCTAAAACATGTAGAATGTAGTCACTGATTGTTGACAAATAATTCTAGATTCTTGTTTTGTTGATTTGAATAAACATATATATATCTCTACTGCACTGTAATGGTAATATATGGCCGAGATTGATTATATGATATGCATTTTCATTTCACGTATAGATTGGTGATTATCCTACTGTAACTTTTCTAACGCTTAATTATATAGTTATGTGATAAAAAAAAAGTAGTATAAACTTTCAGTCACGATTTTGAAAATACATTCAATAAAGTAACAAAGGAAAAATGATCTTAAGCAAAAAAAAAACAAAGGAAAAATGATAAATCAAGTTGATATAATGTTTCACGCATATACTATCATCTAGAGTATTAAGTAGTTAGAAATAAAACACAATTTCTAATAATCACTGAAAAATAGAAAGGGAAAACAAGGCCCCGAGTATAAGTGTGGTTGAGAGTGAGGTAGCTCTGGCTCCTCTCTGGATTAACAGCAGCTAGAAGGCGAATAGGATGCAAGGCCCGGAGTATGCTCACGCTACTTGTCTGCGTTGTCTGACCATCCTTTAGCTGACTGATTCCTCGTCATACCATTTTACTCGATTCCATCTTATTAGCTATCGTTATCCCCTTCGTGGGTTGAATCAATTCGAAATTGTTGTTTCTTTTTTTTTTCTTCAAGTTGTAATTTTCTGTTGTCTTTTTTGTTTATCTTTGTATTCATGTTTCCTTTTTAATACGAAAGCCAGTGAAAAAAAAAGAAGGGAAAACAATCATATAGATACATCATGCATCATCGTTTACCATTTTTCGTATTGTCGATTCCATATGATACATCATCAGGATAATTTCTCGTTTGATATACATAGAAATATACATTAAAAAAAATTTGGATATTTTTTTAATAAAGATTTAGTCCCTATTGTTTCACTTTCACGATATGAAGATACTATTTCATAATTAACAAAAAGACTACTTATTTTATATCATCCTAACCAAAATCATAATTGCAATAAAATTGATATTTATTGGTGGTCTGAAAAGAGAGTGTACGAATAGAATTAAAGAAAGAATCCCTTAAAGAAATATAGGAGTAGATGAGTATAGAATACGCGCCGGCTTGATAACGGGAATAAAGCGTCATATGTACTGCTTAGCTTGCAACATCTATAACCCTTTTGCATTTAATTAATTTTATCTTATCTACTTAAATGTTTTTATTAAATATTCAACTGCGTCAACTGAATGTTATATAGTATTTCTTTTCTTGGTATCCGCCGTTGTATGGGTCCGAAATGCCACTTTGGAGGTACGAACTTGATTTCATTATTTGTATACTTTAGTTACACTGCATTATTATTAGTATGCTCGAATCTAATTGTTATACAATGACCTATCTCGATCCCCTGAGCCATTATCATATTAATACAAAGCATCAGATGACTAATCGAGTTTACTATGTTAGATTTGTATGAAGTAATAGTATATTATAAAGCAACTTAGGATGTACTCACAAATCATTAAAACCTTGTCTATGATATTTGAAGACTTAATTGTAGTCGAGGTTTCTAACAACCAAAGGATAACTAGTATTTCAAACAAACTAGTCACAGAAACACCAATAAGCACTATGCAATAATTGGATAAGCAAGTATTGTGAAGGGTGTAGACACTAAAAAAAAGTTTGCTTTTGTAATCAATCAACTAAGTGCATAACTAGTAAGGCATGAAATGGTATTAGATGCCCTCCCTCGTAGAAGACGCTAGCTCATATACTAAAATCACGAATTATTCGTTTATTAGTGTACTAAAACATGATCATTATTATAATTACCCTTTTATTTTAACCATCAATACTAGAGATTTTATTCGGACAAAGAATCAAGCTAATGAGCAGCTTCTAGAAATACAAATTTTATTCTGTCTCAAATTTATAGATAACAAAAAACTTATATGGACTACATGGAACAAAAATCATGTTCTATATGTATTTTCCCTGAAAAAACTATAATCTACTCTCTCTTTTTTTTTTCCTTCCAAAAATCCTATGTATGCCTTTTATAGATTTCAATTTTATTGTATTCTTCTTTCCATAAGAAACTTAGTTAAAAAAATACGGAGTTGTCCAAAAAAAAAAAGTTACAAAAATACAGAGAAATCAATATATTTTGGTATTATTACCAAATACCAATCATCCACTTCCTCCTCTATAGGAAACAAACCATCATTGCTCCAAACAATCACTTTCATCCTTACAAAATCTCTGATTCTTCTTCTCCTTCTTATTCTCTTTCTCTCACTCTCTTTTTCATCTATACAAATACATTCACACACACACACATAAGCACACATACAATCTCTTTATAACCTTTAAACTCTCCCCTTCCTAATTTTCCCTCCATAGAATCATCAGACAAATGGATTCTTCTTGTACAAACTCAGTAAACGGATTCTACACTTTTCTAAACAAATCAATGGAAGATCTCGAAAGGGTTTATCTCTCCAACAGCTTCATGTCCCTTCAGTTCCTACAGAGAGTGATCTGTCTCCTAAGAACCTCTCACTCTCACCTCACTCTTCTTGTCCAAAAACTCAACCTCCCTGTCGGCGACAAGTGGCTCGACGACTACATGGACGAAACCTCCAAGCTCTGGGACGTCTGCCACGTCATCAAATCCTCTCTCTCCTCCATGGAAAGCTTCTGCTCCGCCGCTATTTCCGTCACCTCCGCTCTCGACGGCCACCACCACCACAACCACCGTCAGGTTTTTTTTTTTTTTTTTTTTGCTAAAAAAAATAAAATTTGAATAAAAGATCGAATATTTTCGAATAAAGTTTCGAACTTTGGTTTGTTTTTGCTAGAATAAAAAATAATTCTTGAATAAAAGAAAGTTTCGAACTTTGGTTGATTATGAAATGGATTACAGGTGATGCGAGCGATAACTGGATGTAGAAGAGAAGCGGTGGGGATAGAGGAAGAGAACAGAGCTTTGATGGAGAACCGCGTCCAAAGGTTTCCCTTTTGGTCGGAGCAAGTTACGACGACGGCGGCGATGGAGTCGTCGAAGATACAGAACGGATTCAGCGGGTTCAGAGGAGTGATGAACACGACGAAGAGCATGAACACTCTGTTTCTCACGATCTTGACGCAAGGCCTTGTTTACAGCATCCCCGGAGAGGCGGCGGCGGCGGCGACGGTGACGACGGCGACGGCGATGGTGAGGCTGAAGCAGAGGGTGGCGGCGGAGATGGAGAGGACGGGGGTGAAGAAAGGGGTGATGATGTACGAGTACAGGAGGAGCAAGACGGCGGTGGAGGAGCTGAAGGCGGAGCTCGAACGGCGGTGGTGCGGCGGCGGAGGAAGGGGAGAAGAGGAGGAGGAGGCGGAGAAAGGGTTGAGAGAGAGAGTGGAGAGTGTGAAAGTGAGTGTTGGGAGTTTGAGGAGTGGAACAGAGAGTGTTGTTGCTCAGATTGATGATTTCTTTGATGAGATTGTTGATGGTAGAAAAATGCTTTTGGCTTTCTGTAGCCACAGGTGAGAAAATAAAACACAAAGGTTTTAGGCTCTTTTAGATTAATCAGAATGTTTAATCTTCCATGTTTTTAATTTGTTTTATAATATCTATAAAATTTAAGTGTTTCTATAAAACCTCTATGGGGTTCTTTATATATCAGAGTCCAAACATGAAGTTAATATGATGCTTACAAAATTAAACCATGGTGCTAAAGTTGAAATGTGAAAAAAAAAAACAAATACAAGTATATCAAACTCTATGTGAACATACTTCCTCCATTTTGAATCTAAGATGCTATTAAAAAATAATTATTGTTGTAAGATGTTATATTTTAGATGAGTTTTAATTTTATCAATTGTGTTTTACTGTTTTTATGTTAGTTAACTGCACTGATTTATTGTCTAATAGTATATTTTTTAATAACTGTATATCTATGTTTTTAATATGAAGTTAACATGATGCTTAAAGAACTAGTGTGTTAGAGTTGAGATGTAAAGAAAACAAATAAAACTACATCGAACTGTATAAGAACATATGTTGTTAATACCGATTCTATAGGAAATCTTCAAATGACGAGATATGTACTATACTGAACATGGAGATGAAATGTTTTGATTATTTTACTTTCTCAAAAATAAAAATAAAACGTCTGAATATTGTTATAGTACTTTTTTGTTTCTTTGTTGCTTTAGAATAAAAGAATTGACTGCAAAAGAGAGAGACCAGAGTTGTCTATACGGAAAAGAGTTGCAGAAAGGACGGTAATAAAATGAGAAAACAGAAAATGATTAAAAACCTGACGGTTGATTGCTTTCACTTGATGCAGATTGAGAGATAAAGTGAAGAAAAAAAAACATCTCGTGCTCTTCTTTTGTATAATGACTTCTTTTTTATTTGTGAATCATTTTTTATTTTACGAGACTCATGCTTCAAATGATTAGCAATCCGTCCCCTCTCTTCTATACAAAATTCAAAATTTGTAAGATACGACACACAAACAATTCATCAAACATCAGTTAACAATTTGTAAGACTCAAACTTCAATTTCAGGCGTTGCTTCTTCTGAAGGCTCCAAATATTTGGTGGAAATAAGGTTTACACTCATGAGAAATCCTATCTTAAACTTACGACATGGGAAGAGGGTTATCTCATTTTTCATTTTCGAACATTCATACAACATTTGTTTTTTTTAACCAAAACAACATTTGTTATATACTTATATCGAATAAATACATTTTTTGTCTTTTTTTAATGTTTTTAATACAGAGACTATGATCGAAGAGTCAGAACCAATTTCCTTTCTCATTGGTTTGGCTGTTGGTCCGCATGCATGAATTATTTGTGTTTCCTCAACATATAACCAAACTCTGGAAAATATAATTATTTTGTTTTGTCCTTGAAACATTTTCAGGTTTGCGTTACAGCTAATTTTCCAAGAGTGGGTTCTTGTATTTTCATCATACTGTGACCAATTAAAGTAAATAGAAATATAAGATCCACCCAGTTCACTTTCACATAGGTGAACGTATGCAATGTACATGTATCGTAGTATATGTCAATCATACAAATCATGAGAGTAATAATACCAGAAAAGAAGACGGACTTTATTCGGTTGATGTAACTTTAACCAAGTCAACATAATATAGCTAATGTTGATAAACATAATATTATGTCTTTTTGTTGTTGTTCATCGGCCGCTTAGTCGTCTTAATTTGCTAATCAGACCAACCTAATTAATATACTTTGTCCTAATCTATAAACCAAACCTAATTTATTGACAAATAGGCGCTCTGCTACAGATCACAAATCGGTTACAAAGTTAATAGAAGAATCTGAAAAAGTGTAACAGTAGGGACCTTGAGCTTCCTGAGAGCAGAGCATTATTGGCAGTTTTACTTTTATCTAATTAAAAGCCAAAGAACAGTTAATACTATTTGGTTGGCGCCGTTAACTTAGATGCATTCATTAGGCTCATAGCATAGGGATGTTAAATAAATCATCTATAGTTACTGTGTCTCCTAGCACTCCATAAACAGTCTTAATCACTGCTATATAAATGGTTAAAAAGTAAAAATCATCCATAGACATTTTAGCCCCCAATAAACCAATAAACGATTGGGAAAGAGCGAGATGCTCAATCCAGAATGTGTATCAGAAATCGGTCAAATACACAGATTGCCACGTGGCAAAGATAAAATCCTCCAGAGAAAGTCAAAATGCAAAGAAAAGAAAAACCAATAAGATACTTTTTTTTTTATAGTATTACCAACCAACTACTACTTGGGACGTACAGATTCCAACATTCTTTCACTCCCTTTCACCTGTCAACAACATTGACACAACAAACAAACCACAGATCATTGAATAATCATAAAAAAAAAAAAAATTAAAGATCTTCATCTTCAGGCATTATAGTGTGAACAAGTAGCTCCAGGCTTATTTTATTTTAAGATCAGAACTGTAACAGTCACACAGTAAAGTCAAGCAAAGAAGAGTAAAATGCAATTCATGTGTAATGTTCAGAGACTGTCGAATGATCCTATTATATGCTGTCCCTTAGAATGAATGCGAGAGACCAGACAAGGGTGAAGTAGTACAGACAAACTTACATGGACTGTAATAATAAAATAAAAACTATCTCAGTTTATGTATATATATTCAAATTCCAGTTACCACAGACTGTAGAGATCGATAAAGATACTGATGAGGATTAAGATTCATGCCTAATGGTAGCAAAAGCCTAATCAGTTTCAAAAATGCAAAACCTCAATGATTCAATAGATTGATGAAATGATTGATCAAAATACCTCTGTGTCTGCTGGAATCTTATAGGCACCCCTGGACTCTTTCACCTCCCTCCACGACCCAGCAACTGTGCCTCATTGGGAACTTCATTGTCACTGGACTCTTTGCTTCCATCCTCTTCACACAAGCTAGACTCAGCTACACCGCTCTCGGCAGGCTCCTGCACGTTTATCACCTTCCCAAACAGCTGAAAACTAATGCATCGGTTGTTCCCAGCTGCGTCGTTTCCGGAAGAAACATTAGTGGTGTTGCTATTAGGCGACAAGTCATCCGACGGCGGACTGCCAAAGCTCATCACCTGAGTCGAGACCCTTCCCAGACCGGGAAGAGGGCTAAAGAAGTTAAACTCAGGATGAGCGTTCTCTCCGATGAATCCGGTTGAGTTGTTGTAAGACCCAAATTCGTAATGCCTGGCTCCCTGCATGCCGGCAGGAACTGTAGTGTAAGTGTACCCGTAGGGGATTGGATCCATCGCTTGTTGTCCTCTTCCGTAATAGATCATCTCTCCTTCTTCTCCACTCAGGACCCCACTTGAGGCGTGTGGATACTTCGGCCTCTTTGTTGGAGGAGGGTAAGTGGCGTGAAGCTGAGTTGAGCTCGCAGTAACGACTTCCACTTGCCAAGGATTCACCCTTTTCAAGTTCTGCAGAATCTCAGGCTCGTCCCATGTGATCTGCTCAAAGCTCACACGCAAAGAAAACGAGTTTCCATTAACATTAACTCAGTGACAAAAGCTAAGCATTCATATACGTATGAAAGTTTCGGTATATATATAAGTGTTTCGGTATATTGTTGGTCTTACGGATATTTTTTCAAGTTTTGGATTCATGTTTACGGGTATAGTTTTGGGTTTCGGGTAAAGTTTTAGATTTTCAAAAAATATAATTCTGGGTGATTGGATAAAATTTTGGGTAAAAATTCGAGTATTTTTTTGGGTATTTGAATATTTTCTTTGGGTTTTCAGGTATTTTTCCGGGTCTAAATACCCGAAACCGACCCAAAACTTTTAGAAACCAAAAAATAGCGGATATTAGCGGTTCCTAAGCACCTGAACCGACCCGGGACCGACAAGTTCTAATTACCCTACTGGTTCCTAATATCTAAATCCCAAGACCGATCCGAGTATCCAAATGCCCAGGCCTATATGAAACTATCAACAATTAGGATTTCAAATCAAGAACTCACAACACAGTAAACACATCAACAAGAAGAAACACTGCACAAATGTATACCTGAAGCTGTTTCCACGTCTCCTGAAACGTAGCCGAGACGATCCCCTGAAACCACGTGATCCTCGAGGAATCCTCCGTCTCCATCGCCATCTTGACTCTCGTTCCAGGCGTCCAGTAAACATTCGTCGACGCCTCGACGTCCTCAGCTCTCACCACGAACTCAGACCACCCCGCCGTCGGATAGTAAACAACCTCGAACGGTAAACCCCGCGACGCCTTCCCAATCGCCTCCGACACCGCCTCCGCCGTCAGCTTCCCCATCCCAACTCTCCTAAATTTCTCCCCACCGTCTTCCTTCTTAACTCCGCCTCCTCCTCCTCCGTAGTAATAACCACCGGCGATGTACTCGTCCCCGTAGTAGCTTCCTCCTCCGGATTTGTTAGAGATCGGAGCTCTCCTCACGCCGATAAACATCTCGTGAACGGACTTCCTCATGAAAACGACGGAGTCTCCGCAGATCAGCTTCTTGCTGTTCACGAACTTGCTCCACCCCGTGGTCAGGAGGTGCCTCCTCGGCGTTCCGCGGTAGATGTGGCGGAAGTCCCACACGCCGCCGTGCACGTCGGTGATGAAGAGCTTCTGGACCGGAGGATCGGCCTGGAAATCGAGGGGAGGGAAGACGGAGTCCGCGCAGTACCGCGGGACGGAGAATCCTCCTCCGTTATTAGCATCAGACGCAGTGAGGACCTTCGCGAACGTAACAACCTTCTCGCTCTCGCCATCCTCTTCGAATCGAGATTGAGGAGGGAACTGGAACTGATCCTGAGCCGCCGCCGCCGCCACGGGGAGCAGCGCGAGGTGCGCGAAGACCTCGTCGGTGATCGGATCCGCGAGGAGGTCGATCGAGGAGACGACGCAGGCGATCGGAGAAGTTGTTACGGCGGAGGAGGAAGGGCAGCAGTGCTCCACGTGTCCCTGGGGGTAGTAGTAGACCCTGGAGAAGAGCGCGGGGATCTGGACGGAGGCTCCGGCGCAGGCGCGCCAGATCTTGGGGTCGATTACGCGGTGGACGTCGGCGATTGCCGACGGTGGTGACATTGGCGGTTGAGAGGAGGTTATAGAGAGAGAGAGAGAGAGAGAGAGAGGGAGGGAGCGACTCTGTGTGTTTGAGACAGAGTTATAGAGAGAGAGAGGATAATGGAAGCTTAAAACGAGAGCGGAGGGATAGGGAGAGAGAGAGAGAATAGATTTACTGTTACGCCGTTGTTGCAAGATTTTGCTTTGATTTTATTCGAATTTACGGTTTTGCCATTCGACAACAAACTCGTTGCAGCAAACCTGCTCTTTTCCACCGTCCGATCGCGCGTTTATCTCACTCTCTACGTGCATTAGTATTTTTTTGGGTTAATTTCTCCTCATTACTTAATGATGTCCTAGTCTATCTTTGTATTTTTTCTTCTATAAGCAGATTTAAATAAACACGAATTATTAAAGACCGCTAATTATTTTGTAGAGTAATAATTATCTACGAGTGTCAATAGCAGTTAAAGTAATCGATGGAATTTTTTTTAACGTTTTATTAATGATTAGAAAAGTATAAATAATTATTAAATATACTACCATTCAACCATGTTTGTGCTTTGATTTATCTTTTAGGTTACACAGAAGTTTCACTAAATTCTTAAGATTTTTTTTAATAAAAAAACAATTTTGATTTAGGAAGAATAAGTCAAAATACATTGTCAATTTTCTCACATTATTTTGTCTGATATTAAAACCATTTATCATGCTTTTAGGAGATAGAATGTATTTTTCTTATATTAGGTGACATTACATGGTTTATTGTCAATATTACTTTTGTATTTTTGCTGATGTTGTGCGGTATTTTTTTAGTTTCTAGAATAATATTTTGTCTTTCCACAAAATCTAAGTTACATCCAAATTAATCAGATTTAAATGTATCTTATTTGTTGGATGAGGTTGCAATTATCAAATTGTCTTACTTTAAACTTTCAAGTTTAACAACCTGATAACAACGAAAAGATATCTAAATATTCTAGTCGAATATGTTAATGAATACTTCCATTTAAATGTTGATTGCATTTTAAAAATGGATTATTTTCTGAATTGTTAGAGGTCTTTCTCAATTTTACTAACAAAAACAAGGGGGTACCACTGCGGGACTCGAGCTTAAAATATAGTGCAATCTCGTTTGCTTTTCATTTTGTAAGATTATTATTGTAAGTTGTCTTAATTTAAAGATTAATAATTTTAAAATATTTTATTACTTAAAATGAAGCAAACAAAATTAGCTAGTGTGAACTGTGAAGTCAATATATATATAAGGAAGTGCCGTGTGGCTAAATTGTTGCCGTTCTTAAAATTAAATTTATTGTATCTAATAATTTACATTATTTTCAGTATAATTGGTAAAGTCTTTAAAGAATGGAAAGTTACAAGCTAATATAGACTGATTAATGTTTGATACCACATTTACAGTTCTAGCCAATTAGAGCATTTAATTTTGTAAAAAACAAACCCGTATTATATCAAAACACAAATTAACTTCTGTTTAAGCAAAAAACAAACCCATATTAATTTCTAGAAAATATCTAAACAAATATCTGAATAAATAAAATGAAAAAGATCAAAAAGGATCTTATTGGTTATTCAGTTGGCGCGTGGGGGAATGTTTGTTGTGGTCTTACAAATTATTCGTTTATTTAATCTCATATGTTTTCGACGGCACATAAAGGAGTCTGCTAGTTGTCAAAAAAAATAAATAAAGGAGTCCGCTATTTAATTTTATTAAAAAACATAAAAACAAAATAGCGCAATTTAATTTCAAACGGGCCTGTTTATGTTTCAGCAGGTTTCGAGTTTTTATAATATACGGCCCACTATCACATCAAGGTTAACGATATGAAATAAATAAACGAATTAAAATAATAAATTGACAATGACAATTAGAGTCAATGACCACTAATGAGTAATCGTTGATTGCAAATATAAAATGTTTCCCATCTTTCTTTTAGAATATGACCCGAATATGACCAATGAGTAGCGTGAACAAATTGTTTTTGTTCTTTCTTGTAAGAAAATCAAATAATGTTGAAATCAGTTTTCACGAGGACAAAGACTCAGCCGTGGTGGTACTTTATTCACTAAAATCTGTCAAAATCAGTGTAACGCCAATAATCATCGTCCTACGGTTTACAAACAAATGGTGTAAAAAGTACATGTCGGGACAAAACAATGAAAACATAAAAATAAAATATATTTTAAATAAGAAAATAAACACCAGAAAGTCCCACTTTATCGACATCTGTAGTCGTAATAGATGAAGATGGTATTCAAGTAAGTGCTTTTGTAGTCATCTCTCTTCTAATCAGAGTTATTCAAAGGGTTGTGTTGATTAGCGTTCGAGCTTATGTTAATTATTTGATTTGTCTAGTAAAGTCTCAAACCAGCAGCTACCAGAGAGAATCTTTAAACACCTAACCGGATTGCAATAAGAATCCTCCCTAAACCGGATTCAAATCACACACACACAATTAACACTAGAACCAAACAAAGCAAGAACAAAACAAAAGCAAGAATCAATTAGTTCAAACAACCCAGTTGCAAATTTTGCATGTTCTAACATATAATAAAAAAAAAACTGAGAATACTGAAAACCAAAATAACATTTAAATTTAAAAAAAAACAGTAAAAACATAGCAAAAAGAAACTCTCAATCCTCCCCTTCGGACTCAGACTCAGCGCTCTGTAGCCACACCACAAAAGGCTTCACACTCTTCCAAACAGGCGAGCTCTTGTCAGCTCCTGCCAAACCCTTTTGGTACCATTCCAACACAAACTCTTCCTCGACAACGTCTTCATCGTACAGCGCCTTGAGAACCTGAGCCGCCTCCTTAACCGCCTCTCCGTTTCCGCTCTTCCCGCAGAACGATCCAAAAGAGTTTAGCAGATGCATCTGCGAACCTTCCTCCTGCGTTGCAGCCGCCAAGCAACCCTTCTTCTTCATCGCTTCCTTGAGAAAATCTTTCCCCACGCCGTCAAAGAGAGCGTTGAACAGCGCGTGCATGACCTCCTGAGGAGGCTCAGAGAGGGAGGAGACGAAAGGTTTGAGCTCGCTTATCGGTAAACCCTTCTTGAGATACTCTTTCATCTCCATCACAAGACTCTTCTTCTTCTCCTCTTCTTCGTCTAAAGAGATCATCACCATCTCAGCAGTAGCGGCACTCAGCTCCTTCATCCTCTTCTCAGCAGCTTCTCTAGAAGTATCCGTCTGCCACTGGATCCCATCATCATCATCATCATCTGCACTCCCATCATGCTTGGGACTAATCTCCTCATCAGAAGCATCCTTCTTAGACGACTTGGAACAACCATCCTTCTTCTTAAGCCTCTTAATCGCCTCGTCAGCAGCCTCACCTTCCTTCACCCTCTCCTTCTCAGCTCTCCTCATAGCCTTCTTATCCTTCCCCACCTTCTTCGCCTCAGGCGGATTCTTCAGAATAAACGTAGTCAGCTTATCCCTCATGTCACACTCAGAGACAAACCCACAAGCCGCACACTTCAAATTCACCATCTGACTCTTGGTGATAACAATCTCAGTCTCAGGGTTCCCACACCCATAGCACTGAACATACCTCTTAATAAAAGCCTCCAACAGAGAAGCAAGCTTAGAAGTGCTATGAGCTCCGTTCACAAGCGAAGTCCCAGTCTTGTCATCAAACTTGGACTGAGCTCCAAGCTCGCATCCAAAGTACTTTGTAGTGTAAGAAGCAGGCCTCGCTAAAGCCTTGGCGATGTCGACGTTGTTGACAATGTTGGTCTTGATGCCGTTGCCTTTGCCTTCGGTTTTAGTAACCATCTTAGGCATCTTGTAACGGTAAAAGGCATCGTTGCGGTTGGAAGCACCAATGTTCTGAAGCGCCATCTTTGTTAGTGAAAGTGGTCTGAGAGGAGAGGAGGTGTCTCGGGTTTGAAGAAGATGCGTGTGATGGAGGAGGAGCTAGTGGTGGTTCTTAGCTCTGGGTGGTGTAGGATGATAGTGTTGTTCTTCTCCAAGCAGAGAGGTGGTAGATAGCAAAAGGGTGATATCTTGTCAGACATAAAATAAAGCTTCGAAATTTTTCGATTCTTCTTGCAAAGCTTCAAACTTTTTAACTCCTGTGAACAAAAAGAGCTGAAAGAAACCATTTTTAATTAGAGAACAGAACACAACACACGAATCAAAAACAGAGCAATGTTCTTCAAAAACAGTTCCTGAATCGAGCAACCCTAAGGGAGAATCGAACAACTAAGAGACTAGTAGTACTAATAATCCGATCAATCATTACGAGATTTCAAAACGATTAAGCTCCAATTTGGAGAAGAAGCTGATTACGGTATTCAAAACAGAGCGTCTCTCTAATAATAGCATAAGATTGAAACAGTGAATCAACGCAAAGGATCAGGGGAGATACCTCAGAACACGATGGAATCGAAAGCTGGTGGGGATGTAAGATTTGCTTTTGAGAGGGAGAGAGAGAGAGAGAGAGAGAGAGAGAGGCGTGCGTTTGTTTGTTTATATAAAGAAGGAGAAATTAGGGTTAACTTTCATGAAAAGGAAAGATCTTTTACTTTTTTTTCGTTTTAAGATTATTTCCTTCTCCGCAAGTAATTAACTAATTATTTTATAATTTCCTTTTTTTTTTTAGTAAACGGGAACAAAACCCAATTCAACTTAAAACTGGAAACTAAAAATTTTAAAAGTTAAATTGTAGTATTGGCAAAGCTTGCACAAAATAAAATCAGACATTCTTTAAAAATTTTAGTTGAAATCTGACGTTCTTAAAAAAATTTAATATATATTTAAATTAAAATATTTGTTTTCTTCAGTACATCAAACTAATTTTAGATACACAATTGAAACGTTAAATTCCATAGGATAATTTTTTTAAAAAAAATTTTGTCATAAAAATAGCACTCAATGAAGAAAAAATGACTAAAATAAATTTTAATAAAGGCTAAAAGTACATTTTTATCCTACGATTAACTAATATACATTTAAGATTTAAAGTTAAGGGGTGCAGTTTTGGAGATATAGTTTCAAATTTAAAAAAAAAAAAATATTAAAATTTCAAAACTAAAAGACGTTATTTTGGTCATTTTCTTTTTGAAAGCTATTTTTACGACAAAAACTTTAAAAAACTATTTGAAATAATTGTTTTTTTTTAATTAAAGTTCTTTTTATTTTTTAAAAAAAATAGCTTTAGTTTTACTAAAATTTTCAAAAATACCTAAAATATGATTCAGGAGAATAATATAATTCATTCAAACTTTCAGAGAGTTTGATTTTTAATTATTTTTCACTAAACGGATCCTTTCGAATCAAAACTAAAGATTTTTTGCCCTTTATAAATCTCTCCACATCAACATTTCTTGTGGGAGTTTGCAAACTTAAAGCCTTCTCTGTAAATAAGAAAAAGTAACTAGTAATGATCTTATCTATATGTTAAGCAAGCCCATGAATTTACTGAGATGATGGGACAATTTGTAAAAAGGCCCATAAACCGCACATCACGGCGTCTGCGACGTGGAGTCAATGCGGTCGACGACACGCATTCTTCTCCTTTCTGCCTAACCATATTTGACGGTCTACTTTGAATCTTTTCAATTCAAAATGTCAATTCCTCTTTGACAATTCGTCTCGAAATATTAGCTTAGATCTCCTTCCTTATATAATTATAGAGACTAAATAAACTATATTAACGACATCATTGTTCATTCATGGACATGCACTCCTATATAACATCTGCTCTATTTTCCTATCAAAATTCCCAATAATTCCATTTAATTAACATTGATTGGTTTTACAAAAAAATTTAAAAGTAAAACAATAGTATGGTTCGTGTACACACGATTATCTCAATCCGAATTCTCGCGACTAATAGTACAATAGCCCTTTCATAAATTAATAACAGTCCTTTCTTTATATATTTTTTAATTTAAATATAAATATAAAATAACGACGTGGCATATTCGACGGTGTGAAAGCCATTACAAAAGCCAAACAAAAAGTGTAATAAAAGTTATAAATTTGGAAACTTTCTAATTCCATTTTCTCATTTCACATGAAATTTCATCACTTTGAATCTTTCTTCAATTATATATCTCTCCTCTCTATAAATCTGCAATCTCTCTAAATCTCACTCCCTCTCTCTCTCTCTCCTTTCAAGCTCTCCACGACGATGAAGCACAAAGTCTCAAGAAGAGTCATCTCTCTCAGATGGGTTCCGTTCATCTGCATCTCCTTCTTCGTCCTCGGAGCTATCTTCACCTCAAGGTTCCATAAAGCTTCCACCTTTATCCTCAGAAACCCTTTCTTCGTCTTTCTCGTTGATGGGTTTTTTTGCTTTTGTTTCAGGTCGTGGGAGCCGTCGTCTGATTCCGGTAGTCAGCTGATCTCACAGCGCCACCGTGACCATGAGCTCCAGATTGTCTCTGACGATTGTGCTCATAAGAAAGTAAGCTTCTTTGATTCTAATTAAGTTTTAATTCAATAATTAGTGATTAATTCATAGTTTTCACGAGTTTAATTGAATGATTTTTTTTTACTTCTGAATGTGGCTTTAATGATTAGTGATTAATTCATAGTTTGATGTAAATAATTTTACTTCTTTATTCTAATTAAGTTTAATTCAGTGATTAGTGATTAATTCTTAGTTCTCAGGAGTCTAATTGAATGATTTTTACTTCTGAATGTGGCTTTAATGATTAGTGATTAAATTCATATTTTTTCATTGTTTGATTTAAATAATTTTACTTCTTTATTCTAATTAAGTTTAATTCAGTGATTAGTGAATAATTCATAATTTTCAGTAGTTTAATTGAAGATAAAGATATGATAAATTCAGAAAGATTCGAGTTTTAGGATTTTGAGCTTTGTATGTTTTGATTTTTGCTCAAAATGCAGAAAGCTACACAAGAAAAAGATGTAATTGACCAAGTTTTGAGAACTCACCAAGAAATAGAGTGAGGACCAAATTAAGCTTTTTATCAATATGTTAATAGTAATTTTTTACTCTGACTATTTGATTCTATCTATGT
Source organism: Brassica napus (assembly GCF_020379485.1). Taxonomy (NCBI): domain Eukaryota; kingdom Viridiplantae; phylum Streptophyta; class Magnoliopsida; order Brassicales; family Brassicaceae; genus Brassica; species Brassica napus. Next base: position 46,848,942 of record NC_063449.1, on the reverse strand, counting down.
GTGTTCTCTGTAGTGTTGCCAGGTCTCTAGATAACTCAGTCGATGGCTCAGAAACACTTTCTTCCTCTTCAACCGGATCAAACCCGAAGAAGAAAGTGTTCATGGTTATGGGAATCAACACAGCATTCAGCAGTAGAAAACGGCGTGACTCCCTCAGAGGAACCTGGATGCCTCAAGGTATATATATATATATATATATATGTTAGCAGATTTTTTTAGTTATTAAATTTAATATATATATATATATATATGTGGATAATGTTTACAGGGGAGAAGCTAGAGAAACTAGAGAAAGAGAAAGGAATCGTCATCAAGTTCATGATTGGACACAGTGCAACCTCAAACAGTATATTGGATAGAGCTATTGACTCAGAAGATGCTCAGCACAAAGACTTCCTTAGGCTGGAACATGTCGAAGGATACCACGAGCTCTCAGCGAAAACCAAAATATTCTTCTCAACAGCAGTAGCTAGATGGGATGCAGAGTTCTACATCAAGGTTGATGATGATGTCCACGTCAACCTCGGTATGCTTGCTTCAACACTCGCTCGTCACAGGTCAAAGCCGAGGGTATACATCGGTTGTATGAAGTCAGGACCTGTTCTTGCTCAAAAGTAAAAATCTCATTTGCCCTCCTAATCTTTATTTATTTAAATCAGATTATTTATTTTTAAAAAATGTGTTGCAGGACAGTGAAGTACCATGAGCCTGAGTACTGGAAGTTTGGAGAAGAAGGTAACAAGTACTTTCGACACGCTACGGGACAGATCTATGCCATCTCCAAGGATCTTGCCAAATACATATCAGTCAACCAGTAAGTAGTAGTGTTCTTGCCTTCTTCCAGCTTCATCATAGGTTTGGTCTTAAAAAGGTTTTAAACTTTTGTGTGTTAGGCCAATATTGCATAAGTATGCAAATGAAGATGTGTCTTTAGGGTCATGGTTTATTGGACTTGAGGTTGAGCATATTGATGACAGAAACTTCTGCTGTGGTACTCCTCCAGGTAAAAAGCTCAATTACTATCAAACAATCTCTCTATTGTCTATGTGGTTGGTTTCTGATGGTTTATCTTCCTTTTTTGATTTGCATTTGGATAGATTGTAGATGGAAGGCAGAGGCGGGAGATGTGTGTGTGGCGTCGTTCGAGTGGAGCTGCAGTGGTATTTGCAAGTCGGTGGAGAGGATGAAGATTGTTCATGAAGTGTGTAGTGAAGGAGAAGATGCTGTTTGGAATGCACTTCTTTGAATTTTGTGTGTTTTATCAAGGAAGGCAACTTTGATAGTTGTTAAGAGGAGATGACAATTTTTGTAAAGAACCAAAAAGGTATACAAATCTCATATACTGGAGAGAACATCAAGGACTTTAAAATGAAGAATGTTTTTTTAAACATATATGTGCCCAAATGACTCTTCTAGTGTGGCTTGGTTCTGAGGAGAAACATATCTCTTGCCCTCCTCTTTTGTGATTTATTGTTTATTATTTAAGGTTTAACAGGTTTATCAGCTCATGTTTTGTCCTTCTTCTACTTGATTTACCTCATATTTAGTATCTTGTTGAACAGAAGCATTGCCAAATGAGCATTCTTTTAGACATTCCAAAGGTGTTATTAATACTATATTTATTTTCAAACAAGAGAAAAATGATACTTTTGAAAAATATGACAGCCTTGCGTTCTCTAATTTTTTTTCATGTATAACTTTCTGTAAAAAAATAGAGAATGTATTCAAGTTTAGTGTTATCTGCAAACTTTATAAAATACATAGAATAATAGAAATATGCATTGTTTAAATGATTTAACTGGAAAATGTACAGAACTGGCAGAAAAGAAGAAAATGATTGAAAGCATGAAAAATTGAAAGAAGTAAAGAGAAAAAAAAAGGTAAAACATAAGTCAATTCTCATACAAATTCAAAATACTAATACATTTTTCTTCGCTTTTTAATTCTTTTTTTTTTATTTAGTCTCCTCTTTGCTAATCAATTCAATCACTGTATAAGCAGAGAGCATACAAATTTTCCAAAACCAAACGAATGATCTACGTCTCGATTGTTTTCATCGTCCGTCTTCCATGAAAGTGTTGCGTCTCCAACTTCTCGGACATATAATCCCAACGCTGTCCCCTCCCCATGCCGCCGTTTCCATGGCCGGAAACGTTTCCAGTACGACGGGTAAGTCAACCAAAACTGACGTGAACCCCTGTGCTTACATAGATCACACCTGAAGAAGAAGCAGCCTTGTAGTTGTTGATTCACTTGTCAGACGAGTCCTCCTCCGCCTTCTCATTGCTCGCCTTGTCTTCTTGCAAGCAATCAACCGGAATATAAAAGTAGCCCTTTGGCAGCCGCCGATTCTTGAAAGAAGCTTCGTCCGATGTCATCACAATCTCCTTCGCAAACGTTTCTACATGCTGCTATTATCAGTTTTCATGAATGAGCTGAGTTGAGCGGAACAAAGAGTAAACTTAGGACAAAGGGATTCTTCTCACCTTCTTGGGCTTTGATCCCTCCTCATCTCCATCCTCTGAAACACTTGGCGATACTATACAATGCTTCCGTGGAACTGTTTTCCCAGATAATATTTTGCTCCGACCTTTAGAAGTAGCACTATCGTCTGTTTTCTGATCAGTATCCATTGCAATAGGACCTTTGCCTCGGCGCTGCTTAACGGAGGCTGTGCTGTCAATGGTGATATCATCTGACCTCTGTATCGCTTCACTGCCAGATACATTACTATCCGGATGCCCTTTTATTGACGTCGTAGCTGAGTCAGACGAAACTTCTGGAGGAGAAAATGGATTACGGAGTGGTAATGAACGTGCAGCGTGTTCCCTTCTAGCAGCAAGTATCTCATGTGAGGAAATAGCCAACTCTCGCTGCAAAAATATATACACCAGTAAAAGGTCAAGTTCCCATTTGTTTTCAATGAAAGGAAGAGGGTTTAGGTATTACTTTTAACTTCTCCCTCTTGACTATCCGCTCGCACAGTAGTCGTAACCTCTCAAGTTCAACCTGGAGGAGATATAGCAAATAAAATAATTTGTAAGAGAGATATCAAAACATGCTTAACGCCTTAGCTAAGAACTCTTACCCTATAATGCTTGAGACTTTTCAGCCCATCTTCCCCATGTTTCTGAGATTCGGCCTGCCAACACAGCCAAGAGAGATATAAGCAACCTTATCATGCAAGTGGACCATCATAAAAATGACTAAAGAGATTCTAAGTAAGACCTTTGCCTTCTGTTCCAAGCTATGTTTCTCACAGTAAGCCTTATGCGGAAGCTTCCCACCACCAATCATATGAAAGCCAGCACTTCTGGCACAGGTTGGGTGGAATGTCGCCTGGCAGTTACCATAACTACACTGTGAAATGACAAACAAGCTTTTTGTCAATCTTTGTCCATATATCCGTTGGCATACACAACAAGTATGCACCATACCATACCTTAAAGCATGCACCATATATCCGTTGGCATACACAACAAGTGCTGGTGTTCTTGGCCAGAGACTCCTAACAAAGCATCATATATTATGCTTTAGCATTTTTTTAAACATGATACTGATTCTGCATTATAATAATATAAACCCACCATTCCCTGCACAGGATTTGTTTGCCCCCTTCTGAAGGTTGATTCCAAAGACCACTGCAAGAAATTAAATACCAAATCATTTGCAATAATCTTTACTGGATATAGTATGCAAGATCCTGCGAATAAAGGAAACTTCACCTCCGCACAAAATGCATGCACCCACTGGCCGTTTGTGGCTTTCCTAAAAGCCCCAGTTGTGCCTCCACATAAAGTGCACTCTGTAGTCGAAGACGGGTTTTCCCAAAAATTGAAAGAACCAGTAGATTCCGCGCATAGTTCACAGTACCAAGGACCAGTAGATTCTTTAGCACATTTGTAGCAATCCATGTGAACAGCAACCTGTAATTGGAGCATGATAAGATACCATATCGTGCATAAAATAAAAGCTGTCCCTAGAAAGAATAAATCATGAGAAAAAAATTCACAGGAAATGTCTTATCACCTTGCAACTAGAGCACACTACAATCAGGTTCCATATAGTTTCAGAGCGTCTGCAGATATCACAACTTCGTGGTTTTTCTGACGAAAAGTCAGGTGTACGATGATCAGACCGCTTCTCTGATGGTGGACCGGAAGCAGGCATCTTTAAAAGTGTTTCCTTTGTCTGTGGCACTAGGTGAGCGCTGCCAGCAACTTTACGTCTAGAAGTACTCATCTGTCGATTTATAACCAGCAAAAAATGACCAAAAATAAAAAAAATATGGTATAGAAAAATAAAACATGGAGGAAAAACTCAAAACGTAGCAATAACAACCTCTTGTTGAGCAGGTTCTTCTGCCATATCTTTCCTGAGCGATGTATTCCGAGAAGATGTTGCCGCTGCAGCAGTAGCAGCAGCTAGAACAGCCTGGGCATCTTTGTGTCTTTTCTCTTTCCTACTTTGCTTTCTTGCTTCCCTGACATCATGGAAATATTTGTTGACCAGAACATCATCCCATCTTCGTCCATGCTCTTCATCAATCTCCAGGGGCAGCATTTTGGTAACTTCGTAGGCAAGATCGTCTGAGAAAAGGAAGCAGCTTTAGTATAACATGACAAAATTATTATATAATGCAGAAAACATGAAGAATCGGGACCATGCAAATAACAAAGGGATAAAAAATCACCTGAGAGTTGCTTTCTTGAAACTGCGGTGCCAAGTAACTGAAGTTGATAATATAGAAGCTCTCCTTCCACTTCATCTTTGGGAGAGAGATCTAGAATGCCCAATTTCCTAGCTTTAGCTAACTGACAAAATGTGTTTCCTTCTTCAGAGCCTGCCAAATGTTACAATGTTACCAGATGTTTTAAAAGCTGTAGCATAAATCATAAATTCTTTACCATCAGGTTCGGTTGTAATCCTATCCACATAAGAGTTCGTGCTGCTTTTCAGGGTCTTTTCTTTGTCCATCTCTGACAATTCTTTGTGGATATAAGGATGAGGATCGAAACCAGGATATGCTTCATGATCACTGAATCATCATATAAAAATAAAAAGTGATATAGTAGGTAGAATGTTTATGTAAGAGAATAACAGAGACTGTCTCCCGAATGTGTTTTGAAGCTTACAGGAGATCCAAGAAAATAGGGCTTGGAAAGTTCAACATTCCACGATTTTGAGAACTATCTGGCCTCAAGGAAAAGGCATTCTCCACCATTAGTCCAGACGAACTGCGATTTGATTGTTCTCCGTGATCATCTACGCACAAATCAAAATTAAGATAAGCAGCAGCTACCATTAACTAAGATTATCTATTAAGCGTGATAACACTGGACCATGAAGAGACTTCCTCAGTAGAAAAACTCTACGCAGCTATGTAACACAAATGAAGAAAACACAACATGGAGGATAACAAGCATGGAGGATATATACATCAGATATGCACGAAGAAATAGTGAAAACTTAGATGAACATACCAGAAAGATTAACTGAACTTTTCCCAAGATGACCTTCCTGATCAAGCACTGCTGATTTCTGCATATGAGAAACAAGGCACAATGTCCAAAATCTCATCAGAAGTTCCTTGTGCATAAAAACAAAAATACTGCAGCAGCTACGTTTCAACCTTTGGTGAAATATCTAACAAGTAGTGCGAACCAGGGGAGATACCTGTTCTTCTGAAGAACGATCAGATGGCAACCCACTGCTTCCATTTTTCACAACGGTACTACTAGCTTTAGCTTCATCAGCCACAACACCATTACCAATACAATTTTCAGCAGGTGTACATGTCGGATTCAAGATGTCAGAATCTAGCATCACCATGCCTTCAGTACAGATAGCTGCCCGACGCTCAGATTTAGTAGGTTTCGCAATTTTAGAAATTTCGCCTTTGTTCCTAGTTCCCATGTGTGCATGCTGGCCAAGCCATTTAACTATCTTGCCTAGTAAATCAGGTAACAAGTCTCCATCCTGTAACGCAAAACTTTGAAATCAATATACAGAAACCCACAATGAGGACACACACGTTTTAAGCAGGTATATGAGAAGTTTTAAAACGTTACCATAAGTTTGGCATTTAAAGAATCAGGATTGACCCCAATCTCTTCAGCCACATCCTTCACATTCACTTTCCCCAGGTCGATCAACTAAAAAATGTTAATCAATGAGCAAGAGAGTCAACAGGTACAGATGATCCAACTTAATAGTATATGCACACCTTTTTCAGAATCAACCCAAAACTAAGAGACTCGGATTGAGTCTTTTCGTCATCGGTGCTTCTCCCAGTAATCCCTGATTCAACAATGTCTGTTGCAGACAAGTTAAATTCTGAACGCGGTGATCCAAGTTCTCGCAACTCACTGTTTCTCGAAATATCAGAACGTGTACCTGGTGTTCCTACGTCAACTCCCATCTCATCATTACTTAGCTGATCTCTTACAGATTCTGATGGAAGATTACTTTCAAGAGGTCGACTATCGGCTGCATTAATTTCTCCTCCCTCTATAGGCCTTCCACTTTCTTGAATATCTGAATGCTTAGAGCAGAAAGCTCGCAGTTCAACCTACAAAATTTCTTACATTGTTAAAGAATAAACATCACTAGTGTCAATGGTTTCGTTCTGTAAGGAATGAAACTTACAGTGTCACACCCGTGTTTTCCCCAGATTTCTAGCCTATTCCCTGCCTCCCTTGCACATATAGGATGGAAAGATGTTCGGCATGTTGCTATAATCAAGAGATTGTAAAGAAGTATCAATAACTCATCTGGATAGAACATAGAATCGAAGAAAAATGTGACAAGTAGAATGCAGCCATAAAGTTGGTCAAGTAAATCAAGTAAGAACATGGGAAGCATAGACATTTGCCTATTTATTTTAGTTAGGTCCAAGCTGTGTGAAAATTCACTTCCACAGCAACCCAGAATAGCAAAATATTCATCAAAGAACAAACGATACAAAATACTTAACACTCCACTGCGGTGAACAGTTTCAACAAAGCATATTCCAGTTAAAAAATGATCTAGACAGTTGGGTTATCTAGACTACAACTGCGAGAATAGCCGTATAGGCAGATGAACCCCAATCTAAGATGAAGTGTAGGCTTTTCTAAGCGGATCGAGCAACAAATAGTCCTATTTGTTTGGCCTACGCATTACTTTTTGCACAATTCCAACTTCTAAGAAAGCAGCATCTTAAGGAAAAGACCCAGATTATACAACAGAACATATCATGAAGAGTATCAATGTTACCGATGGTCAGAAGTAGACCGGATGCACAGAAAGAAACAATACCTACCATTACAACACCGAATGCAAGCACCAGATTTCACCTTGCACAAGTTACACAATAACTTTCTGCGAGTTTCTTTTATTCCAGGCAAATTCAAGATCGGCTCCATTTTATTCAAGTCTTCTATGTACACCTCAGGCATCCACAAAGAACAAAACAGATGAGCAAACTCCGGTGGCCCACCATTTTCAGTTTTTGAGACAACAGGTTTCAGAATGCCACCCTTTTTCGGACAGAGCAAGCATGGTCTTTCAGATTCACTACCACCATTCTCCAGCTCACACCAGGAGCACAACCAAGCATCATCCGTATCTTCCACCACACCATAGCATTTTCTATGAACTGTAGCTTTGCAGGAAGTGCAAACAATCAACTGGTTATGATGTTCCTTAGCATCACCAGTGCAGCACAAATCACATGACAATGCATTCCCTCTGCAAGGAGCGGCAACCACTAGTTTCTCCAAACCTGCATCACTACCAATACGCCTCCGCTTCTTGGAGGGCCTTTCCGATGCCAACAAAATCCTATTTCTGCAACCTAAAACCCATTCTAAACTACCAGAATAGTCTGACCCAGATGGCGTCTCATCCCCCACGTTGTCAACACTCATTGGCTGCCCAACATCTTCGTTAACCTCTTTACCAACAGCATCCTCGCTCTTTTCACTCGCATCAGTTTCCCTCTGTTGTATATCAATCGACTCATACTCCACAGATGGAACTGAAAAGCAGCCTCGAGAAGATAAAGACCTTAGAGACGCTAAATCCGACAAAGTTTTTAAATCAGGCAACTCTAACCGCCTAAAGTAGTCCTGACGCTCAACCCAAATGCTCCCAGCCCTCAGCTTCTCCCCTTGCCTAGAAGACTTCTTCTTCTTCGTCTCACTCCCATGGTGAGACTTCTTGTGCCGCTTCTTATCATCCTTCTGGTTCAGCAAATTAGCCAACGCTATGGGCAAAGTCCCCACACTCACCCCAACACTCGAACCATCCTCGTTAACATCATACGGAGACCTCTCGGAGAGATGCTTGCTCGCCTGAGCTAACAAATCGATTCCCTGCGAACTCCTCTCCTCCTCGAATCCTTTGCTATCCCTGCGAGATGGTCTACAAGGCCTCTCCTCAGCACCGCAGCCTCCGTCCACTCCCCTACCCATCATCTTCTCCCGCCGCTGGCATTGGTCAACGCTCATAACCGACTCAACCCGCCGCCGTAGACTCCCGCTAGGCTCATGGAACCGTAACCCTAACACTCCGCCTTCAATTTCCGATAATCAAAACCCTAACCCTAATTTCGCGAACCTGCTAACCCTAGCTTCACCCAATCAATTTCAGATTCGAACGATTGAAGAAGATACGAAGAGGATGAGTATGAAGATGATGATGAATCGAAGCGTGGGCTAAGATTAGGGTTTCTTCGAGTTTCTCTGGTTCATGTTCTTTCGGATCCTTCACCGCGTTATTTGCAGGTAACAGAGGAACGGTTCATCTTTTCAGGGAATTTTTTTTTTTTATTCCGAGTGTATGATAGCGAGGTGTGGGGCGTAGGGTAGCACTCGTGCACCGCGTTCGTTTCGACACGTGGTGGAGTTTTACTCGTTGGATGACTCACGAGATACCACCAACACGTTAATTCATTCCACTACCGATATGCTTTTTTTCTTTCTTTTTTACCTCCCTTTTTATCTATTTGTTATGTAATCCCTCTTTTTGTAGTAAATTGAGATATTGGTCATTTTCTTTTACAGAAGTTAATTTAGATCCTCTCTTATCTTAGTTTTTAACTTTCTGTTTTTGGTGCCTTCGTAGTGTGTTTGATTACGACGATACGACTGTTTGCTTCTTGTTGGATTTGCTCTATCACAGGAAAAAACCAAAAAAAAAAATATGGTTTGATTTTGATGGATGAAGGAGGAGGATGTAATAATTGCATGTGATGTTTTACATATGCTATGCATTAATATGAAAATGACTCTTTGAGCCCACTAATCAAACTATAACCCCGTTATATTTAGAATGCTTCGGCTTTAATTTTAGGGTCCGACTGGTTTTTAACGTAGCGGTTGCGATTACGAGTTCGGAGTTTGCGGATGCGGATGATTGCGGTTTCAATCGTTATTAAGCATTTTGTATGCAGTGGCGGACCCATTAAGAGAAATAGGGTGTCAAGTGACACACCATAAATAGTTAAAATTCTTTGATTATGCTTAAGAACAGTGAGAATTTGGTAGCAATTTTGGTAGAAGCTCTATAATGAACCCCCTAAACTTAGGTTCGATTACTACGACCCCATTGATTGTTTTTATTTTATTTTTGACACCCCTTTAATTAAAGTCCGGGTTCGCCACTATTTGTATGACTGATATAACGTTTGAAAATTGTTACATTTGCGGAATATTTGTGACTGGTTGATTATAAGATATTGCAGCGGTTTAATAATAAATTACTCATGTTAACATATTATAAAAATATAAAAAACATACGATTGTAATAAAATATAACAATTATCAATATAATATGATTAATAAAAATATTATGTTTATTTATAAAAAAAAAAATTAGTTGAAAGTTATAATTTTAATAAAATTTGTTTTGAAGATTTATATTAAAAAATTTTAAAAAATATTTTATTTCGTTTTATTTATTGTGTATATCTTTATATATGTGTGTATATAAATGTTTAAAAATTCAAATAAATAGTTAATTTAAAGTTTTTATAAAATAAATTATGATACTGTTTGTGAATTTTAATTAATATATAAAATATGTATATATTTTTATTTATAATATTCCCATTTTAAAATTTTAATTTTAAATTATTTTTGAAGATAATTTTATATTTATTTTTCCACCCGCAAACGCTAGCTGGAACCAGCTTTTGATTTTAAGAGGTTCGGAGCGGTTTGAAGCGATTTGTAACGGTTCATATGATTGTTTCGAAACGCTGTCAACCGCTACCAACCGCAAAAGCTGCGTTTGCGGGTCGTAACGAAAAAACCAGTCAGGTCGTTGGGGACAAAATTAGATGGCCAAACTAAGTGACTGAAATAGAATTTTAGGTGGCTTTATTAATGCGCATATAAGATAATCCATCAAGATTATCGAAAATAATGCAAGTTAATTAAAAAAAAAATCTATAAATGAAGAGAAAATAAATAACTAATTTAAGCTAAAAAGATTTTAAAATACTGATATAGTCTAGTTTAGTGGCCGTATATCAAACTGAAAAAATATGAATTTTCATTTTTATTTGAAGTATAATCCATGTGTTAATAGTTTGATACAAATTCAACTTAATTAATACAAAATCTATAGAACAATATCAATCATGTCAAAAATGAATTGTAGGTCTCTTGTAACAAAGGAACAAAAAGGGCTTGCGGCCCAATGTATCAAACATCAGGTCCATTAACCGCAAATTTGATATAGTGGGCTGAAGACTTAGCGAGATTCCTATACAACAATTTGGATGAGAAAAACGGTTGCGTCAAAATGACGACATTTGGGAATCTAACCGCAACTTTAAAAACAAAATAGTCTCTCTGCCTTTCTTTGTTTGCGTACGTCAATTTGTACAAGCAATCACTTTTTCCATTTTTTTCGAAAAGCATCTTCGAAGCTCGGAAGCTCTCTCCTCCTCCTCCTCCTCCGGCAATCTCCGTCATCTCCTCCGCTTATCTCCGGTACTTTTACACCTCGCAACCTTTCTCCGCATCCTTCAACCTATTAAAACTATTGAAATTTTCTCGAAAATTTGTAGATAAGATTCTGTAGAAGTCTCTCCGATCTTCCATTTCAGGAGAGAGATCTATCGATTAGGATTCTAGATTATGAGCGGAATCATTTTTTTGTGTATGATCGTGTTGAACATTGAACTGTATGATTCATCCTGATCGTTTATATATGGATCGAGAATCGGCGTTGCCATTGATTCGTTTTGCTTGGATTATTGATGAATTGCTACTTCAGATCTGGATCTAATCTCGTTTATGCTTGTGAATTGTTGTTATTGCTATAGATTAACGCTCACTCTATTGCTTGCTTAGAAGTAAAGTGTAGTCTAACTTGTGCCACTGCATGACTTGCCTGATTCAGATTCTCGGATTCGGATCTGGATCTGGATCCGGTTGTCAACTCTTCGTTTAGAGAGCCCTATGAGAGTAATGATTGTTGCTTGTTTGTTGGTTACCAATTCACAAATGTTGTTGAGTTTGAAGAAAGCTTAGAGTAAGTAACAATGTGTACAATGTGCTTATTCTGAAAAGGCTGTTCAGTTTTAATCATATGATATCTTGTGTTGAATATGAGTAAAGTGTAGTCATCTTGTACATTCTGAATGACTTGCCTGATTCAGATTCTCGGATCCGGATCTGGATCCGGTTGTCAACTCTTCATTTAGAGAGCTCTATGAGAGTAATGATTGTTGCTTGTTGGTTACCAACTCACATATGTTACTATTGTGTGTTTTGATTGTTTCATTAGCTTGCATATCTAGATAGCATTGTGTACAATGTGAAAAATTTGTTCAGTTTTTAATCATGGTCTCTCGTGTTGAATAGGAGTAAAGTGTAGTCATCTTGTACATTCTGCATGACTTGGCTGATTCAGATTAACTCTTTGTTTAGAGCCTTATGAGACTATGACTGTTGCTTGTTGTTGGTTACCAATTCATAGATGTTACTTTTGTGTTTTTAATGGTTTCGTTGGCTTACACATCTTGCACCACCTTCAAGAAAGCTCACACTAAGTAGCATTGTATAGGAATGTTTTACAATATATAGAGAATTAATTACAACATTAGTCCTTAATCTATTGTATCTCTTATACATTGTGTATAATGAGGCTTGTTCTGAAAATCTGTACAGTTTATAATCCTGGTCCCTTGTATTGAATAGGTTTTGAATTTGATTGATCGCGAATGGGGAAAATCAAGAAAGTGAATCGTAAGGCTCGCATTGCTGCTGCTCCTTACCCACCACCACCGTCGTGTTGCAAGAAAGAATGGGCAGGCTCAACATGCCCAGTATGTTTGGAGTCTCCACACAACGCTGTTCTTCTCCTGTGCTCCTCCTATCACAAAGGATGCCGTCCTTACATGTGCGCGACGAGCAGCCGTTTCGCCAACTGTCTCGACCAGTACAAGAAGTCATACGGTAACGAAGACTCAGAGCAGCCTCAGCTTCTGTGTCCGTTCTGCAGAGGTCAGGTGAAAGGCTGGACTGTCGTGGAAGACGCCCGGGTGCATTTCAACTCCAAGAGAAGGACCTGTATGCAGGACAGCTGCTCCTTTGTGGGGAAATTCAAAAAGCTCAAGAAACACATGAAGGAGAAGCACCCAGACGCTTGCCCCAGGGCCATTGATCCAGCTCTTGAAAGTAAATGGAAGAGGCTTGAGAGGGAGAGAGACAGAAGAGACGTGATAAGCACGATAATGTCGTCGATCCCGGGTGCTGTTGTGTTGGGAGATTATGTCATTGAGCCTCGTAACGGAGGTGTTTATGATGACGAAGATGATTACAGCTCAGATGATGATATGAGCAACAACGGTGTATTGAATCTAGATTCATGGCAAGGACAAGGCCATCACATTCGGTTTATAGATATGGATGCAAGCGACTTCGCATCGTCTTCTCGATCTCATGCTTCTCCAAGCGGTTTGCTCTTACCAAGGGACCAGAGAGGCGGCAATAGAGATCGGTAACTTTGATTTAACCGAAGCAAGTTCATGTTCAGTCTCCTTTGCATATATCTCAAACTCTCTCCAGCATTACAAAGTGGCTTCAAATTTGCAGGAGCAGTATAAAAGGCTAACATGACTTAAGCCAATTAGCCATACAGGAAATTGATTTTAAAAGAAAAAACTCGCATTGTCTCTTTTTATTTATTTTAATGTAAATTATGTATTCTCTGTAATTGTTTTATTGTTTCAGCATTGTTGTACTCTAATGAGGCATGAAATCTTATGCCTTTTCTCAATTTCATTTTTATTTCATGTTTCTATGTATTGATTTGATTTTTATCTTCCTTCCGTTCCGAACGAAAAAAAAAAAAAATTGTTGTGTGGAATCAAAAGATGTAGTCACTACAGCACTACTCACTCCTCACTCCTCACTGTCAACTACGTACGGACAAAAGTATGTGTTCCTGATTCTTGTCTTACCTTCGTGCGTTTCTTCTACTTCGTATGCAGCCGCGTGATAATCCTCCGACTACATGTTTAAGCTTTTTCTTTATTCAGAAAACATAGAAGAAGATTGATTAAGAATAGTTTCAAATAAAACAAGTTCTGTAAAGAAAAGATAACTGGAATATGAAGTCGAAGTAGTACCCAAAGATCTGAACGGTAAGGTTTAGCCTTTGCTTCTCCCTCTTCTTCTTCGTCTGGTGCAAATTGTCGGTACTTCCACGTCCTATTTTTTCGACGAAAAGGCCGGAGAAACGGTAACCGGATCTTACTCATCATTTTTCTTAGCCACCTTCGTTTCTTCTTCTGCCATTTTTTAAATAACAAGAAATGTAATATTACCTCTATCCGATATAGCTGGCTGTTTTTTTTTTTAAAAAAAAAGATATAGCTGGTTTAAAACAATTATTTAAATTTTTTTTTTTTGATATCAACAATTATTTAATTATCAATCACGAAAAAAATAGACAAAGCAAAACATATTAAAGAAGTAAGGTTTAATCGTAAGAGGTTTTAAATTTTGCATAAGCTACTCTCTCCAGCCATCATAATAGTCCTAATCAAAATTCAGATTATTCAGACGCAACTGCTTACTTGCTCTTCAAAATTGGCATAAGCTTACAAGTCAATAAATAAGATGCCTTCATAAGTGATGGCCCATATACAGCCCATTTAAATAATAAAAGCACGTTACCTTCCGCTCGGGTTTGCTGTTACTCTCTACGACGTCGTCGTCACCTTTCAAATCTCCGGCTAGACTTTCAGCTCTCTTCTCTCGAATATACGCTAGCAGATTCGCTCTACGATCATATCCACGCGTCCTTCCAATCTCACGATTCCACGTACATTCATTTCTCCGTCTAGCTCGAAACGATCGGACGGGCGTCGTCGTTTGACGATCAACGTAGACGGTGATGATCACACCGTACATGATCCGTGGATTCTCATCTCCCATTTGCATTCTTTGAAAATGATTTTTTTGTCTCGACTCGAATCGTTGCTGTTAATTAGGATTAGGAGTAATCAACAAATCAAGCAATACACAAATCTCTTTCTTAATCGGAATGACACATGTTAACATCTCCTGCGGGGTTGTCTACTGTTCAGTCTAACTACTCCACGGTCAACGATCATAAACAGCTTAGTCAATCTCATTCATAAATATTCAGATAATGGTACATTAATGGTTACCACTAACATGGATCTAATGGGCTTATGTTGGGCCAAGATTTATATTGCAATTTGTTTGTAATTTGTTTGATATACTAATAATACAAGGAAGAGGCTAAAATGTTATTAAAATGATGATACGAATCTCACAATATAAAATTTATAATAATTTGACTAACAACAACAATTTTCCAAAACTGTGGTATGATTATTTTAAAAACTGGATCTCTGTGGTTGAATAAATAAGCAAAAGAAATTTGATATCCCTCGGACCACTGCTTTATGATATGCTTTTAAACCATTAGAGGTTAATTTTCATTTATATTACATAAAATTAAAACACTTTAACTTGATAGTGCTTTAGTTAATTATTTAATTAGTGATAATAATTAGTGTGGCATCTTCCACCACTTCATAGTCTTCAGTCTTCACAATAACAAGAAATTTATTATAAAAGATATGAAAATATGATTTTATAATAACTTTGCAAATATTTTGTCAAAGAAAAAAAATAATATATGGCAATAAAATAAAAACAACAAAGCAGACAGCGAAAGGGGATATCCAGGGGAGGCGATATCCGTTAATACGACCCTTGCCATTGCGAAATGTGAATGCCATATTGCTAAAGCCTAAAGCTCTATCGTATGAATCTGCTCTGATTTTCATGCAGATATTTTATTAATATTTTACAAAAAAATTTGGATGAATGTTGAGTTATTTAACTAAAAAAACGTTTCTACATCGTGTTTTGCTTTAGTAGATTGATTTTATTTTACTATATTTAATAGTATAAGTATCATTCATTTTTCTCTTCGTGCATATCTATATAGCATTTCGGTGTGTTACTATTACCCATGCACGTTCAGGGCGGTAGATTAACCCAAAAACATTGGGAGTTTTAACCAAAATATGCACCAACTACCACATTTGCTACAATGTATGTGGCACATTGTTTTAACCGCCCAAAACCATTTTTATTATCTAAATTAACAATTTAGAAAGATAAGTACAGGGAAACCTGTGATTACTTCTTTTAAAAAGTGTTTGTCTAGATTGAACTTTATGAATCATGGATCTTCCATTATAGGATGGTGATCTTAAGTGACTATAAAAATATAATATGCACTGAATTTATTTTAAATCCCATAACATTTTACTTTTTGTTTCTTATATATATCATTAACCCTAGATTTATTAAAATTTTGTTTTCAGTGTTTTCAATTGATAGTTATTGTAGCATGCAACATCTAATTTTCAATTAAAACAAAAAAATTAGCTCCGAGTTTAACTCAATATTCCTTTTTACGGTAATATTCAATACTAGACGTCCGACTGAATTTGACTATAAACAGTAAAAGTGTTCAATTATACAAATATGGCAATTAGCATATGGGTCAAAATACATAGCCGCACCCGCATGTGTTTGGTGTCAAGTGGTTCATTGGGTTACGAGCAACAACTAGGATATAATAAAATACTGTGTAGATTATCAAATTTTAATAATTATTTTGAAACAGATTAGAGAAAATCAAAGTGCTGCTTTTAGCCACATGAAAACAGCAACAGCAAGGGGGATATAATTACGATATTTACTAATTAATTGCTCTCCTAATGGTCAGGATAATTATGTTTGACAGTAAGTCAAATATTTAGCGTTTGTGATATACATTTTGTCTACTGCATCGTAGTAAGAACTGACATTATTGGGTGTTCAAAAGAAAAACGACGGTCATGAAAAATGGATTAGTTTCATTTCGACATAATATACAACATTTCTATTTTATAATTTTGTGTTGTGGTTGTTTTGATAAACCGTGAAAGTTTTAAATCTCCGCTTCTTAATTTCTTGAATATTTGAGGCTAATTATTAACAATATTATGTTTAAAATGTACCTTTGATGAAAGTATATTATTGTTTTTTTTTAAGTATATTATTGTTTCCTTATTTATTTTCAAGAAAATAGTAATATAATTACATATATCTTTGTCTTTTACGTACAATTACATTCTAATATATATTATCATGCTAATATGATTTTTCTTATAAATATAAACTTAATATAGAGGGAAAAAAATGAATGGATGTAAATGCAGTAAAAGTGGCTCAAAAGGCCCCGAAAGGGTCGATGGCTGCCTAACCGCATAAAGATCCCCCAGTTGTCTCCCCTTCTTATAGATATATATACACACGCGGCACATTTTCCTTATTTTTTTCTGTAATCTATAGTAACATTTCTTTAAAAAATAATCCAATATGGTAAAACATAATACACAGACACACATATGTTGCAAATGGAAGGTAAAAGCATTTCACTCGTAAAATATCTACTTGAGATTACGTGTGCCAAATCTCTCCATAGGACCATATCATACATATTTTAGTGGTTGTTATTTCTTAAAACAAGGACAAGCTTGTATGTTAAAAAAAAAAAGCTAACAAGCTCGTATGTTGCCCACGTCAATAAAATAAAAAGCTATGTCGTGTTGTGTTGCAGAAAATCAATGTATACATAATCATACTGTGATATTTTGCATTATATGGTGACTGTAAAGAAGTTATGTATCGATTCGTGGTTCATCGTAGTTATAGATCATGTGTTTAGGATTATGATCCTAATGAAATGTTTAACCGGATAGACCGAATTGGTACGAAAGTTGTAACATGGAAAAACATGATTTAATTGTGTATGTATATTTCAGTTACGAATTCTGATTACATTGTTAAATAAACAAAAATTTGCTTTTAAAATTATCATAGTACTATCAATTAGGGGAAAATGTGTTTTATCATAGTACGTGAATATGATAGTTTAGAATATTGGTTTCGTAGCAATAAACTATTGATGATAGAGTTTGCGTAATCTCATTATATAAATTAAACCATTGATGAATTGAAATGGTAAGAGAAGTTATGACTGATATATTTTTTTTTTCTAAATTGTAAATGTCATTAACCATAATGAAGTTTTGGTTACAACTGAAGTGCAACCAAATTCTGCTTTACAGCCATTTTGAATCTGTAGAACCGCAAAAAGTATAAAAAAACCCCAAAAACACTAAAGAATTAACTCCAACCTTGCCAACAATAGTGCACAATGAAGTTAATAAACATTATAGGACAAGAGACATCAAAATTAACCATACCAAGTGCTTCTTGACAATTAAGATCAACCAAACCGTCAAAAGAATAAGTAGATGCAGTTTCAGTCAAGCACTCACCGAAGTGGTTCAAGCAGGCATCAACGGAGTAGTACTTCTGTATTTTAACTTTCTTAATGCTCTATATTTTAATGGTCTCTACTTTATTTTCTTATTATTTAAGATAATATAAAGAGCTACTACAAATGAACAAGTGTACAATTTCATTGGATGTACATACACTTGTACCACATCATCGTTTTAGTTTGGCTATGGCTTTTATCAGGAAACTCTCTAAGACGTATAAAATAGTCTTGCAATACTAGACTACCACAGTTAATCCTTCTGTTTCAAATAATTTGTGATATTAAAAAATCTTGTAGATTTAGTTATATATTTTGCATTTACGTTGCTTTAAATAATAATAATACAAACAGATTATAATAAAAATAAAGTGATATATGTTCGAAATTTGGAGCATCGGAAAAGCTCATGGATTGGTTAAGAGGCTCTTGAATTTAAAGTAACTTATCTTTTCAAAATAAACATATTATAAAATAATTTGAAATAGTGATGTTATTTTAATTCTATTTTTTAATAAAGGTTTTTAAGCGAATATAACTTAAAACTTGAACTCAAACACAAAATTAACCTATGTTTTTTTGGAACTTTAACTTGCCTCTTTCATCCCCAAAGTTCAGATTATTCACGAAAATACCATCATTTTTTCTTTCTTTCGAAAATGCATATTTTACTCTATCACTCTCATCTTCTTCAAATATTCACAATATTGCTATTGCCATCAATACACCAACCACGATGAACAACCAATTTGAAGCTCTTAATGCACCTAAAAATCGATTTACACTCTTTCTTTCTCAATTCTTATGAACTAAAAATAACATTTCTTTCACTTTCTCTCCATATTCATCCAAAAAAACTCAAGATTTTGATTCTAAATTTTTTTATGGTTCATAGAGCCATTGAAGCTTACGATTCTTGGTGTGTCACATTTGTTTGAGATTATGGGTGCTTAGAGAAGACTTATGTGTGCTAAACAAGTTATCACACTGGTTGAAACTATGAATACAGTTTCTTTCCAGATCTGTTCGTACAGACGACTTACGACGACTTACATGGAAGTCTTCTGGCCAATGCTGAGGTTAATTTTTCAATTGACTTTTCAATGTGTTTTTATAGACGATTTACATGGAAGTCGTCCATCTTTGTTTGTTAAAAAAATCCGAGACGACTTCCATGTAAGTCGTCTATGGTAAACGGGTTAGTTTTGCATTTGACCGAATTGTGTCAGAAATTTGGTTTTTCCTGGATGACTTACATGTAAGTCGTCCAGTAGAAAATTAAAAAATCAATATTTTGTTATACCTAGACGACCTACATGGAAGTTGTCTCAGGTTAGTTTTTTGTAATTGAAAAATAAAACAAAAAAAATTATTTTTTTCTAGACGACTTACACGGAAGTTGTCCGTCCGACGACTTACATTGAAGTTGTCCATGATTTTATTCTGAGATTCTGGTCAAACCTTGCTTATCTTGGACGACTTCCATGTAAGTCGTCGGATGGACGACTTCCGTGTAAGTCGTCTAGAAAAAATATTTTTTTTGTTTTATTTTTTAATTGCAAAACTAACATGTTACAACTTCCATGTAAATCGTCTAGGTATAACAAAATATTGATTTTTTAATTTTCTACTCATCCATGGAAAATCAAACTTCTGACACAATCCGGTCAAATGCAAAACTAAATCGTTTTCTCAAGATGACTTACATGTAAGTCGTCTCGAGTTTTTTTTTTAACAAAAAAAGATGGACGACTTCCATGTAAGTCGTCTAGGTTAAAAATCAATTGCAAAACTAACATAAATGGACGACTTCCTACAAGTCTACCAGAAGACCTCTGTGGAAGTCGTCTGCGTCAATGTTTAATAAACTTTAATTTTCTTTAAAACTATAAAGACTTTTAAATTTTTTTTTGTTAATTCATGTATATTAGTCAATATTGAGGCTACTGAATGAAATTTATAACTTAATTGGTGATATTTATGAGGTTACCAATATTCATGCTTAGTAAAGTTTTTAGCTGATTGAGAAGACTTCCTTGGAAGTCCTCTACGTTAGTTTTTGTAAATCTGTTAAGTAACTTTAAGATATGTTTATTTAATTTTCAAAAATGTTAAGTAATTTCAAGAATATCAAGTAACATGGTTTAATGTGTCTTCTCAGATCATAAAATATACTTTTTACTTATGTATCTAATGAAAGTGTTCTAGCTTTGAACTTATGTAATGTTTTATTTTTTGTGAATTTGACAAAGTTTACTTGATAGTTCTTCTCCCTTAGTTGTAATAAATTTGATTATTTTTTTGTGTTATTGTGTTTGCTATTGAAGTTGTATCAATAACTTCAATTATGTCAAGTAATTTTAGCAAGATAATATTGTGGAAAATGAAAATAGTTACCATACTTTTTCATTAATATCTCTTTAAATTTAAAAAAAAAATCACAACTAAAAGAGTACACATGCAAATCACAAAACATACCACAAACAAAACTATTATAGATCATTCTTCTACAAAGACAAGCTTAGACTCCACTTGATACGGAAGAAAACCCCGCCAGAAGACTTCCTGGAAGTCGTCTGGAAGACTTCTTTGAAGTCGTCTGGAAGACTTCTTTGAAGTCGTCTGGAAGTCTTTTAGCGCATTATATTTTAGAAGACTTTCCATAGGTCTTCCAAAGTATGATCAAGATCTGAAAACATGTATATCAAACCCAGATATGAAAAACCAGTATATCATATCAAAAAATGTTCAAATGGCTTAAAAAAAGAAAAAATGAATGGAAAATTAGATAGACATACTTTTATAGAACACACAAAGTACATATCCAAGTAGAAGATGAGAACCATCTGATTAAAAACATGCAATAAAAAGATAGATTAGTAAGAAAGACATAAGAGAAAAAATGAAAAATTCATATAAAGTTTAGTGTTTTCAAGTCAAAGAGATTAGAGTGGGTTTGTGGAGTTTTAGTTTGGGAAAAAGGTATGAACTTTATGCAACATGAGGATACCAAATGAAGAAAAATCAGACATAAAAACTAACCAAAACGTTCAGATCTATTATGAAAGGGAGACATGGGAGAAGACTCCGTCAGAAGACTTCCTGGAAGTCGTGTGGAAGTTTTCTACCCCAGAAGTCTTCAAGATCTCAAAAACATGCATATCCAAATCCAGATATGAAAAATCTGAATCTCCAAAAACGTTTATATGGCTTAAAAACAGAGAAAATGAGTGAAATATTAGATAGATCTACCTTTATAGAACACACAAAAATATATATCTAAAATTAATAAATCTACCTTTAAATGATTGGAAGATGAGAACCATGTAATGAAAAACCTGCAAAACAAGATGAACTAGTGAGAAAGACATGAGACGAAAACAATAAATTGATATAAAGTTTGTTGTTTATAAGTTCAAAGAGATTAGAGAGAGGTTGAAGAGTTTTAGAATGAGGAACATACCATTTTTGTTGCAGTCATTTGAGAGGAAGAGAGATAATGTGTAAATTGTTCTTTATATATGGAGACAAAAATTTCAATAAGTTTAAATATTTTCGATCAGAAGATTTACTTGACGACTTACTTGTAAGTCGCCCAGAAGACTTCAATATTTTTAGCGGGAAACTAAAACATTTTTAGCGGGAGTTAGAAGACTTTCAGAGAAGTCTTATAATCGCCAGACGACTTACACGTTAGTCGTCTAGACCCTAAACATAACCCCTAAACTAAATTAACTAACTAAACACTTCATAAAATCAAATTAAACTTAAAAAATGTTTACTATACACAGAAATAATCACATGTAGATAAAAATTTAATTTTTCAAAAAAAATATTTAAGCTTTCCAAAATCTAACCCTAAGAATTCATACAATACTACAACATATGTTGTCAAACCCTAAACCAAAGAATATCACGATTCACTACTTTGACTCATCTATGTTGAAAACAATTCAATTTTATTATATCTTAATTTATATCACTTAAAACTGATTATAATTATATGATTTTAATTTTTCGCTTATCAGACGACTTCCGTGGACGTCAGCCAGAAGACTTAACAGAATCTCTGAAGACTTAGCGGAGCTATATTCGTAAAAATAAATTCTGTTTTTTTGTTTGGTCACAAGAAACTGACTGTAATTTCACAAAGCTTTTAGGTTACTTTTGCATTTGATTCAAGTTTGGGTATACTTTTGCAATCAAAATCAAGTTTTGAGTCATATTTAGTAAATTCTCTTTTAATAAAATGACATTTAACTATTGATTTTTTTTTTAATATCGAGTTGATGTAGTTCTTACAAATTAAAATTCACATTTTATCTTTATGTTAAATATTTAAAAGTATTTTGGTCAGTTTTAGACCCGTTTAACCAAAGAGAAAACAAAAACAAAAAAAATGATTCTATGGTGATATGAACAGTATGTAAACAGTTTTGAAAGTTCTATGGTGACAACGATGTTGATAATAGTCACAAAATTTCCACTAATTACTCGATCGAAGCTTAAAAGTAATTCAAGGCCATCTGCAAGATTTTCTCTTCAAATAAATATAAGAATAACTAGCAAATTTTCTATGTTTTTTATATAAAATCGTCTCCATGTACTTTTTTACGCTGTGCAACGTTGATTACTGGCTTTAAAGCTTTAACCAAGATTGACTCTCGAATGAATGTCATAACATCGAATGTAAGAAGATAATAAGTGGGTCCATGCGTTCTTACGCATATATCATTTTATTAAAAATCCAAAAAAAGGACAGAAATAATTTTACGACCCGCCCCTTATTTGCTTGGCCGTTGGTGATCCCATGCGCCACTTAACCTCCAAAGACTTCTCCCCAATCTCCTTTTAAGCCTCCGTTTAGTTTATACTTAATTGCGCTTTATCTTATTAATTGTCATGTAATCCATAAAAATCTTCGAGATATTTACTTTCTCGACTTAATTAATATATTTTGTCCTACAATAGACGAGTCAACAACAATATGCTCATAGATATGTGTTTATACCCACCGGATTGTGTTTCAAAAAAAAAAGAAAAAAAAACTACCCACCGGATTCTCATTCTCCCTTTTCTAAAATAGTTTTTTTAAGCTTCCATAAATTTCATACAACGATTTTATACAATAGTTACACTAACGTTTGATGTTGATTTCAAGAAATCGAAGTCAAGACGAACAATACTGTTTGCGAATATGCTGATTAATACCTCTCTGTAATATATAGCCACACGTGATGCAATTTAATCTTGAGTGACCGACGTCTACATTTTGCATTCATCAACGTATTCAAGTCTAACACAAGATATTAGCGAGTTTACTTATTACTTTTTGTATTTAATGTAGCCGAATAATATACAGTGAAACTTCTATAAATTAATAATATTGGGATTACACCAAAACTATATATTTTTATTAATTTATAGAGATATTAATCTTTCGACATACTAATTGAATCAAAAACTCAATTTGAAACTATAAAATTATATTATTTTATAAAAAATTTAGTATATATTAATTTATAGAGTATTAATTTAAAGAGGTTATATTGTATATGGACTAGTGTAATATTGTTATTGTTGGCTATAAAACATTACAACTTGTGCATATTACAAATAAGCTATTTTGCTGTGGTGACACGTTAACAAAAAAAAAACAATTTAGTAGTTAGATTGGTAATTCAAATATCTTCAGATGATGATTTTGGTTGTATCCACGATTGACCTTGTATTAAAGACTTAAAATCCAGACAAATTAATATAAATTTGTATCTTTTTTTATTAGATCTAAATATGTTATTAGTTAGATGGTTTCTAAGCTAAACAGAACATTGTTTTGCAATCCAATATTGACTGACAAAGAAAAATAAAGCTTAGCATGTAATGCAATATCGAGACATTTTTGTAGCGCTTCAAGGGAAGGTTTATCTTGCCCGTTATTACTCGAGTATTGTTTGCATTCAATTTATAAATATTGAAATAGTACCTTATATGTTCATTCCCTTTAGGTGCAATGTTTTTGTTTACCACATGTCCCTACTTCTTAGAAGTTTCATATACTTTCCCAAATTAGGGTTTCTTTGACTCTTCCAAGTGCAAAACTGAATAAATAATAGGAAACTATATTATTCATGCAATCCGCAAGTGTTTTTTCTTAGTTGCCAAGAATGATTTTCTTTTATTTATTAAATTACATTCATCGGTCCTTGTATACTAACATCAAAATTCAAAATGGCTACAAAAGAACTCCAACACAGACAAAGGATTTTCAGCCATTTAGATTAGTTTTGTTTTGTCGTTTAATCCAAGAAAATCATCCATCAACACTAACATTTTCAACCTATCACACTTTCTTTATAGCTCTCAAACATAAATCTCTAGAAAAATAAGTTAAAGCAGGTGTTTTTTTTTGTCTAACAACCCATGTAAGCGTAGATCAATTTATTAGCAAAGTTTAGTTGTTCCGAGAAAATTTCCGCTCCAACCCGGTCTGATCTATATAGGTAAAGATAATTTTTCTACTCGCCTCTTTGGTACTTCTACAAAACCAACAAAAATATATAGTCAAAAATAACAATTTCATTGCAGTAACTAATGAGGTTATACATGTTTCAGATTGAATATGTGAGAAATCGTAGCAAAATCGTAAGCGCATCTGGTGTAGTGGTATCATAGTACCCTCCCACGGTACTGACTTGGGTTCCATTCCATGGATGCACAACTATATTTTTATTTTCCGTCACAAAATGAAACTAATAAAAAAATAATCTTACGCAGATATTATTTCCCATTTCCCATCTTAAAGGCCAAAGCATAGGATCTTGGTAGACGGGCCCCCATAATCAGACACCACACAAACTCACATTTGTCAATTTCCCAACACTCTTTTATTTTCCATTTAATATTTTATTTATTAATCTCTGCAAAGCCCCCTATATATACAACCCCATAACGCCATATTCAGAAACCAAAAATAAATCAAAAACCAAAAGAAGAGAAAGGGAAAAAAAAAATAGCTTCTCCATGGCAACCTCCGTCGATAACCGCCACTATCCCCGCCTCAGCTCCGCCCTAAACGGCGGCGTTGTCCACTCCTTCAAACCTCCTCTCGTCCCTTCTCCCTCACTCGGCCGTGACCAAGACCAGAGCGTCAACGTCCCAACCGAAAAATCCGTCGACACCACAGAGAACCAAACCACCAAAGAAGACAGTTACGACTCCAGCGACGACGAGGACGAGAGCCACAACCGTTACGTCTCCTACTACAAGGAGATGGTTCTCAAATCCAACTCCGATCTAGAGCCGTCGGCTCTAGACTCGCGAGACGAATCCACGGCTGATAACTGGATCCACCGTAACTCCTCTATGGTGCGTCTCACGGGAAAACACCCCTTCAACGCCGAGGCTCCCCTCCCCCGCCTCATGCACCACGGCTTCATCACCCCCGTCCCTCTCCACTACGTCCGCAACCACGGCGGCGTCCCGAAAGCCGAGTGGTCGGACTGGTCCGTCGAGGTCACCGGGCTCGTCAAGCGCCCGGCGAGGCTCACCATGGAGCAGCTCATCACCGAGTTCCCCAGCCGCGAGTTTCCGGTGACGCTCGTCTGCGCCGGTAACCGCCGCAAAGAGCAGAACATGGTGAAGCAGACCATCGGGTTCAACTGGGGCTCCGCCGGAGTATCCACCTCCCTGTGGAGAGGCGTTGCTCTTAGCGACGTCCTCCGCCGGTGCGGCGTCTACAGCAAGAGAGGCGGAGCTCTCAACGTCTGCTTCGAAGGCGCGGAGGATCTTCCCGGAGGCGGCGGGTCTAAGTACGGGACGAGCATCAAGAAGGAGATGGCCATGGACCCCGCGAGGGACATTATATTGGCGTACATGCAGAACGGCGAGCTTCTCACGCCGGATCACGGGTTTCCGGTTCGGGTGATTATACCCGGTTTCATCGGCGGGCGGATGGTTAAGTGGTTGAAGCGTATCATCGTCACGCCTCGAGAGTCTGACAATTACTACCACTACAAAGACAACAGAGTGCTCCCTTCTTACGTGGATGCTGAGCTGGCAAATGAAGAATGTAAATTTAAATTTAAATTTTACCTTTTAACCGTTTTATTACAACAAGTGGACCATGGTGGTAATAATAATAATGTTTGTTGTGTTGCAGCTTGGTGGTACAGGCCGGAGTATATAATCAACGAGCTTAATATAAACTCGGTGATAACGACACCTGGTCACGAGGAGATTTTGCCGATCAATGCATTCACGACTCAGAAGCCTTACACGTTAAAAGGCTATGCTTACTCTGGTAATTAATTTTTTCTTAATCTCCAATTAATTAAGTACTAATAAACTAAAGGGTTAACTAATATTCTGAAACAAACAGGAGGAGGGAAAAAGGTAACGAGAGTGGAGGTGACTCTAGACGGAGGAGAGACGTGGAGTGTGTGTGAGCTTGACCATCAAGAGAAGCCGAACAAGTATGGCAAGTTCTGGTGCTGGTGTTTCTGGTCACTTGACGTTGAGGTTCTTGATCTGCTTAGTGCTAGAGAGGTAGCTGTTCGAGCCTGGGACGAGTCTTTGAACACCCAGCCTGAAAAACTCATCTGGAACCTCATGGTAAACCACTCTTTCTCTCTTTATTTTTTTTAGTTTATTCTTTTGTGTGATTTGACTAAACTGAAAATTATAATTAATAATTTCCTACAACGCTGGAACTACTGTGCTATGGTTCATGACTTTCTTAACGTGTTACCTACCATCTTTACTTGTCTATTTTAGACAGTTCCATTAGTGATTAAGTATTATTGATTTATTTAAAGTGAAAATGTGAAATATATTTTAATTAGAGAAGACTAAAGTCCATGGTATCCAGCTAATGATGTTTGACTAAATCCAACTTTGTACTTTTTGTAATAACTGTATGATCTTGCGTCATAGCATCTATGTAATGGTTTTAAAAAAAATTAAATAAAAATAAAATAATGACGTTGACTGGTGTTGAAACAGGGTATGATGAACAACTGCTGGTTCAGGATCAAAACCAACGTGTGCAAGCCTCACAGAGGAGAGATAGGTATCGTTTTCGAACACCCGACCAGACCCGGAAACCAATCGGGCGGGTGGATGGCAAAGGAACGTCAGATCGAGAAATCCTCAGAGTCACACCCTACTTTGAAAAAATCAGTTTCAACACCTTTCATGAACACTGCCTCAAAGATGTACTCAATGTCCGAAGTTAGGAAACACAACTCAGCTGAATCTGCATGGATCATCGTCCACGGTCACATCTACGACTGCACACGTTTCTTGAAAGACCACCCCGGTGGTTCGGACTCTATCCTCATCAACGCTGGTACTGATTGCACCGAAGAGTTCGAAGCCATTCATTCGGACAAAGCCAAGAAGCTTCTAGAAGATTACCGTATCGGTGAGCTCATCACGACGGGATACGACTCTTCACCTAACGTCTCGGTCCATGGTGGCTCGAGTGTAATGTCTTTGTTAGCTCCTATCAGAGAGCTAGCTCCTGCTAAGAACATAGCTTTGGTCAACCCACGTGAGAAAGTCCCGGTGAAACTCATCGAGAAGACTTCGATCTCCCACGACGTGCGTAGGTTCCGTTTCGCGTTACCATCTGAAGATCAGCAGCTTGGTCTACCCGTCGGGAAACACATCTTCCTCTGCGCCACTATTAACGACAAGCTTTGTCTTAGAGCCTATACTCCGACCAGCACGGTCGACGCGGTCGGATACATCGACCTAGTCATCAAGGTTTACTTCAAGAACGTCCATCCAAGATTCCCCAACGGAGGGCTCATGTCACAGCACCTAGACTCGTTACCGATCGGTGCGGTTTTGGACATCAAAGGTCCTTTAGGACATATTGAGTACCAAGGCAGAGGCAAATTCATGGTCAGCGGTAAACCAAAGTTTGCCAATAAACTAGCCATGCTTGCTGGAGGAACCGGTATAACTCCAATCTACCAAGTCATTCAATCGATACTAAGTGACCCGGAGGACGAAACCGAGATGTTTGTGGTTTACGCGAACCGAACCGAGGATGATATTCTTGTGAGAGAAGAGCTAGAAGGATGGGCTGATAAGTTTCCGGACAGGCTAAAGATTTGGTACGTTGTTGAAATTGCTAAAGAAGGATGGGAGTACAGCACAGGGTTTATCACCGAAGCTGTGCTTAGAGAACATGTCCCTGAAGGTTTAGAAGGCGAGTCTCTGGCCTTGGCGTGTGGACCACCGCCTATGATTCAGTTTGCGTTGCAGCCTAATCTTGAGAAGATGGGTTACAATATTAAGGAAGATCTCTTGATCTTCTAAGAATTTGTTCAAGATTTATATATGTATTGAAACTTGAAAGTTAATAACAATTATAGCTTATGTAAATACATGGTTACCATGTGTGCTTTTGTTAGAGTTTTATTCCAAATTTATAATGTATAAATTGCGTTTATGGTTATTGTTGTTGATGATGATGATAAATGGTGAAAGCATGTAACTCAATTACTTTCCGTGATTTAGTTTTGTCTTCATAGTGAGTTATCGTATGGTTAATGTGACATCTGACTATTCTGCCTACTGATTGTCCAATAAGCTTGTTATAGTTCACATCAAGTGATATTCATTATATCACGCTTAGTAAAAACGTTTTGTCTTGTAATGCTTTAGTTCCAAATTAGTAACCACTTGCTGTAGTGTTGCTTCCAGTTGTCAGTGACAAGAAAAAGACACAACACATGTTTGAACGCATATGCAACAGTCTTGTAATCGATACAAACAGATAAAAAGAGTTCCGGTTCGGCCCCACGAGACTCGTGGTTCATATGCATTTTACACTGATACCACGAGAATAACTGATAATGGATGGATCGTAATAAAAGATTTTCATATTAATATTGTCATGAATTTGAATATTTTCTTGGTATCAAAATTTAATTTGAAGTATATATAATGCTTGTGGTTAAAATCTAGTTACATTATTATTCAAAAAAAAAAATCTAGTTACAGGTTAGTTATTTTAAAATTCAGCGTATATATTCACATATTTGAGAAAAAAAATTCAGCGAATCTTAAGCTTTCCTCATTAATAGTTATCATGCATGCTTTAACTCACTACATATTGGCCAAATTTACTCATATCATTTACTAGTTAGGTATTTTTAAACGCAGCGTAGATCAGTCGATCTCATACACTACATTCTAAATGCATGAATCTCTCACTTAAGTTATGAACGTACTCTTAAGCAAAAAAAAAAGAAGAAGTTATGAACGTACCTCCAGTTGTTCACTTGTTCTATAGAAAATTCAGCAAAGGGACATGCATGGGGCACGTAGTTACTTTTAGACCATAAAAAAATTAAACTAATAGAGAAGGAAACTTCCTAAATAAAGATAAATAAAATAAAAAAGGAAAGAAAAAACAAAGAAGGTATAGGCAAAAGAAAACGTATAGCCGCGACCCGTAACAAAGGACGTCCTGACCACTGCGGAGACGGCGAGACGCTGACTAAATTTTTTTATCTTTTGTTTTCCTAAAGAACGTTGTTTCGTGCTCACAAGGGTCAAGTGTCAACCATATCAAGATATAAAACCCCTTCTTGTAGTTTGTCTTTACTCGTGATATAATCTAAGTTTGAAATTAGTTCTAATTTCAAAATTATATATGCATGTGACTCTATTTACCTCGGGTCCCTTGTGAACATGACGTCTGAAATCTGAAGAGCTAGTTGTTCTACCTGCAACTAATTATTTCTTAAGCATTGTTCAGTGCTAAGTACTGAAAGCTGACAGTCTTGTATATATAATATGGCATCTGCACCTACCAAAACCATTGATAATTATTTTAAACTTATTTTTTGCTAACAAGGATTGTCGTATGAATTTTAAAGATGTATCGTATACGTAACTAATAAACGTATATAGATATTCCAGATCCATATATTTAGATATATAGTCCTTTTTAACTTGCTGCTTCTTCGTTTTTGTTGTGTAACTTTTTTCGATCCAAAAGAGAAAAATCCAACAAAATTTAGATATTATTGGTATAATTCATGAGTTTTATTCATGACCATTTTACAAAATTACACTAAAGTCATGATTTGTGTGGTTGATATTGTTTTGTCATCCACAAAGATGTCCTTTGATTTGAAGTGAGGCCACAATCATATTTTCGATGGGTCGCGAAGATTGCTAATTAGGCACAAGTGTCCATTTCTACCATCTACGTCTTGTCTTGTTGAGACCACCTCCTTTTATGAGCTATTCGCCCCACCCATAACGTCAATAATCCACATTTTACATGCAATAAGTGTTATTGTTTTCTTCTAAGAACTATTTTGGTTAACATACATTATTTACAAACATATACCAGACCCCCCAGTACTATAATGGTTTGTTGCTCAGTCTACACAGCCTATGTAATGTAACATGTCCATCAGTTCATGAATCGAACCAGAACGGTCAGACTGATAGGTTTCGCCAAAATTTCATTTTCCATTGTGAATTATAACAAAAACCAATATTTTTCATTTGTTAAAACTACGAAAATAAATATATTAGAATGCTAGGTACTCTTCAATTTTTAAAAACAAAATTATTCGTTAGCGAGGAACATTTGTGATATGTAGTAAAAAATAACGACAGTGGATCCACCGGAAGAAAGCAAGTTACAAAAAAAAACTGTCGATCCACCGGTGCGATTGGTCTGGTTAAGCTCAATGATTTTGTCGTTTTATGAAATATTTTTATTACTTTATTACCAAGAAAACAAGATGATAAAGTTCATCAACGACGTCCCTTATGGCTATTAAGAGCCAGATGCAAGGATGACCAGGGTCATTAAGACATCTTATATCGAAACCATTACTCCACTAATTACTAATTATTCAGTCTAAATTGTTTATTACAGTAGAGTATTATTTTTTTAACTTTGAATATCATATTACAGTAAAGTATAAATATTACTCTTGTATTGTTTAAGCAGCTCTCAGCCAACAGGCAAAACATGAACTACTTGGATTATTCAAAGATATTTAAGCTTCCAAAAGCATTGGGAATGGCTCCAACTACGTTGGGAGATAGAGTGTTATTTAAAATTCTCCATTGCCACCGTCTTTGGAGTTATTTATGTTTCCAAGTGGGATATACAATATAATTACCCGCGGAATTTATTGATCCAACTAGTTGAAAAAATCATAGTAAAATAGTATTGTTGGCAATAGCTTTGACTTTACTACAATCAAATAGTATTGTATGGAATTAGTCATTTAAATTACTGTAGTAGTGTGTATTGATCATAAAAATTAAATATTTTTACACTATTTTGTACAGTGTAAGTATGATTTCTTAAAACATTTTACTTTAGTATACTTGGAAACCAATTATATCATTATATGTTTTGCCAGTTGCCACTAATAGTAATAGGTGAAGAAGTATTGACATTGTTGTAAAAAAAAGGGCACGACGCTCATCTTTTGTTTAATTGGTCACAGAGCCTCTTAGTAATCAATAGGGTTAAACACTAGTATTAAAAGCTTACGTCTTATTAGTGTTGTCCAAGTTGTAATTTGTCTTAATGTGAGATGTAAACATCTACTATGTACGTCTGACCCAAGAGTTGATTCTGATCACAAAACTTTGAAGTCTCTGCCAAACTTCTAATTTGACTTTTATTCACCATTTTTATAAAAAGCATATTTACCTTTAAATTATTCTTACGTTATTATTACCCGAATATCTTCTGTTTGACGGGAACTTGAAAATATCTCTTAAAATGATAAGAATGGGAAGGAGATGTAAGAGAGACCAACCACAAAAAACATTAATATGTCGCGTGCCTAACGCGTACGAGTCATTTTCGTATCCTTTGGCAACCTTTTCAAATTTCCTTTGTGAAAATGACAACACATTTTAAGTTTCATGTGATTATGCATGCATATAATATCCGTAAGACCACCCTTAATATATGGATATAAAATAGAGAAATAAATAAAACTCGGTGTCAAAGAATCAGTAAATATAATGTTACAAAAAAAAAAAAAGAATCAGTAAATATCTGAAGGTTGAATTTTCACTATAGCTAAATTAGATATCTATAACTTTTATTTATGAAATCTGGACAGAAATAACTTTTACAGGTCATAATATTCGTTTCTGATTTAGAGACCCAACATTGAAGTGAAAGGCCAAGCAAAAAAACTTTGAAAATGTGGTAGCTAGCTCAATTTTCATTAGATTTTGCTTCCTCTATAATCCTATAAACTATCAATTAAGATGAGTACTTTATCTCTATATAACTTTATCTTTTCTAAACAAGTTACATAATTTCCCTGTTCGGGAACGCGCTAGGCGCTAGTCGGGCGGTCGAGTTGGACCTAGCGCCTAAAGAGAAAATCAGGGATTAACCGAAAATTATGCGGGGCGGAATTTTTAGACTGTTTACTATGTTATAAAACATGTTAATCTTTAATTGTGTATAACATTAATATATTTTCATGTTTAAAATTGTATAAAACACACAAATAGAATATATAAACTTAATATAGTGTAATTTTCATCAAAATTATGAATATAAATGATATTTATAAAATTTTAGATCAAATAAATAAATAAAAATATTATTAAAAAAAAAAATAGATTAGGCGGACACATAGGCGGTTAAGCGGCCGCCTAAGCGGCTAGTCGGTCATTTAGGCGGTCTAAACTGAGAAAATCGGATATCCGATCTTTTTTAACCGATTTGGCATAAATCGGGGCGGAAGAGTGACGCGTAGCGCCCAGACGGCCGCCTAGGCGGCTAGGCGGCCGATTTTTAGAACATGGCATAATTTCAAATGAACCCAACAATATATTCGAGCTAGTGATCTCGTTGTTACCCTGTGTATCTTTTGAATCAAGTTCACTACAAACTAAACCTTAAAAGATATTTTTCCTTCTTAAAAAGTCATATCTCAATGCACTTTTAGGATATCATTCTAATAATCTTCAAAGCTGGCGTAGTTTAAGATCTAGCACGTTACATGTTATTAAATCCATAAAAAGGAAGAATATTTTGTAGGGAACTAACTACTATACTATAATCCGTACGCTCTCTCATCATTTAATAACACTTGCCTCTCTCATAAACCAGAAATCAATTATATATACAGAGTAAAAATTCTATAACATAATATTATTGAGACTATAACATTTTATTAATTTATAGAATTCTTATTGGTACAATTTTCTTTTTAGATTTTAAATTTTAAAATATATTTTTTTAAATAAAACAGTTGATTTTACCGTGTATACACTAATTAAATTTTCTTTTCCATATTATTTTGATTTTATTATTTGATGTATATGAAATGTGTTCTATAAAAATAAATTATGGGTTCAGATATAATTTTTACTAAATATTATCAAAATATAATGGAATGTTAAAAAATAGTAATAATTTAATTGTGAATATAAAAGTACATTACAATGTTTTGTTTGTACTTATATAATAAATATATATTATTAATTTATTATTTTAATGGAACCATGGTATTAATTTATTATATTTAATGGAACCATGGTTCTAAATATCGGTCTAAGCGGCAAATTGGTCATATCCAAAACGTTTTTCATAAAATCTGATTTATATGATTTAAATCAGTTTAAACCATTTTAAATCAGCTTTAATCGTGTATGTTAATTTAAATGTGTTAAATTAAGCAATAATGTTAGTATAAATCCAAAATTTGTCTAATTTCTTTTATTTTGTATATTTAATTTTGATGATTTATCAAAAAAATATAATTAAATAAAAAATAAAATATCTTAAATAAATGAAAATAAAATATAAATTAAATTAATAATTCATTAACGCTTAGCTATCGCGTAGGCCATGAATAATTCGCCTACTCGCTAGTCCTCTAGAAGCACCTAGATACGTCTAATGAGTTTTTGAACATTGAATAGAATCATATATTTTCGGTTGATTCTCACGGCATTGTAGGTTATTGACTGCTCATCTTCTTCCTTAGATTTCAGCTGATGTTAGGAACTGCATCTTCTTGGTTGGGTCAGAGTTTAGTCGTTTTTGATGTTGTATTCCTCAACGTTGGCTTACCGTCAATAGTCACTGCTCGTCTTGATTTTCAAGATCTAATTTTTGGTGTTCTGACTTCTATGCTCTCTTTCATAGCTCGAGGACGGCTTCATAGTTTTCTAATTTCGTTTCGTCTCCCTTTCCCTCTCTATTCTCGCATCTCTTTGCAGCTTTCATCGTATCTCTAGTGGCTCTCCCTTTCACCATGTTTGCCACTCGAGGTTTGGATAATGTTTTCGTTCGTGCATATTATATGGGCTTGGAATGTTATTTCTGATCTCAAGTTTAGTCTCTAATTTCGTGGTGGTTGTCTTCCATTCTCCCTCCCTCAAGTTGTTTCTTTTCTTTCCATGTTTCCTTTGGTGTAGGTGTGCGGAATTAGTCTCTTGGAGCTTTGGTCCCTTCTATCCAAAGCCGTGTTGTATAGTCTTGTTTAGTTTGTGAGGTGTTTCTTACCTTTTAACTACTGATTGTGATTCGGGTGCTTTAGGCATATATATATGTTCCTGCTTTTTGGTGGCTTTGGCCTTTCGATTAATATTCTCCTTCTGACCCGCTTTCTTAGTTATTTGCGTTGGTGCTCTAGTTTCTTATTATTAGTTTGATTATCTTATGATATTGATAGTGAAATAAATATATAATTTATAAATGAAATAATAAAAAATAGTAAAATAATAAAATGGTGAAAGTTTATGCTATTTTTAACTGTAAATAAATTAAATATTTAAATATATTTATTTTATTTTATTTATTTCTTGAATTTTAGGGACTAATAAGTGTGAGAAGGATTAGATAGTACATAATTAGATATTGATGGAACAAATTGCAATAATTTAAAAGTAAAAGGATTTAAATACAAAAAAAAAATGAGGACACATGTCAACAAACTCCTTCCCACATGTCATAAGAAGGGAAAAAAACAACTTTATATATATATATATATATAGATAATCACAAATCTAAATATCTAATGAGTGTATTTGACTTGACGATGCAATAAGTTCCTTTCTCAACATGTCTGGGCAATGTTTACTAGGCCTTCTTGGGCTCTTTAGTCTACTAAACTAAGCCTTCGGTAACGTTTGCATTAGGAGTTTTTTATATACAAAAATTCACGTTCATACAAAAAGCAAGACTGGGTTATACTAGTATTCGGCCCCAGCTAAAACCAAACTTAAGTAATATCTCATAGCATTAATGTTACATACCATGTTGGACTCAAGGCCTCTCTCAATATACTTAAAAAGCCCAATTAATTTTATTTTAAGGCCCAATAAGCGAAATCTAAGCCTCAAAGACTAGCAAGAGAGGAGCGACGCGGCGGCGTTAAACCCTTCCTCACCGTCAATCTCTGAAACTCACTTATACGCTACAATGTTGGGTCTACGCAGATCCGCGGCGACGTTATTCGACCACAGCCAATCTCTGCTTCGCAATCTATCGGTGAGTTATTCCTTCGTCTCAAATCTCCACCGTAAAGATGTCGTCTTTCCGACGTTTCATCACTCTCTGCTTCGAGTTTTTGTATTCAGGGTTTCAGTAGATCGAATCGATTGTTCTGGGTCATGTTAAAGTATAAAACTTTGCATATGTTAAGTTAGAATCATAAAGTTGCTAACTTTTTTTAGCTTTGTTGATTTGATCACATCCTGCTTCTTACATATCCGTTGATCGTGTCTGAACCAAAGCTTATCAAACCCGTTACCTTGTCCGAAGTCATGTATCATTGTGTCTTTCTCTGCAGTTTCATGGATTGCGTGTGCAAGGAATCCGTGTGGGAAACGCAGAGGTTCCAAACCACAAGCCACTCAAGACCGGTCTTCAAGAAGTGTACGGAATCGGACGCCGTAAGTCTCACCAGGTTCTCTGTGGGCTCGGCATCACTAACAAACTTGCAAGAGACTTAACTGGTAAAGAGCTCATTGACCTCCGTGAAGAAGTTGGCATGCACCAACATGGTGATGAGTTGGTAAGTATCGTTTTTTTTTCAGATTCATACTAAGTTTTGTCCTTTTCATCTTTGTATAATCCGGTTTTGTTGTTGGTATGAAGAGGAGCGTGTTGGATCGGAGATACAGAGACTGGTGGAAGTAGACTGCTACAGAGGAAGTAGACATAGACATGGGATGCCTTGCAGAGGTCAAAGAACCAAGACCAACGCTCGCACTAAAAAGGGAAAGAGAGTTGCCATTGCGGGAAAGAAGAAAGCTCCTCGCAAGTAGAACCTGGTGTGTGGCACCACCAGTCTTAAGACTCTGTTGATCAAATAAGCAAACATGATTTTCTCAGGTTTATGGTCTTTCTTTTGTAATTGCCATTGCAGAGGAAGAAGAGAACACTTCCAAGTAAACATCTTAGAACTTGTTCTTGTTCTGTAATACTCTCACAAGCTTGTCTAGTCTCTTGGTTTTGATTTGTTACATTCCATTACAAGAAACCAAACAAGACATTAATAATCAATCATCTTCTTAACCAAAGCTAACAAATTAACATACCAATTTACATGATCCAAGATGTAGCTATGTGTCTAAGCACTTGAATGCTTCTGCTGCTGCTGACTCGTGGCTCCGGAGGGAAAGGAGGGGCAAGGAAAGGATGCTGGAGAAGCTCAGGGATTCTCCATCTTTCGTTACGGTCCCAAGCTCAGCCAATTTTCATCAATTGTGCCGTCAGAACCTTCGATTTCCTTCCATTTTTGAGACAACATGCGAGCCAGATCGATTTCTCCATATTCTAGCACCATGTATATAAACCCATCGTCCTTAACTCTTGCATCTTTGCTACTCATTGTCCCATTCATAACCTCCTGGAGTAAACACTTATCTGTAACCTAATGGCAAAAGATAAATTGTGATTACAATCAATCATGCAACTAAGAAACTAAAAGATGTTATTGTACCTCGTAGTCTATAAGCTGAATGATGTTTGTTTTCCTTTCAGCTTCTTTAAATACCCAATCTCTTGGCAAAATCCATATGCAGTAGCATAGTCACGGCCCTTGAGCTTGATTTTCTTGAGCGCGTATATGGTACAGTCTGATGAAATAACCTTGTGGACTCACTGCTTCCTCCACTTCCTATCTTGCCAAGCCTATGGTAGAGCTTCCCGTTGACTTTAAAGAACAAGTCCGGATCATAGTTTCTTTTACGAGGACCTGATGTCCCTTTGCTACTTGCAACCTTTCTTGCTTATCTGGCTTTGCGGCGGCTGTGAGCTAACACTGGTGAGCAACTCATCTGGTAGAGTGGGCTTAGCTGTTACGTCATGACTGGAAGATACTGCTGGAGCTTCAAGCTCTGTAGTGCTCTGTAGTGAGACTGTGGAGTGGGATTCGAACTCTGTATTTGCCGCCCACTCCTCTGAAACTGAAAAAATCACCCCCCTAGAATTAAAGCCCATTGAGCCTTGACTGATCGAGATTTTGTTCTCTAGGAATAAAAGAATCCACTAGTCATAGGCCCATTAAGGAACCAATAATGGTTGATTAGTTCAATCTTGCATCCGTAGATTTTCAATTTTATCAAAACGCAAATATTTGACAAATATAAAAATCGCAAGCCAAATGCGAGGAATCTCTCTCTCTCTCTCTCTCACACACACCACTGAAGCTTACATCCATAGAGATGTGGATTCTGTGTAGTGTGCAAAGACAATGGATAAAGTATACATGAACATGAATTAAACCTGTACATGTATAACTTTAAACCAAATCCAGCCATTTTCCGGCCAATGGAGAAGGATAATAGGAGATCAAGCTTGGAGGGATGGTGAAAATGGCGTTTTCGAATTCGTTCCAACCTAAAAAAGCGTTTCCACTTTCGAGTCGTATGTGCCGTGTGGACCAGACAAAAACACTTAAAACTGTTGTCGGATTTTTACATTGGGCCCACTTGAAGGCCTTTTTGTAAAATTAATAATGTAACCTCACTTTTATCTTTTTCTTGCAATTGTGCCCTGCAGTTTTGGGAAATTATGCTTGGACTCCAGAGTAAAGACATTGCATTCTGTTTTCATCTTTGCTTTCACACACAAAACCAACCTTTATATTTATTTCGAATTTAGCTTTATCAACACACTTGAAATTTAAAAAAAAAAAGAATTATTCCTCGAGAGAAAGAAAAACACTTGTTTATTTAAAAAGGGAGTCCCAAAACTAGTTAAAAGCATCAACCGACAGCATCAATACAAGCCACAACCTCCGGACCATCGTCTTGAATCCACCAGAAACCAGAACCATCGCTGCATACTTGCTTGTTATCATGTTACGTTCCCACCGGCTTCTTCCTATACACATAAACATCATTCAAATAAAACATATATAATCACATTAATATAAGCCCAAGATTGTTTAGTTACGTTGGAGTTAAAAATGTTGAATAATACCGTTCGCTAGTGTGAGTGTATGAGTTGTAGTCCGAAAAATTAGAAAAATAAATATAACACACAATAGATGAAAAAGGTTTAAGACACGAACCTGTAGGAACAGAAAGAGATGACGTAATCTGAACCGGAACAAGTGAAGATACTGGTCGGATCATCATAAGCATAGCTGTAAGCAGTAGGACAAGCTTTCTTGAATATTTTCGAGTAATGAGTTGGTCGACACGTTGAAGGGTTCCCATAAACTCCCCTGCAACAATACTCATCTGTATCGAACACATCACAAGCACTCCTACACGATATAACTCTCCCCTTAGATTCACAGCTAGCTCCGCTGGACACCTTAGCGTCAAATCGGCGACGCAGCCGGCGACGGTGCAGTTTCCTGTTCCGTTCACCGGATTCACTGTCATCGGGAGATTGAATCCGTCGACGAGGCTCACGTCGTAGAAATCCACTGAGGATAGCGTGAACTCGGCTAGTGAAGCTGGTTGTTTTCCAGAAGTTGAGCATTTTAAGTTTGAGCCGCATGAGCCGGTTTCACAGCTTCCGGTTCCGGTTTTATCGAATTTGCAGCCGGTCGTCCCCAGATTCTGCCTGACCAGTCTACTGGTGCTTTGAAGACGATGGAGTGGCCAGGTTTGAGCTTGAATCCTCGCCGCTGAAGTTTTCTCCGGGTGTTATTGCCGCCATATTGTTTGGTCACATGAGTTCACGATTGTGAATACTCTTGCTGATTCGGACCATTCGTCACTGTATATTAAATTTGATCACATGAGTTGTAATCATTCAAACCTTATTATTTACGTAACGGAGATGAATGCATGCATTCATATAATGAAAATATATATACATAATACATGTATACGTACTGATATATTTGGGTATTGAATAATTACCTGATAACATGCACTACAAGAAACACATGCTTAACGACGAAAATTAACGAGGAAAAACAATCCTCGTAAATTTGCGTCGAGTTTACGACGAATTTACGTGAAAAACTAAAGTCATCGTTATTTCCTCGTAACGTAACGACAAAACTGTTTCGTCGTAAAGTGAATGTAACTTTACGAGTATTTTACGAGGAAAAACTATTTCCTCGTAAATACGACGTAAACTTTGCGTGGTATTTACGAGGGAATAGTTTACGTGTATTTAGCGAGGAAATTTTTGAATCCACCAACTTTATAGGTGTTACACGTTTTTTTTGCCCACCTAATTAATTTCGTCGTAAATTCATAGCAAAATTACAACTACCAGATTCGAATTTTCCTATAAATATGGATGTTTAAACATCATTTTAAACACACCAACAACAAAAACGTGAAAGAAAAAAATGGCTGGCTCCGGGAATATTTACGAGTTGCGGAAGTGGATGTATATGCATAGAGATGCTAACGGAGAGTGACGAAAGAATACCTTGCGGGTCTGGAGACATTTATGCATCAAGCAGATTCAACACCGCTCGCCCAAGAAAGTGGTAAGATGTTCTGTCCTTGTCGGAAATGCAACAATTCGAAACTGGCAAACCGTGAAAATGTTTGGAAGCATTTAATAAATAGAGGTTTCACGGCAAATTACTATATCTGGTTTCAACATGGAGAAGGTTTTAATTATGATCAGAATGAAGCTAGTAGTAGTAATAGCAATTTTCAGGAAAAAGAACCGGTTGATCATCATTTGCATAATGAACATAGTTACCAGCAAGAGGAGATGGTAGATTATGATAGGGTTCATGATATGGTAGCTGATGCATTCGTAGCTCATGATGGAGATGAAGAACCTAATATAGATGCAAAAAAGTTTTACGAAATGTTAAACGCGGCGAATCAACCACTTTACAGTGGTTGTAGAGAAGGTCTCTCTAAATTGTCGTTAGCTGCTAGAATGATGAATATTAAAACTGATCACAATCTACCTGAAAGTTGCATGAACGAATGGGCGGACTTGTTTAAAGAGTATTTGCCGGAAGACAATGTGTCTGCTGATTCTTATTATGAGATTCAGAAACTGGTTTATAGTCTTGGGTTACCTTCGGAGATGATAGATGTTTGCATCGACAACTGCATGATCTATTGGGGAGATGATGAGAAGCTAGAAGAATGTCGATTCTGCAAGAAGCCACGATTCAAGCCGCAAGGACGGGGACGTAATAGGGTACCATACCAAAGGATGTGGTACCTACCAATTACAGACAGATTGAAAAGATTGTATCAATCAGAGCAGACTGCTGGAAAGATGAGATGGCATGCCGAGCATACTCAGACGGATGGTGAGATGACTCATCCATCAGATGCAAGAGCCTGGAAACATTTCAACAAAGTACATCCAGATTTCGCTAGCAATATCCGGAATGTGTATCTCGGATTATGCACAGATGGATTTAGTCCGTTCGGAATGTCAGGGAGACAATATTCATTGTGGCCAGTCTTTCTTACTCCATACAACCTGCCACCGGAGATGTGCATGCAACGGGAGTTACTATTCTTGACCATATTAATACCTGGTCCGAACCATCCAAAAAGGTCCCTGGATGTTTTCCTACAACCACTGATAAAAGAGTTGAAGGATTTGTGGTCAACAGGGGTGAGGACGTATGACTGTTCAACGAAGACGAATTTTACGATGCGAGCGATGCTTTTGTGGACCATAAGTGATTTCCCTGCCTATGGGATGTTGTCTGGATGGACTACACATGGGAGATTAGCTTGTCCATATTGTAATGGAACGACAGATGCGTTTCAACTGAAGAATGGTAGGAAGACAAGTTGGTTTGATTGTCACCGTCGATTTCTTCCCATTGGCCATCCTTACCGAAGAAACAAGAATTTGTTTAGGCACAAAAGGGTTGTGAGAGACACTCCTCCTCCATATCTAACTGGAGAACAAATTGAAGCGCAAATCGACTACTACGGAGCTAACGAAACAGTTCGTTGGGGTGGTAATTGGCATGTCCCTCGTAATATGCCAGATTCTTACGGTGTTCATCACAACTGGCACAAGAAGAGTATATTTTGGGAGTTGCCATATTGGAAGGATCTTCTTCTGCGCCACAACCTCGATGTGATGCATATAGAGAAGAATTTTTTGAGAACATCATGAATACAATATTGAATGTCCCAGGGAAGACAAAAGACAACATAAAATCGAGGTTGGACTTGCCGGATATTTGCTCAAGAAGCGAGTTACATATTAAAAGCAATGGACAAGTTCCCGTTCCGATATTCAGATTATCTTCAGAAAAAAAGTCGGTGTTGTTCAACTGGGTGGCATCAGAAGTGAAGTTCCCCGATGGGTATGTTTCGAATCTCTCTAGATGTGTTGAAAGGGTCAAAAGTTCTCCGGGATGAAGAGTCATGATTGTCATGTATTTATGCAACGACTACTGCCCTTTGCATTTGCGGAGCTACTTCCAACAAACGTACATGAAGCACTTGCAGGTACGTAGTGTATTATATCACAATAATTTACAAAATAATATATGACTAACAATGTGTTTAATTTTTTTTGAATATAAAAGGCATTGGAGCATTTTTCAGGGATCTGAGCACACGCACTCTTAAAGAAGAAGTTGTGGAACAGCTTCAGGAGAACATTCCCATCTTATTGTGCAACTTGGAGAAGATATTTCCTCCCGGATTTTTTGACGTCATGGAGCATCTAGCTGTCCACCTCCCATATGAGGCATTGCTTCGTGGACCTGTACATTACGGATGGATGTATCAGTATGAGCGAGCCATGAAATATTTGAAGGGAAAAGCAAAGAACCTCGCCAAAGTTGAAGGTTCTATAATTGCTGGAAGTTTGACGGAAGAAGTTTCTCACTTCACATCGTACTACTTTGCGTCAAAAGTACGTACACGGAGAAGAGCTCCAAGAAGATATGATGATGGTGGTGTTGCGCCAACATATGCAGTTGCTGGTGTTCCAGACATCTTTAGCCAGATTGGGCGACTCGGTGGGAAGTGTAAAGAGGTTGGTGGTCGAGTGAAGAAGACGCTCATAGTGCACACACCTATATTCTACTCAATTGCGAAGATCCATTGATGCGTTTTTTGAAAGGTAACATATATTGACACTTCGAAACACATATAAGTATAATTAATTGTATAATTGCGAGAGATTCATTCCTATAAAATGTGATTTTACAGCCTATTTGTTTCTCAAGTCGAAGAAACATTTCCTGGTATATCCACAAGTGACGTAGACAAAAGGAAAGATCAACACTTCATTAAGTGGTTGCGGAATCAGGTATTAACTAAAACTTTTTTTTCATACATTATCTGTATTTCATTAACATTCTCTTTATTTTTGCAGGTTGATTATGACGACGACGATGCAGATTATCCTAAGTGGTTACACGAAGTAATTCAATCTCCACTTGTAAAGGTCACCACATCACAGATGTATTTCACACGAGGCTATACTTTTCATACATATGACTATGGTAGACAGCGGGCGACCAGTAACTATGGAATATGTGTGAAAGGGGAAACAGATTTCTACGGGATCTTGACGGAGATTATTGAAGTCGAATTTCCAGGGATACTGAAGCTGAAATGCGTCCTCTTCAAATGTGAATGGTTCGACCCCGTCGTCAACAGAGGTGTTCGGTCTAACAAATTCGGTGTAGTTGATGTCAACGGTGGACGAAGGTACAACAAATTCGAGCCTTTCATCTTAGCTTCACAAGCA
Organism: Brassica napus; assembly: GCF_020379485.1. Classification (NCBI taxonomy): domain Eukaryota; kingdom Viridiplantae; phylum Streptophyta; class Magnoliopsida; order Brassicales; family Brassicaceae; genus Brassica; species Brassica napus. The sequence goes on along the minus strand of NC_063449.1, from coordinate 46,805,906 downwards.
GACCAAGTTAGCTTCCTTCCATACCCTCGGATGAGAGATTCAGGTATAAATTGGTTAGCAGTGATCAAAGTTACACCTCGAGGACGAATCATCAGTGGAGAAGAACCACCATTGCAAGAAGAACAGATAAATGAAGTCGAGGAACCTGAACAAGAAATTGATGACATCCTTCTCATTGATCCGCATAATCACGAGTACGAAGATCTTACCGATGATGCCACAGACGAAGCTGTTGAAGACGAGTTTAATGAAAATGATGATGTTTCTAGTGATGACGAGAATGTCGATGTATCCGATTGATGTATTTGTTTTATGAATAAGATGAGGGAGTTTGTTTATGAATAAGATAATGTGGGGTTTGTTTTATGAATAAGGTAATGCTGGGAGTTTTTTTTATGATTAAGCAAATGTGGGATATTGTGTTTGGAATGGAAATAAAGATGGAGTTTGGAATATATGAAGTAGAAATAAGGAATATGGGGTTTCGGGTTTTGGTTTCGGGTTTTGGTTTTGGTTTCGGGTTTGGGCTTTCGGGTTTCGGGGTTTGGGTTTCTAGGGATATATGAAGTAGAAAATTAAAGATGGGGGTTGGAATATATGAAGTAGAAATTAAAGATGGGGGTTGGGTTTTCGGGTTTTCGGGTTTGGGTTTCGGGTTTTGGGGTTTCGGGTTTCGGGTTTTGGGGTTCGGGTTTAGGGTATGGGTTTGGGTGTTGGGGTTTCGGGTTTCGGTTTCTGATTCTAGGGATTTAAACATAACACTCGTTAGTCCACGTAAGCACAAATCGTCGTAAAGTCCACGCAGGATGAAATCGTCGTTAAAGTCCACGCAGATGAAATCGTCGTAAAGTCCACGTAGGATGAAAATCGTCGTAAAGTCCACTAGGATAAATCGTCGTAAAGTCCACGTAAGACAACGAGGATAACGACGAAACCTAAATTAAATATGGGGTTTGGGGTA